>NW_017306378.1:864394-897795 GCF_000935625.1 Nanorana parkeri
CTGAATATATATATATACAGAAATATATTATCTATAAGAGGTTTCATTATTTAAAATGGAAAAAGCTAAAATATATTTGTTGATAGTATGCCCAGCCAGCATTAAAGAACAAAAAAGAAAAAAAAATGAAACATAGCACGTAATAGTGTTTAGACAGCTGGCCTTATGAAGGCAATTACTTAAAAAAATTAGAAGTGTACTTTTATAATCTACTCTACAGTTCCTGTAATCACTCAGTCAATGTACAGGAATCTGTAATCTCTCAGAATGCAAATGATCCATCCAAAGCTTGAAAGAATTATGTCCCTTCATTTGCTGGGTATTCCAGTAAAATGGATCAGATTTTTGGCACTGGAGTGCTGCTTGCCTTTGCATCTCTGTCAAATCTTAATCTTGTGGCAAGCGGTTTCCACATGAGCACGTTCCTGGCCTCCTTCCAATGGACAAATCAGAGGCTTCAAGTTCAGAAACATTTCACAAGTCAGAGTTAACGCCTCGTATAATGCGCTCAGTGCTACATAAAGCAGCAATCCAAGCCAGAATGCACTGACTGATAGCCTCCATATAACATGCAGAATCGCCAGGTTTCAGATTTTCAAAAGGCATGGCAGGAAAACAAATTCCATATTTCACAGAACATTTATTTAAAGGAGAACTTCACTTTCTTCCCATTTGCTGTACTAAGCGAAATAAATCGCATCAAAAAGTCTATTTCTCCTGATACATTTTTAAAAGTGTGTGTTGGGTTGGACAACTTATAAAAATGCTTAGATATGTAATATTTTTGTTGTGCCAGGCCTGCTGTAGACAAAATTTACAGTCTTTTCAATTATATAGATTTTTTTTACACATAAAAGAGATCCGCTTGATGTGAATAGTTTTATTAAATTGGGTTATTGTTTTAAGATCCGTGTTTCTATGTATAATTTTGTATTGTGTACACAGGGAAGCCTCCAGTTCTCATTACATATGCAGCCTCTGCTTAATGCTCTGCTGTGCTACACAATAGCTGCACTTTATTTTTTCTTACCACAATAAAAGTCTTTTTATCTCATAGTTCTCTTAAGGGTCACGGGAGGACATATACTAACGTCCTCCCATGACCCAAAGCTCAGTATATAGCAAGCTATAGCTTGCTATATACTGAGAGCGCCGCAGCCGGGGTGGATCCCAACTATACTGTCGAGATCCACCCAGCTGACTGATTGACAGCGGGCTCGGCCTGTGTAGAGGCAGAGCCACCTGTGCCCGCCTCCTCCCCATCTGTTCCTATAGTCAGTGCTGGAGTATTAGAGAGTTGAGGGGGGAATCCCTGCGGGGAGCGGTGACTGACATTTATCACTCTCTGCAGGGAGATGATCGGAAAGTGAGCGAACGACGGTATGTGTTCGCTCCCTTCCCCAACAAATAGAGTCGACCTGTGACAGTTTCACTGTTACACATTGGCTCTAATTATGAGGATGAGTGAAAATCACTCGCCTCATAGTTCTCCTTTAATCTCTAAAGGAGATAGTCACCCTTATCTTACAAATGATTTGTAGTTTCACCACAGAGGGAGTGCCGAGGTTGCTGCACCCCTGCAATAAAGGATTACTTTTATTTATATATTTCTTTATTATAGGTAGTTATATAGTGCTAACAGTTTATGCCGCTCTTTACATAGTTGCACAGTCACATTAGTCCCTGCCCTCAAGGAGCTTACAATCTATGGTTCCTATTGCACACGCATACAGGGCCTGACCAAGATGCAAACCTGGGAGCTCCAGTGCTGCAAGGCAGAAGTACTAACCACTGGCTTAGTGGGGGTGTCTCTGTTTCAAATCCCAGTCAGAACACTATCTGCATGGAGTTTGCATGTTCTCCCTGTGCTTACATCGGTTACCTCCGGGTACTCTGGTTTCCTCCCACACTCCAGTGACATGCTGGAAGGTTAATTGGCTCTTGTCTTAATTGACCCTGTATGTGTGTGCAATAGGGACCCTAGACTGAAGGATCCCTATCGCACAAAGAATGACTGTCTTTGTGGGCAGGGACTAATGAATAAAAGATGAAATTAAGATATTCCAAAAGAAAAAACATGGCATATGTTTATGATACACAGTGCTTTAGCATAAATGTATTCCAGTAAGGGCTTACATGTACTGTCTGAACACCAAACAATCAGCTGTATACAGATGAAACATATATATAGGGGTTATTTTACTGGCCAAAGGATTAGTATTTTTGTCCATCCAGTCCTAAGATTTGCACAACTCCTGCCGCACAGTACAACCCTGTATGGCAGGGGAGAAGACTGATTTTTCTCTGCTGAAGTTAAGTAACACCCCCAACAAAATAATACTAAGTTCAATTCAGGCACTTAACACTGCTTGCATTAAAAAAAAATACAAGCAGTGT
This sequence comes from Nanorana parkeri, assembly GCF_000935625.1. Classification (NCBI taxonomy): domain Eukaryota; kingdom Metazoa; phylum Chordata; class Amphibia; order Anura; family Dicroglossidae; genus Nanorana; species Nanorana parkeri. Next base: position 866,792 of record NW_017306378.1, read on the forward strand.
ATTAGCCATTTGCATCGCCATTCCCCTACAAATCTTTCTGAATGAAAAAGAAGCATTCTATAAATACTTATTTCCTTTGCTCCTCAGCTCTATCTAGTGGCCACAATGCAGTATTACAGCAGAATACATTCCACCTGAAAAGAAAATGTATCTAAGAACATTCATTTTTGCAAAAAAACAAATGTTCAGAAAGATTCAAAGGGCAAATGGCTCTATGACTTGGTTAGAAATACAGCCCTTCAGAGTACAGCGCTGCCTGGAGATCAATTTTAAGTGGGCCGTGGGCAAAGATCACCTCGTTGGGTATTTTTTTTAAACAATGGTCAAAAACTATTTACAATATCACCAACACAAGTAAATAATGTATTGACTGTTGGACTCTTACTTTTACATGGATTGCATATTATTTATATGAGTGAATGACCTCATGAAACTCAGTTTCCAATCCTATATAAAGGAGTTGTCAAAGCTAAACTGATAGGGCCATGGGGGGCCCTGTAAGACAGAGTCATAGATAGAGCTACTACAGTGCTGACATCGATCTCCTGGGTCCTGTGCTGTCGATGTGATGAGTGACTTACTCTCTGCTGTTAAAGCACAGAAGGTTATTTGATTGGCACAGCGACCATTCTTTGAATGCCTCGTATTTTTATGAAGGAATGCTAGGCATTTTAGGGGTGGTGCTCTATGTCTTCAGAACAGAGGTCACTCAGCACAACAGCTGCACAGGAACTGGATAATCACTGTAAAACACTCTAAAGTTGGCCATACACCATGTGAATTTCGGCTGCAATCTGCATAGTGGGTGCACATGTTGGCACCCTTCTGCCCAGCATCCCTCAATCAGAAGATTCAAGGGGCCGGTTGGAAAATCTTCGGCAGAACAGTGTTTGTAGCCAATCAGCTTGTGGCCGCTGTCAGAATACAATGGAAACAGCGGAGGATTCCTCCATCCTCACTGCTTAGCATTGATGGAGTCATCTCTGATATATTTGTTCCGGCTGAATGAATTAAAATAGTACTTAACAGTTTAACAATGTTTTACAGGATCCTCGTCGCCCTTCCAGGTATAAAATATATATACATACATTGAGCCAAGCTGGACCTATGTAGGTACACATAAATATTTATACCCGGAGTTTCGCTTTAAGGTTTGTTGACTCCACCTATCTCTGTGAATCCTTTTCAGGATAAAGATGCCTTTCAATTGTGCCTATGAACAAGGTCACAAATACATGAATCTGATATGGGAAGCTGAGCTAATGACAAGAGTGACAACTGTGACAATCATTTTTGCAGTGATTGACAGCTTAATTATTGTCAGCGTGTTGTGCATTGTTAATTGGTATTTAATGGGCTACAAATTACAAACACTGTTTTTTCTAAACCTTAGTAGGCATCTTAAGGACAGTCACCAGAGGGAGGTGCTGAAAGATGAAGATAAAATTGCTGTTAGAATGATGAAAATATTTGGATTTTGTTTTTTTTTTAGACTGAAAAATTACAATGTAGTATGTGCACTGGGCTCACATGGGGTCTGCTTGACCTGATCATTCTATCTGAACACCAGATGACCACTAAACTTATAACCCCAATTCCAAAAAAGTTGGGATGCTGTGTAAAATCTACATATAAACAAAATGCAGCGATTTGCAAATCTCATAAACTCATATTTTATTCACAATATAAAATAGAAAACATATCAAATATTTAAACTGAGAAAATGTACCAAGGTATTTTTGAAATTGATGGCAGCAACATGTCTCAAAAAAGTGGGGACAGGGACATGTTTACCACAGTGCGGCATCACCTCTTCTTTTAACAAGACTCTATAAATGTCTGGGAACTGAGGACACCAGTTGCTGGAGTTTTGGGAGAGGAATGTTGTCCCATTCTTTCCTGATATTGGATTCTAACTGTGCAACACTCCCGGGTCTTCTTTGTCGTATTTTATGTTGTAAGATGTGCCAAATATTTTCAACTGGTGAAAAGTCTCGACTGCAGGCAGGCCAGTAATGCACCCGGACTCTTCCACTAGAACTGAAGAGAGCCGAAGGATCAGCCGAAGCTACGGCTGGATCCTTCGGCTCTTTAGTGAATAATTCCCTTAGGGTAAGAATGCTCACTCACTGTACTGTATCTATGGAGGAGCAGCATTGTCACCCTATGACAGGAAGTGCTATAGGAGTTCAGAACACTTCTACCACTCCGCATCTCCATAACATTAAAGGGTGTCCTTTGGTTCACATAGAGAATTGGGAACAATGCTAACTGATACCAGTTGACAGAGGCAGAGATCACAGGAAAATTTCAGTTTACAAATGTTCTAGTAGGATTAACAGGTATTGTTGCATTTATCAAACAGATCTAACAAAACAATTTTAATGGTATATTTAGCAGACAAAAATTGAAGATAATAATAATAATAATTATTATTATTACAATACATTCACTTTTAGGTTTTGCATAGACTTTAATCAGGCCCTCAAGCCCTTTTCTTTTTTTTTTTTTTTCTACTGCTCTATAGCATATCCTAATAACTGAGCCCCTTATTTATAGTAAACCTCTTGTGTAAGCATAGCAGAATGAGCAGAATGAGTTTTATCTTACAAGGACTCTTTCACTTTAAACACACTCCGTTTCTTTTAAATCTCATATGCAGAACTTATCTGTCCTGTTGCACATTAATATTCACCTTATTCGTTACGCCTCATACAGTTCATCAAAGCTTTCCATCCTTGTCAGCAATTTTAATCATGGTGATGAGGTTAGATTAAAACTATTTAAATATGCTAATACTCTGACAGGCAATTGAATGGCCTATTATAAATGATTCAAAATCAAACATTGCTTTTCTTTCCCTGCACAGCTGATCCTGATTAGCTTTGATATTTCTGCTTGTCAAATATATTGAATGTCCACTGATTTTTCACTGCTGTCAAACAAACCTCCTCTCATAGAATTACTTTCCACTTACCAACACCTTTATCCTGGGAAATTGTACATGCAAAAACTGCACTTCATTTATAAGTATTTTAAAGTGGCTCATTTAAGAATGTCAGCCTGAAGTGTTTCTGCAGGCCACATTGCATGTATCTTCGCCCTGAGAGGGCTGCAATATTAAATTTAGGTTCTGCAGAGGTGTTAAAGGGCAAGTTCAGCTTTCCATAAAAAAAGAAAAGGTGAACTATTTCACAATACCCTCCCCACCCCACCCCACGATCCCTGCTACATTTATCTCCTCTTATGTCCATCTCTTGCCTCCCATGCAAACTGGTGTAAAAAGCCAAACAATTTAAAACTTCAGTTCACAGCCCTGAAGACTGTGTAGTAAGTAGCATAATGCTTGCAATGGTAAGCGATCATTGATCAGTGCGGCCACATGACTGCACTGATCAATGAGATTCCTTCCAAGATTCTCATTGACTGACCAATGATCTCTTGACATTGCAAGAATTATGCTGCGATAGCTATACGCGATTCATTGCATATGTAAAGCGCTACTCTAAAAAGTGCGAAAGGTAACACTAATGCTAAAGTGCAGTATCTATGTATTCTAGACCCAGAATGAACACAGAACCTCAACTTCTCTTCAAGTTGAATTTCTTCAAGATTAAAGTCCAACGGCCCACACTGCCCCCCTACCCTGCATGTTTTTTCTTTGTATGCATAGCTTTTTTCAGATGTCTTCTGGCAGGTCACATGGTGCACATGGTCTTCTACCTCTTCTCTCGCTGTGGGTTGTCCTCAATTATAGAGATATACTATTCTCTACAGCGAGCATTCTTATGTCAGCCACTGGTGACTTGTGTCCATGATGTCTGGGGTTCACTTGAAGTGGGTAATAATGTGCAGTCTGGAAAAGGAGGGAGCTGGACCAGTGCTGGATCAATGTCTTTGGGGGACAGTGGCGGAGAGAAGATGGAGTAAAAGCTGCATTTTTGTTATTTTTAAAGCTGAGCTAAAGTGACCTTTCCTCCAGCTTTGTGACATCCCTGAGCACCCTTGCTTGCTCCTACATCATTATCCGTTCTTCTTCTGGGTACACCATATTCAGACATCTTCAGAGGCGGCTCTAGAGTTTGCGAGGCCTTACCTAAACATGAGGCCCCACTCAGGCCTGTGGGGTCTTACCAGGGCTCTGTGGGGTTTAACCAGGCTCTGTAGGGTTTTACCAGGGTTCTGTGCGGTTTCACCAGTCTGGTTAGACCCCTCAGTGCCCTGGTGAGACCCCAAATAGCCCTGGTTAAACTAGGGCTCTGTGAGGGTCTCAGGAGGGCTCTGTGGGGGTCCCACCAGTCTTGGTGAAACCCCACAGAGCCGTGGGGAGACCCTACAAAGCCCTGATTTAATCAGGGCTCTGTGGGGTCTCACTAGGGCTCTGTGGGGTCTTGCCAGGGCTCTGTGGGGTCTAACCAGCTTGGTTAGACCCCACAGAGCCCTGGTAAACTCCCAAAGAACCCACCAGGGTAGGATCCCAACATGGTTCTGTGAGGTTAAAAAAGGGCTGGTGAAACCCCACAGAGCCCTGGTGAGACCCCAAAGTGCCCTGGTGAGACCCCACACAGGCCCAGTTAAACTAGGACTCTCTAGGGTCTCACCAGCACCAGGGCTCTGTAGGGTCTCATCACCAGCCTGGTTAGACCCCTAAGAGCCCTGGTGAGACCCCAAAGAGCCCTAGTGAGACTTCACGAAGCACTGGTAAAACCAGTGCTCCGCAGGGTCTCACCAGGACTCTGTAGGGTCCCCCCAGCACCAGGGCTCTGTAGGGTCTCATCACCAGCCTGGTTAGACCCCTCAGAGCCCTGGTGAGACCCCACACAGGCCCAGTTAAACTAGGACTCTCTAGGGTCTCACCAGCACCAGGGCCTCACCAGGGCTCTGCGGGGTCTCACCAGCCTGGTTAGCCCCCTTCAGGGCCCTGGTGAGAGCCCACAGTGCCCAGGTTTAACCAGTAACTCACCTGGGCTGTGTAGGGTCTCACCAGCACCAGGGCCTCACCAGGGCTCTGCGGGGTCTCACCAGCCTGGTTAGCCCCCTTCAGGGCCCTGGTGAGAGCCCACAGTGCCCAGGTTTAACCAGTAACTCACCTGGGCTGTGTAGGGTCTCACCAGCACCAGGGCCTCACCAGGGCTCTGTGGGGTCTCACCAGGGCGCGATGGGGTCTCACCAGCACCAGGGCCTCACCAGGGCTCTGTGGGGTCTCACCAGGGCTCTGTCTGGTCTCACCAGGGTGAGATGGGGTCTCACCAGAACTAGGGCTCTGTGGGGTCTCACCAGGGCGAGATGGGGTCTCACCGGCACCAGGGCCTCACCAGGGCTCTGTGGGGTCTCACCAGCCTGGTTAGACCCCTTCAGGGCCCTGGTGAGAGCCCACATAGCCCTGGTGCTGGTGAGACCCTACACAGCCCAGGTGAGTTACTGGTTAAACCTGGGCACTGTGGGCTCTCACCAGGGCTCTGTCTGGTCTCACCAGGGCAAGATAGGGTCTCATCAGCACCAGGGCTCCGTAGGGTCTCACCGGTGCTCTGTGGGGTCTCAACAGCCTGATTAGACCACTTCAGGGCCCTGGTGAGACCCCCCAACCCGCCTGGCATTCTCTGCACTAAAGTAGCTAACACTCTAATGTCCCCCGCACAGTCACACACTTTTATTATACATTTATAAAGCTCTGACATATACCGCAGTGCTGTACAGAGAAGTCACATCAGTCAGTCACATCAGTCTCTGTACAGAGGAGCTTACACTCTAATGCAGAATAATACCATCGGCTATAGAGGACTAAAAATCCCTGCAAAACATTATATAGCAATGCAGAATAATAGTATATGAATTTGGTACATACTCTGTGCTGTCGCTCTGCTCCAGGGTATCAGCCTGAAGTCTCGGACAAAGGGTCTCAGGAGGAAAAGATAGGCAGCCGGTGGAAGCCCTGTAAGAAGGCACCGCGGGGTTCCCCAGAAGGCTGCTGCGTGGGACCTAACACAGACAAATCATACAGTGGTGTAATGCAGAGTACAGAAGTCAGAGTACACCATACAGTGGTGTAATGCAGAGTACAGAAGTCAGAGGTGCAACGCAGAGGTCAGCGGTGTAATGCACAGTAGAGGACAGCAGTGTGACGCAGAGGGCAGAGGTCAGTGGTGTGCCGCAGAGTGCAGCGTTGTGATGCACAACGACTAATCCTGCACGTTATTAATCTGAGTGCCTGTGATACTCCTCAAACCCCTCGGCCGGGACGATGAGCCGTACGCACCACTGCGCAGGCGCCCCGCGAGACTCCTCCCACTTTCGTACGGCGTCCGGCGGTGTCAATGCGCAGGCGCGCCTCGAGACTCCGCCCACTCACCCGAGTAGTCGGCATAAAGCCGCGATCCACCGTTTGATCGGCGTCCCACTATTGTTGAAGCAGGACGCTGATCAACCGACAGCCCTGCTGCTCCAAGATCCACCACTGAAAGAGAGTTGCTGCAGACGTCCATCCATACCTGCCATAGCCACAAACAGCAAGTATTACTACCATAGCCATAGGGCTATGGTAGGGGGATCTCCACAGCAGTTCCTACCTGCCTAATCAACTGTATGCCTTACTGCAGTCTACTCTATAGCATAACCATACGCCTACTGAACTGTATGATTCTCTGCTACTTACCCTAACGCATAGCTGTATGCCTACGCAACTACTTGTACCCGCACGCACACACGAACACCCACCTGTCTGCCTTGGCTGCCGCTGAAGACTAAATTTCCCAGCAGGCACAGCGCGGCATAGCCAGTGGGGTTGAAGAGGACGGCATCAAAGCGAAGAGCGGAGATTGGACAGCTGCAGCTAGGTAAAAATAAGACATCCCCCGAAAATAAGACCTAGTGTCTTTTTTCGTTGAAAAAAAATAAATATAAGACACTGTCTTATTTTCGGGGAAACACGGTATGTACACACACAACCCCAGTCTGTGTCCCCGCCCCCCCCCCAGACCTTACCAATCATTTCTTCACAATCCGTTCGGCCAGCGTTCACTGAAAGAGCGCTGGCCGCAAGGATCGGAGTGTCGGCGCAGATTCAGCTACACAGTTTGCATCCGACAGAGATGTAGACCATGTCCGCAGCTGCGATCCCTCCTGTCAGCTCTCTCTCTCTCTCTCCTGGCCGCTACAGCTACAGAATGGCTGGGAGGAGCGGTTACCTACAGGACGGGTCGCAGCGGTGGGGACCTCGGCATTACCTGCCACGATCCCCTCCGCAGCTCATCTGACGGCACCATCTCCCTGCCCCCACACCCTTTGGCGGCCAGCAGCTTCGGGCATAGGGGCAGGGACGGACGGCCCTGGCAACCACAGTAAGAAACGCCGAAGCAGTAATAGAGGCCAACAGCCTAAGCACACCCCTCCCAGACACCCCATATCTGTTGATGTTTAGCAGGACAATTTCTTAACATAAATCAGTTTCTAATAAGGAATTATGTGATTAACCATATCATTTGGGTTCCCCTAGGGTCCACTGAGAGACCGTAGGGGAATCCAACTGCATCCACTTAACAGCAATTAGTTTACAAGTCATAAACAGCTTTTCTCTCATGAAAATTCTAGTATAACGAGGCCACTCCTTGTCATCAAGCAGGCCAAAAAGACAAACTGCAGCAGTACACAATACTGATTTGGTGGTAGACATATGTTTCATGCTACAAAGCAACAGGGTGTTGATGAACAATATACTGTATAGCTGAATCATTTTATTATTTACAGCCAGTGACACCAGTAAATATGAATAACATATGTCCTCACAGTCTTCATCAAAAAAAAGTAGGGATACACAGCTGCCATTTAGATCTAACCACCAATGTAATCGCTACTAGCAGATAGCAGCAGGAAATATAGTACAGAGACTAGACCCCAAGGACCTTGGGATTTAAAAAGACCAATCAATAAATATTCCAAATATTCCAAAAATCTGCTAGGCCAAAATGAGAATTAAAGGCATAGTGTAATTGTAAATATTGATAGAAACGACTTCTAACCAGATACAATAGAGATTGTAACAAACAAATTCTGATTGTGCAAAGGAGCATGAGGCACCCACGCTAAGTATGTCCGCCAGTACCAGCACGCCCATATTCTTCCAGAATTGACTTTTTGGGATAGTTAAAAAATCAGGTAAAAGAAGGTTATTCCATAAAGACATATCACTTGAAGTAGCAGAGTAACTTGTTATATTCCCCCCAATCCGACCTGGCGAGTTCCAAAATAGGAATACGCTTTCGAGGGAGCAGTCAGGAAGGAACCTCCAGACCAATAAGAAGTTGGGGTACTTTTAAAATCCATGCCAAATAGGAAATGCTTCAACTCGAATGCCACCCCTGCAGATGACTAAGTTGACCCATCAGGTAGTAAAGGTATAAGTATACTGGCTTCCAGACAGCTTCAATTTACATCTCATATTACGCCACACAAAAGAGCCAAATAATAATAATAATGAATTTAGTTCTGAAAAAAAGACCTAGAAATGTTAAAAGGCATATGTGAAAGAGCATATAAGCATTTATGTAACAAAATCATTTTAAATCAAATGTATTCTGCCTGCCACTGAAACAGGTATTTTCTCCCAGGTGAGCAACTTGCAATGGATATAGTGCAAAAGAGGTTCCACATTAAATTTGTAAGCCCTCGTTGGGCTTGGTGACAATAATGCCCAAATATTTACATTTGAAAACCCATTTTAAAGAACATAACTCTTGTTTACCAGGGCAAAAATCTGGGTGAAGAGACATAACAAAGGACTTTTACCAATGAATTTGTAGGTATAGTTCCCAAACATCTCAATTGTGTGAATAGCAAAGCTAAGAGTGGTGTCAGGGACCGGAGCACCTCCCGCTGGCACTGTGGCGCCGGAACCAGATCCTGCAGTTCCAGTGCTTACCTGCAGGTGTCTCGAGCCAGTAGCTGTCAGGTACTAGACCACCTCTGGATGGCACTGTGGTGCTGGAACCTGCAGTTCTGATGCTCACCTGCGAGTGTCTCCCAGCAATTAGTCACCACCAGGTGCTGGTCTGGGGAGGTATTTAGCCTCTGCTTGCAGTGAGGCCTGTGTCTCAGTATTGTTGCCAAAGCTTGTATCCTGTTCCTGTTGCCTGTATCCTGTTCCTGCCTTGTACCTTGACCTGGACCTGACTCCTGACCTTACCCCTGAGGCCCCCCGATCTGTGTCTCTGGGCTCTCCTCTTTGTTGCCCTGCTCTCTAGGTTATACCCAACCCTGCTATCTCTGATATCTGATTTGTTATTTGTATATCGTTTAGCTCTCATATGTTAGTTGCGGGTGGTGGTGGGGGTTGCATGTGTTTGTGTTGTTTTTCTAATAAACTACAGTTCACAGGAATTGTTTGGCATCTGAAGTGTGGTCACATATTTGGTTCCCCTGTAGAGATATCTGCACGTGTTGTTGGGACACCTGTATATGGTATCGTGACAAGTGGTGATCACATCTTACACATAATTATCTAATGTAACTTTTTAATGCCAGAGCCTAGAGGAAATGTCTTGATACCAAAAGGAGCAGGACTTAATCTTTACTTGGAAAGAAATTAAAATCTGGACTAAATTCAGGGTGCAGAATCTTAGGGGAAGCCAACAGGACACAAGAATTGATTTGAAAACCAACACATTAGGAGGAGGCCTCAGTTGTAATTACTTTGGCCTAATTGTTTTTACATCTTGTATGTAACTGTTTATATGAATTCTCATCTAGTAATGGACTGATCAATGAATCGGGAAATAACAAAACTAGTGATATTTTATCTACCTGACCAGCTGGACACTGCAGTATCATATGATGTGATTGTGATGTGATTTTCACATTTTATTGGTTTGATGTATTATTTTTTTACAATCATTTTTCATGCACCAATTTGTAGGTTCTCCCTCTAGTGGCTGTCTGTACGTCAGATAGTGCTATCATCATTCTTCATGAAAACTACTCTGAGAAAATCAATTACAAAATAAACTGCCCAGGAAATATATTGTTTTGGCTAGAGTTACACCGGAGATTTCCATGTCTGTGATTTCATGCTTTTGATGCTGTCAGATAAGAAGATCTCCGGCAAACAAAATTGCATGTCTGTCAGGACTACAGTATTTCCCATTTTACTACTGACCTTCACCCACAGTATATGATGCAGCAAATATTAGCTCAGTGAATAATTAAAAAAAAAAACCTTGACATGTTGATGCTCTCAGCTGACCTTGCCCTTTGTGCATGGCCTGAACTAAAAATAATTTGCTGCCTGATGCTCCCTCATTCATTGATACTGTATTGACAAAGCCATTCATCCATGTTCATGGACTGAATGCGTAGATTACAGTGTTAAAACCTTGGTTCTGGTTATTGTTTGGGCAAAAAAGGGCTGGTCTTTGGCACAAAGAATTCCTGTGTAGATTTATTTAAGAAAAGATAGGGGTTATGTTTACATTAAGGAGGGTTGGTGTAAAACATAATTTTAGAAATATTGAATATATGACTATAGATTTTTTTTTCAATAAGGAATCCAGATCAAACAAAGTATTTAAATGTTTGCCTACACACTTCATCGTGTCTTCCAAACAGCTGGCCACAACTCTCTAATTCCCTGGACTTCCTGTCCAGTACAAGATCACAAGGGGCAGCACAGCCTCCAGAAGCTGTCTAACTACTAGCTTGGAGAAGGAAGGAGGGGGACAGAGAGCAGTGGAGACACCCACAGCTTACTAGCACATGCCAGGGTGACTCCATAGGACCTTACAAGGGAAGGAACTAGGGATGCACCGATACCAAGTACCGTACTCTGTACAAGTACAGATACCTTTTGAGTCCCAAGACTAGACTAGAGAAAAATTCAAAAGTTAGGAGGAAGTTGTCATTTGTAAGGAGCACACAGAGCTCCGGGGATTCGTACATCTCTGTTTTAATGTATGATTTTGTTTTTATAAATATATATGTGATGCACCGATACCTTTTTTGCAAGTAAAAGTACTGATACTTGCCCAAGTACTTACAGGTACAAGTACTGATACATTTTTGTTTGTTGTCACGTTTTTCTAAAACAATCTCGACTAATGGTTTCAGGACAGTGGTGCAAACCTGGTAGTTCTCATGAAAATGCCAAGTATCGGCACTGGTATCTGAAAAGTATCGGTGCATCCCTGGAAGGAACCATCTTAAAACAGGATATCAGGGTCAGCGCTCAGGGGACCAGCTGATTTTGCAGAAAAGTAAAACTTTTAAACATCAAGAATCAGCATCCATTGTATGTGATGTTATCAAAATTGTAAATAGATTAAAAACCTTTTGTCTTTAAGATCACTTTAATTGCAATACAAAAATATAACCACTGTCACTAAAATGTGTAAACAGGACAATATTATCACTAAACACAAACACATGGTCTTGTGAGCTGGTTTCAATATAGCAGCATATCTTTCAAATTCATATTTAGTTTTATTGGTTTCTTCAGTATAGCTTTTGTCAGGACACAATAATAAAAAAACACATATTCAGTACATCTCTGCTATAAATGCACATTTCGCAATGCTTTAAAACCAATACAAGCACACACAAATAACTGTTGATTTGCCAGAAATCCAGTGTGCTCATAACTTCCTATCTGAGCTGACAACAGCGCCTCTGCTACTTTTAAACCCAATGCAGTGTTTTTGGGTTTGCTTATGGAAATCTTTGGAATTCTTCATCCATTCACCCACCCCCTTCTGCCCTCTCCACATGTATACATCCATTTCTTTCCCAGCAAAACAATGCTGCTGTCTTGACTTTCAAACTCCTGCTTCCACATGGGGTATAGGGAAAAGGCTCTTGGGTGATGTAGCCCTGGGGATGTGCCTAAATCATTAGGAAGTGACCTCCCAGCAGCTGCACCTGCAAGAATTTACAATGTCAATCAGTAATAAAAGCTTTTTCTTGTCATAAGAACAATACAAGATAGGGACTTTAGGTTTGTACTTAAGTTGAATTTGTATGTAAGTCGGAACAGGTAAATTTTTTAAGTGTAACTCCAGCCAAAATTTTTTTTTAACGTTTTGGATAGCATAGGGAAGGGTCACGGTTCTTTTGTTGTCTGTTCCTGTTATTCAGAAGATTATAATATAATTAAAACATTTTTTATTTAAAATGACACAGCAAAAAAAGTTTTTTTCTATTTTTAATTTTATTTGATAAACTTTCTTTTTTTATTATTTGTTTGCATTTTTAATTTTTATTTATTTAACTTTTTCTTTACTTTTTTTACATTTTTTTGTCTTTTTAATTTAAATTGTTTTTAAACTTTTAGGTTTTTTTGTATTTTAATGCTGGGAGCCATAGCCAGCCTGCTATTGGATATTTCAAATTGCAATAGCCAATAGCAGGCTGGCTATTGCATCTGCCCACTGCCTGCTGTCAATCAGCAGGGGAGGGGCCTGAAGCAGAAAGTTCTCTATCAGGTCCCCCCATGCTGATTGACAGCTGACAGTGGGCGGGTGCAATAGCCAGCTTGCTATTGGCTATTGCATTTTACAATATCCAATAGCAGTCTGGGTATGGCTCAAAGCCTGCAATGAAGAGTAGGCAAGGGGGCGGGGCAGAGGAGCCGCGGCCGGACCAGGAGACCGGAGGATCGCCCAGACCGGGGAAGCCAACGGAATGGCTGAAGAGGAAGCTGGCACATCATCGGCGGTATGCAGCGGTCTGTGTCCCCGTTGCCTCCGCCAACACAGGCGCGGTGAGCAGCGGGGATTTGAAAGGACACAGGCTGCTGCAGCCACAGTTCCCCTAAATGTACAGGCGGCTGCCGGTACATTTAGGAGAACTGTGGACCCCGTTCGTAAGTACGGATTGTCCGTAAGTTGGAAGTCCGTAACCCGGGGACTGCCTGTACAAGAAAAAATGCTGAGAAATGCTTTTGAGGAGGAAGGGAAGTTTGTGGGGTAGATTTCGGTCATTCCTATGCAACTCCTTAATGACTGTAATATTCAGGGGTACAGGTACTCTTAAGAATGAGATGATACATGGACCTATACATACGCACACATCAGAAATAGGTTGGACTTGATGGACTTATGTCTTTATTCAACCTCAAATACTATGAAACCATATAGTTACTATGTAAGTACCGTATATACTCGAGTATAAGCCGAGATTTTCAGCCCATTTTTTTGGGTGAAAAGTGCCCCCCTCGGCTTATACTCGAGTCAGCGCCAGCGCGTCTTCTTACTTACCTCGCCGAGCGTCGCGTCACTGCTGCTCGGTGTGCGGCGCTCCGAGCGGGGTCATCTGGCAGTCTCCGGGTCCTAATTTAGGTGGCCGGAGACTGCCAGATGACCCCGCTCGGAGCGCCGCACACCGAGCAGCAGTGACGCGACGCTCGGCGAGGTAAGTAAGAAGACGCGCTGGCGCTGACTCGAGTATACAGAGAGAGTTTGGAGATAAATGAATGTAGTTTCCTAAATGAAAACCACATTCACTGTTAGAATTTTGTACATTCGAGATACATTTTTCCCCCTTTACTACAGCTAAAAAGGATCATTGTTTTGGTCCATCAACTATTAGAAAATTGAACAAATGTTTTTAAAGAAATTCTACTGTGTATAACCAGTTTTAGTGTACACTGAATCAATTGATGATCATTGTATATTGCTGCCTACACAGATGCACAAGTTTGCAAGGCAATAACCAATACATAATGCTAGTTATATTTAGCCCATTGCATTTATATGTTAAACCTTTACTTGTTTATTTATCTTTTCATATATCTGTGTTCTGAGAACAGCTAAATCATTAATCAAACATTTTGCCTGAATCTGTGCTATTGTCATTTCACCCTTTGATAGGATTGCTGTGTCATCACCTTTATTTAGACATTTGAGAGTAAAGTTTTTAGGTCATTCATCTTAAGTGTTTCTCCTCTACATAGATAATGGAATCTGCTTCCTTCTCTGTCCCTGGAGATTATTATCTCATTTCCTTTAATCTTTACTTCTCCTATGTTACAAAGTCTCCAAACTGGCTTATCTTTGTTTAACCAGGCTTTTATAATGAGTTTTGTCTTGTCAGAGGAGAAAAGAGGCCATGTTGTATTACTGTATGCCGATTAATGCTGGAGATGGCCATTTATATACATTTCAGCTATGTTCACACCCTGTCCGGACTAGATCTGGAGCAGATCTGCAAACGCAGTGCAGTGGATTTTCACCACTATTTATTTAGCTTAAAATGGGCTTTCAAGTGCAGTCCAGTGCATTTGCATGCATTTGTATGCGTTTTTGATGCATTTCCATGTGTTCCAGTGCATTCCAGACCATAGAAAATGAGACAAGAAGTATGTTTTTTTTTTGGCTGGACAGGAATGGACTATGCTGGTGTGAACAGAGCCTAGAAATACCATAGGGATGCATTGGGATACTTTTTTGGTCCCGGAAACAAACTGGTCTGGCCTGAACATAGTCCAGACATGGTGTGAACCAGCCCCTAAGCATGTAAAACATTTAGATCTATGAACACTGGTCAAGAAATTTACAGGTTTCAGTCCCAAAATGTTCACACAGACATGTCCCATTTACTGGTTTTGGTTATGACTACTCACGTTGAAAATTCCCAGACACATCTATAGAAAATCACTATAAGGGAGTGCTCAGCTCCAGTAACATGCCTGAGCAACGGTTGACTCACTCTGTGATTTTGTTCTATGGGGTCAGTTTTAGTGAACTCTCTCCTCATTTTCTGTTCCAGTTTGTTGATGATTTGCCCTACCTCTTATTCCTGTTTTCCCCAAGTCTGACCTCTTAGTTGACTTTGAACGTGATCTTAACTCATTCCGCAGCAAAACCCATCACCCCTTGCAAAGTGCAGTGGCTAATACTAAGCTGCTCCTTAGATTCTACGCCTTGACCCTCTTTAGGGGTCATTAGCACATACATGGCATAGACAGGTTGTAGCAAATTTATGTCCTAGCAATTGGAAATTGGATTGAATGTCACTCAGCTGCAGCTGCCATGTTCTCGTATATGGGAGAAGAAAAAAAGAACTTAGATCTAAGAAATAGTTATTTGCCCTTTCTGTGCATTATTTACTTTTTTCTATTCTTTTAAAGGAAGACTGTATGAGCAAAATGCTAGGTACCTAGAACAAGTATGCAGACCAGGAAAGGCGGGGAAAATCACAGGTCCCCAGGAGTCAGTTAGTTTATAAAGAACTGAAGCCATTAAACCAGCTTGCCAGCCAGGAAAATAGTGTTTTTAGATGATAAGGTCAGCAACGGCAGGTTCATAAAATTGCAGGCGGCACCGCCCTAAACAACCAATAATAACATAACAACAAAATAACATAACTAATGAGAGAGTACACAGCATTTTGGAATAAAATTCAAATAGATAAAACATATGAAACATCAATAATTGCTTAGTCATAAGTAAGGATGCACCGATACCAAGTACCGTATTCGGTACTAGTACAAGTACAAATACTTTTCCAGCTCCAAGACTAGACTAGAGAAAAATTCAAAAGTTAGGAAGAAGCTGTCATTAGTAAGGAGCACACAGAGCTCCTGTTTTAATGTATGATTGTTGTTTTTATTGTTTGTTTGTTGTTTGATTGTTATTTTTATAAAGGTGTTTTTTTAATTTGATACTGAAACAAATAACAAACAAAATGATAAAAAAAATATTAATGGTAAAAATATAGAAATATACAACAAAGCTGCATGATCACTTCTACATGCTGAGGACGGTACCACCCCCCATCAAACCCCCCGCACCACCATTTAGATCTCACCTGTCCCTCCTGTGTGCCCAGATCCTCCATCAAGTGAAACAAATGGCAAGGGGCACATGGAGGGGCTTTACACAGTACAAAAGCAAACATTTCCCAGCACACTTGTATTATTTTAATAATAGCCACAAATTGTAAAATATCAAAAACTACTTTTGAAATGCCATTAATATGTGACAGCTTATATGAGATTTTGCTAATCGGATTTATGCATATGCAAAAAACTTACTATACTTTGTACGTCTTTACAAAAAAAGCCGAGTGATAGGGTAGCCTCTACAGTAAGGCCACCTTTTTGTTTTTTTGAGTAATCATGCATTTTTTAGGTAAGTACTAGCTTTCAAAGCACCTACAATAATGGACATTGTCCTATTTAACTAACCGTCTGAAATTTGTAGAAAAAAAAGCTTCTTATCAAGTACTACTTGTAGTTGTCGGAGAACGGAATGGCTCAGGAGACTTCTAGAGAGGAACTTTTTGTGAATATTTATTTCAGTGATTTGAGAAATGAAGATTAAACTGATTTTTTATGCCATAACAAGGTTCTCCATCTGCCTTTACAGAAATCTTTCCCCTTTACTTCTCAACATAATGGCTACAGACTTTAACCTTCTTAGTAACGACATACTAAAAAATACATAAAGGACACTAAGTTATGTTTGATTTCCTTCCCCCTTTGGATTTACACTGCACCAAACTGCAATAAAAATAAATAAAAATGATATGCTAAGATTATATGTGATCGTTTTATTACCCAGGCTAGCTCACAGCCATTCTTCAGTTATTCGCCACTTCAGACATAAAAATTTAGTTTATTCTAATGATTCTGAATGTTATTATTCTGCATGTCAAAAAATGTTATGTTGGAAAGTTTAAAATATTAAGGCTATAAATGGCAGGGCACTTACAAGTGTTGTTCTCCTGCTGCGAATTGAATTGACAGGTAGCTCCGGCACCTCAACTTCAGGGGTTTTTATCTTTATAGTTCAGCCGAGACATGCCAAATAATATCAGATCAACTCTGCGAGGTGTAGTTATCATCCCAGAGATAGAAGATGTATCGTCGCACTCTGAAATTGTTACATGTCCCAGAACTGTTTTGTAATGGATTAACATTATTCTTGCCTGTCAGGCGGTGCTATGCCATGAAACACATAAAATATTTTCCTGCCTTTTTTTTGCATTCATCTTACCATCAGCAATGAGGAAAGTTGGCTGTGGAAAGATTTACTTCATCTATAAGTCACATCTGAATATTCGCTATGAGACAAGCTAATTCCATTAGGACATGACACCTCTGGCTTCTGTAGACATTCATTGGCATTCGATAAACGTTCTTTTTATCTGGCATGGCCCTTTTAGTTTGGGAAACTTTTAAAGACAGGAAAAAGAATAATGGCAAATCCATAATAAATATAAAAAATTTGACTTAACAAACAGGCAATATACGTGGTGATTTGTAGATGGATAAAGACAGACCCCAAAAATAGTATGTGGAGGGGCTATATGACTGCGGGGAGGAATTGTCTCCTGGGAAAGAGTTAAAGGTGGAGAATAATTAGAGGGTTTTACCTGATTGGAGGAGAAGGTCAGATGGCTGGAAGGAGCCAAGTGGGAAGGGACAGCAGGGGCTGCTGGGAGTCCTTTCTGGAAAGTTGACAGAGAAAGCAAGTTGTCACACCCTTCCTCCCTTATTTTGGGTTACAGATAGTTTTGCATTTTCTATGTGGTTGTCACGGCAGCTTGGTGGGTTAGGAGTTTTTTGGGGGTCAAATAAATATAAGATGGGGATGTTGGGTATAGGTAATGCTGGAATTGTCCTTGAGCCAGTGGTGGGTGGCTGGGTAGATTTAGAAAAACCTTATTTGGGCCCACGGACACCAAAGACCCCTTTCTTGTAACAACACTCATTAGGTTATTATTATTTTGGTTTGTTATTTCTCATTATTATGATCGGTAAAATGTAATTTATAATATAGTTAAATATGGTTATATGGTTAAATAAAGGGCTGCTGTGGTCGTTGAAACCCATGTCACGCAATCTGCTTGTTTTTATTGGGAACTTAGAAAGGGTGCAGAATTGATGAATCTATCTATTTTCACTCTGATGCTGTTTAAAGTGGTTATTTTTATTTTTCATTTATATTTATTGAAAACAAAAACAGTAGAATAAGGATCACATAGGAAATATGTACAAGTAGGACATGATGTATCCAACCTCCTGAGACTACCAACATGCAGTCTCTTCAGATTCACTTGTAAATGTACATATCAACAGAATGTATTCAAAAGATGGAAAAACAAATATGTTGTAAAATAGAAAAATAAAGAACATCACAATCAAAAGCTTTTGCGGTGATGATGAAAGAAGTCAATGTGTTATATTCAGTGTTATACAACTCAAATCTAGCTGAAAATGTAAAATCCGCAGTTGAAAAATTGCAGTTCATTGTAAAAGACAGTATGGTGCAGTGGTTGGTGAATATAATATTTAGAAATATATGTGAAAAAGACAGAGTTGGTTGGAGGCACAAAAGAGCATTACATCCACCAGCAGATCCTAAAGCAAGGCAAGTTCGCAATGGAGGAGAAAGGTGTCAAATGTTTCTATAGTAAGTTCAAGAAGGCCAAGTTATCAAGAAACATCATTGGTGTCCTATTTCCATGACGGTGAACTCTCCAACTGCTAAATAGAATCGATTTCACATATCCAATCTGATAACTGGGCAGTGATTGCAGAGCAACATTGTCTAACAATAATGGTGTGAGCAGCAGAAAGAAAATGAAGCAGTAGTGATTTGTTTATATGAACCAGGTATCATAAAGAGTAATGCAATTTGGAGAACCTTAGGTAAAAGTAAGTAGCTTTTTGTTAAAACCATATTCAGCACAGGGTCACTAGCAGCCCAAACCATAGCTGGTGAAAGAAGAGGGCTGTGTGTTAAAATGCCACTACAAGTATTCTACACTTCCACACTGCATTCATTACCTGTTTCTACACTGCATGCCCTGGTTTCTCCCACTGCTCATCTGTTACTACAGGACTATATTCAACCCATCTAACCGATCGAATGTTTGCAGAGGCTGTGGAGTAATGAAATGGCAGGATTTCACGACAGGAAGGTCAATATAGTCTCTCTTCTTTTAGCAGGTATGGTTTTCGCTGCAAGTGATCCGGTACTAATAGGGTCATTATAATGGAATTTAAAACGTGGTTAAAGCAAAGCTCTAGTCAACAATTGTTTTAAAGTGGCACTAAACTCAGGAGTTAAATCTTTTTTTTCCATATTCAATTTTTATTATTTCAAAACAAACAAAAAGAAAAAAAAATTACTTTAACATATAATCGTTCTACATCGAGGTACATCTAAACAGTTCATATCCTACATTAAGTGTCGGCTGGCAGTCCTCACTCTCTAACAGGAGTTAAATCTTAAAAATGCATTCAAGTACCTTAACTATTAACAAACATTTATCTTATTTGTGTATCACTCAGCTGGGGATCCTCCAATCTTCTCTAAAATCATGCTGACTTTCTCCTTCCTTCTGGAGGGTGGCTACTTTTGTTTCCCAATGATCCCTGTGTGTGTTGTAAAGTAGCCAACAATCCAAGCTCACTCATGTGATAGTGATACATGATACTCATGTAAATTCCAAATAGATGTAATCTAAATTAGCTAACCAATTGTGTTGTGTACCCCTACCCATTCACTAAAGGGTTAAATACAATTGTAAATAAAAAGTCCAGACTTTTGAAAAAACTCTTTATTTAGAAAAAACAAAAGACAAGTTTTTGACAAGTCTTTTATTTTTTTTAAAAAACCCCCAAAAATGGATCCACCGACATAGTCCAGAGTCAATCACGACGTCCAGCGTTGTCCACGATGGCGACGACTCAACAAAATAAAAAATAAAACAATACAAATAAATAGAAATAATAATTAAAGAAAAAACGACGACCGCCGTCCTGTCCGCTCACGGCCAACTCCTGCTGCATAATGTCATTTTGACAGATGCCGACAACATATAAACAATTGGGCAGAGCTAGCGGTTTACAGTTGTAGGGCATCTGATAGGAGAGCCATGATTGGGCACAGTCATCATGACTGTGCCCAATCATGGCTCTCACAGTTCTCTGTGCCCTGATTGGACAAAGTCTTTCACCTGACCAGTGGTCAGGTGCAAGGCTTTAGCCAATCGGCTTCAGAAGGCACAGTGCCTTGTGAGGCATTCCGGGGGCGAATAGCCCTGACAGTTCGTGTGTTCGCCATACACACGAACTGTCGATGTTTGAGTCAAACTCACGTTCGCCTTGAACATCGATCGCAAGGCCCAAACTCCATTCACATTTCCCTGCCTGTTCGCGGCCCTACAGTTTCGGGGGGTCTGTAATGATCAGCCATGAACCTATGCCATCTGCTGGACATTACTCAGCACTCAGGTCTCTGCAGTGCCTACTTAACAGGTTTGACTGTTTGCTCATGTCCAGAAGAGATCTGTCTGTGAATTCAGTCTAACTGTTCATGTATTGGATTATTCTTGTATATTGCTGGGATTGTGTTTGTGTACCAAACTCTGTGACAGTATAAGTGTTTTGGGGGTGGGCTTTAGTTTAAATAATCATTCAGGGCAAAGAGACAGAGCCCCTATTTTTTATGACTTTTTGGCACATATTTAAGGAGCAATACACTATGTAGCACACTCATTGTTTATGTTGATATGTTCCATCTTTTTTTTTAATCAGATAATTTTTATTAAGTTTTTTTCTTAAAATAGTATATAAGAAATGTACAGTATATGACAACAAATATTGATATGTTCATCTTTAATTAAAGTCAATCCATACCACCTGCCAACAATCTGTACAAGAATGTGTTATCTGTTTAATACATCTGGCAGACTCTGCAATGAAGAAAAGCTGTATTTTGGAGCAGAAGGGCATTTAAGAACATTTTGGGGATATTTTTGAACATCAACCAGCAACCTCATTATCTGCTATAAATAGAAAATAATTTGTTGTGTAGTGCCTTTTCCATCTGTTGCTTTAAGTTAAGAACATCATTCTTCAGTAGAATTTAGTATATTATAACAGAGTGTGAGGCCGATACCATATTTTTATCAATGCTAATGAGATATAAAATCTTAATTAGATTCAGAACTGGAAGACACAAGCAAAACTTGCTAGATATATATTTCTAAACGTTGTGCTATATGTCATTTTTATGGCTTTTAGTTGGTGTATTTTTATACAACACTAAGCTTTTGAATGCACTTCAACAACTTGCACATAAAACATAGAATAAAAAAAATGTATTCATTTTATGTAATTAAGTGATTTGCCCCTTCCATTAATTTTCGAGCCGTTTACTTATTTATTGCTGTAATTTTATTTCTTGAAGAGTTTTTTTGTTTTGTGATCAGTTAGATAATTATAGTGGTTCAGTTTTAAGTGAGTATTGCTGAATATGCTAGAGATATTTGGAAGCTCCAATGACCTTAGCAAAGGTATTACTTTCTTGCAGATGTTTCCCCAATTATCTGTGTATTTTACATTATGGAGAATCCATTAATGTACCCTGTGGCTTTGTAATGGCTATAGCAGTCAGGTAGAACTGTAATAGTGTGATTCAGCTCAATAACAATTTTTTAACAGGAAATCAAACCTTTTTGTATTATTGGTATGGGGAATGATTTGTAACTGTCAACATTTTATTGCCGGTTCAGATGTGTGAAGCATAGCAAGGGCACCACACCAATGGGAATTAAAACCCAGAAGGATATTTTATTGAATGATTAATACTGTAAATGAGCCAGTGTGTTTCAGGGGTTCCTCCTTTATCAGGGCTTATCTCATATGATATATTAATATCAGCAAATAATGCAGTTTGGAACTCTTTTACATTGTCGATGATTCAATAAAATATACTTCTGGGCTCTATTATCACTGGTTTTATATAGTATTTTACAGTATAGTATTTTCATTATTCTTAGATTTATGCTACTGTAAAGAAATGTGACCTATCCTTCATCTTCAATCTTATATTGTAGCTTTAAGAGGCAGCAATCACAAATTATATTTTTGGTACTGGCAAGACCCTCATTATACCACACACACACACACACACACACACACAAGTGACGTGAGTACTAGTAATAATTTGCAAGATGCTGGTGTCCAGATCAAGGGTAGCTTTCTCTGTGGGCATGTTGTGGCTGAGATTTTCACAAAGTAACAATGCGATACTCTAACCACAGATTTCACTTTGGTACAGAAAAACACTTCTAGTCACCGGCCTACCCACATCACACTTCAGAATAAATTAATTCCAATAGACATCTGCAGTAATTCCATCACAAGCTCCCAAGACGCAAATACATATACTCACCTGCTGGAACTATCCCTTACTCAAAATAGCTATGTGGCATGCCAGGTTCTAATTCTCCATACCCAAAAGATTAACTGCATTTGGAGAGGGCATCCTTGCACTACCTAACAAACATATCTTGTGGCCTTGGTTAATAACCCCTATTCAAAAGTATAACCAGTGTTAAAGTGTAGATACCGTGTGATACCTGCAAATATCTATGCTAGACTTCTCATTGATCCCTTAATCACTGTGAGCTTCTTTGGATCCTAGCCTCAGGCTGCTCTTGAGGTCTTAACTTATGCCCAAGTCAAGATTAGTCACAGTGCCCTGTCTTTAGCTGCCAACAGAAGTTCTGGCACAACAAGTTGCTCGCACTACAGCGTCTTTACTTTTATTTTTGGATAGGTCAGGTTTACTTTTTTTAAAGCCTTTTTCATTACAAATGTCTAAGTGCTAAAGGGTTTTTAATGTTTCTCTTAAACAGTCAATTCCAATATATCTTCTATAGTATCTTGATTTAAATATTCAAATTATTTAAAAAATACACTTCATCACTTTCATACCACAAGGGAGACTGTTTCCATGATATATTCTTAGGACTGTCAACCCCAACAGATCCTCTGCAGTATCTTGATAGAAATAATTGTTAGCCTCTAAAGGGCAATTACCTGAAGCAAAGCAGCATGGAAAAGTTAGAGCAGGAAGGTCAGCAAAAGTATATGCGTGCTAATGCATTTGATCTATGATAATTGTCTTTTTACCATAATCAACAAAATTAATCACAAAAAACACCAGCCTCCATGTTGATAAAAGAAGCCTACTACTTCTTCATTGTCTTCACTCTGTTTGAATGATGCTGCAAAGCATCCCAAGCTCAGAAGTAGCAATCAAATTATAATCTTTTATGGACTTTACTCCTACTTCCCATTTTGTACTGCTAAGGTATTAATATCTGCCCAAAACAGAAAGGGCTGTCTGTAGCAATGGAAAAGACTTTCACATTTTTCAGTGATTATGATAAAAGGAAACCCATCAATACAGAATCGTGCTCTCCTTCCTGCTGACCTTCTAGAAATTCTGTTTGGCATATTGACCCTCCAGCTTCAATATTTGGAATTAGTTACCTAGAATTAGTATGCAACTAAGAGCCTGCCTTATAAACTACAACTCAATGTCTGAACAATGTGACATTAACATTATCATTGCTTGCTGAAAGCAATGCATGAGGGGATGGTTAGTCTTAAGAAATCGAGATTACGTTACATGAAGCAGTAGTAAAAAAGATGCAAAGCACACTGGGAATCCAGGAAGTTGTTGAAAGTGCTGGGACGATGGAAGGCAGCCCTCACTACATTAAAGGATTTTTTTTCAAAGTAAGCTTTGATTGCATTACCAAAAACAATTATAGTATGTATTCCTATTACAATACTGATTTTATAACAGGATAGTATATGCTGGGATGACAGGAAGTTTCAGATGACAGGAAACTTATGATGGTTATAGAACTTCAGCGGGCAGATGCTTTGAGTTGTGTTAATACCACTTATCTTTTAAAATAAGGGTTCTTCCGTCTTCTCACATCTCCTTAAAAAAAACTATCTCTATCCCACTTCTACCGCCACTTGAGTACTACCCACAATGACTCTCTATCTACCATACCTACATTTGCCCATAAATGGGCACCTTTACTAAACCTCATGCCAGACGATACTTATCAACTATTGCTCCAAGGTTGGACACAAATGCATAAATTCATGTCCAGCGAAACGTGGCATGAACTTTAATTTAAGATTATACACAGAGCTTACTATGCGTTGAACTTTGCCCCTTCATCCACCACTGACATCTGGACTACGGATTGTCCAAAATGCCACACTCCATGTCCCAATTTAGCACACCTTCTCTGGCATTGTACATATATCCAATCCTATTGGCAATGTACATTTAATTATATGACTTCTTTATCGTGTACATCTAGAGAATTTGCCCCGGCTTTATGCCTATTCCACTCCACTCTCCACCTATTCCACTCTCCATCCACCTCTCCACAC
Source organism: Nanorana parkeri (assembly GCF_000935625.1). Classification (NCBI taxonomy): domain Eukaryota; kingdom Metazoa; phylum Chordata; class Amphibia; order Anura; family Dicroglossidae; genus Nanorana; species Nanorana parkeri. The sequence continues at coordinate 890,997 of NW_017306378.1, forward strand.
ATGACTAAACTACCTCTTACCCAATAGGAACATTATTGCCTCCTAGCGGCTAAAACAAATGTATTACGTAACTGGCTTTGCCCTCATCCCCCCTCGTTGACTGACGTGAGAACTACCCTTCACCAACTCATGTTAATTCATAAACAGCATACCAGACATAACATACATTTTTCAGTACTTGGACTAACTTTCTAACATCTGAACTTTCCAATTACCAATTGAAAGACACCGTGTCACTTTCCCAACACTCCAAATGGTATCTACAAGCTATGGCCGCAGGCTCCTCTGGTAAACTTGATGTTTTATAAAGCTACTGGCCCTGCAGAGTGATACCCAGAATTTGCACATAGCGTACTACTTTACTCCTCATTGTCTCTCCATCCTTACATATGCCCTTTCCCCACCATCCTGCCATTCTAATCCCACATACTCTTGTTCGATCCACTCTGTCAGATACCATTCTTTTGTTGGTTATTGATCTTTCAGGCAATCCTAGGTGGTGATAGTTCTTCACTACAAATATTATCTACAGCCATTGCCTAATTGTTTCTTCGTTGTTATGTTTTGTTTGCTTATGCAAATCATGAACACTCCAAATGGTATCTACAAGCTATGTCCGCAGGCTCCTTAGGTAAACTTGATGTTTTATAAAGCTACTGGCCCTCCAGAGTGATACCCAGAATTTGCACATAGCGGACTACTTTACTCCTCATTGTCTATCCATCCTTCGTATTAAAACATTTATTGTTTAATGGTAAATATTATTAGGCCAGCCCAGATTTCTAAATCCTTACATAAACTTATGCTGAAAAGGTAAAAACAAATGCAAATATTTGTTCTACATAATTACATATTCTTAAAATTAATCCTTACTCCAAAGTTACTTAGTTCTAAGCTGACTTTTTGAGGGCTGTCCTGATATTATACAATTATGGTTTTGTAAATGTTTGGTAGAGTAACTACTTTTGTTCTATACATTTCTAAAAGCTTTTTAACCAACTTTTGACAAATCATTCAACTGAAGACTTGGTGATTTAGTAAAGGTTTATTCTATCCCTATTTTCCTTACAGGAAACGAAAAACCAAAGGAATCCCATATTCTGTTGGGCAGTAATCTTAACCATGGTCTGGACTGACAATACCTAGTATTTATTATATTCAGCTTTCTAGCTGAGAGGATAAAGAAGAATAATGGAGTACATAGGTTTAGATACAACTCCAAGATAAAGAATGTCTGCATTATGCTGGACTATATTCTGATTTTAAAATGAAAAGGGTAGTCACAGTGTTCTCTGTACTTTACTGTATTGGGCATTTTAATGGTCAGCTGTTTTCTTTATAACAAGAATGGGTACTCAAGTAGAACACATGCAAAGTCCAAACTGACAAGGAAAGATACATAAATCCTCAGAGAGCCAGACCTGAATTAATCTACTTGGGTTGGTTTGCTTCTGTAGAATATTGAATTGAAAGGGCTAAACAGCTACGAAATGCTTAACTTTTGCAGACACAATTAAACCAAACTCTAAAAATAAACAATAAAGGTGATCAGCGCCAGTAAATGTAATGTGGAAATAAGAGCTACCAAGCACTAAGGATATAACTAAATATCTGGAAAATGTGAAAAACAATATTGTGCCGAGCTAATAATCATACATATCTACTAAATTGAAACATATATAAATGAGTCACATATATGAGCATTCAAACAAATGAGGCATAAAAAATATCTACACAAAGACAAAAAAATAAATATAGACAAAAAAAGTCTCAAGGAAAAAACAGAAGCAAACAATGGTGATTGTGCAAAAAAAATCCTCAGATGATTCGCAGCCAATGTGCATATAACTCTCCGGTAAGGATAATCACACAATGCAGGCAGACCTTCACCTCCACCAAGTAAGTGATGACATCAAGTGAGTGCTCACCTGGGGAGGTAGACACACAGAGCTAGGTCAAATGCGCTTTTTCCCTTCTTAATAGGGGAGGGAAGCCCATGCACAGAAAAGGCGATAAGGTCTCCTCAGATCACAGGTACCAGTATAAATCCAGGTGGAAAGAGAAAAAGGACATAGTGTGTAACATCCAATAAAATGCAATTTATTAAATAAAAAATGTGTACTCACAATGGTGTAAACAGTACAGGCATTGGGTATTGCTGGATCAGACCAGCAGGGCAAATGGCAGCAAAGCGATAAAAAAACCTGTTCGTCCGGCTCAGCTCAGTGCAGTGACATCAGAAGCTCTGCCCTACGTACTTTACGTCAAAACACGTGACTTCATCAGTGGACCGCAGGTGAGGAGGAGCAGGATGACACCCCCGGATGAAACCCCCGGAGCGCCACCCTGTGGGCGTGGATGGACGGCATGACGTCAGAGGAGTGGGCGGAGCCGTCAACACTTCGGGAATGCGGACGGACCCGCATATTACAAGAAGTTCCGCCTACCTCAATGTCTTTCCTACCTCCGCCAGCTTATTGGATAGTGAAGATGCTGCCCACTGTCCGCATTATGCAAAGTAAAATGGCTCAGAGTAATGCTTTTGCCCTGCTACTCGCATTCTGCATGCTGCTGCACAGGGATTTAGAAAAACTCAATTTCAGTGAAAAAATTATGTAGCATATATTGTTACTTAATCCATAATATATTTCTTTCAAAAAGTAATGTTATTCTATGATTTTTAATTAATACATGTTTTTATAAGTAGATACAAATACAAATGCAGGAGAAATAATGATTGGGCTAATAATCTTCTAAGGCTGTTCATTCCTTCTTCATTTGAAGGTACCTTATGCTGACCCATGTTATTGAATAGAAAAAGGCACGAGACAATGATGAACAGTATCCCTAAGGAACCAAACTAAGAAGTTAAATGAGAACTATGAGGTGAGTGCTTTTCACTCACCTCATAGTTCTAGCCGACCTGTGCCAATGAGACTGTCACAGGTCGGCTCAGTAGATCGGGAGGTGAGCGAACACATACCGGCTTTCGCTCACCTCTCGATCCGGTCACGACTCTCTGCTGTGACAGGGGAGGGGCTGGATTCCCCCCTCCCCGCTCCGATCCGCCAGCGCTGACTGGCGGAGCGGACGGGGGAGGGGGTGGGTACAGCTGGCTCTGCCTCTAGATAGGCAGAGCCAGCTGTCAGTCACGCAGCTGGGCGGATCCCGGCATAATTGTCAGGGATCCGCTTCAGCTGCGGCGTCTCAGTATACCGCGAGCTACAGCTACAGCTACAGCTCGCGGTATACTGAGCCTAGGGTGACGGGAGGACGCTAGTTTGTGTCCTCCCGTTACCCTAAGGAGAACTATGGGGAAAAGCCTTAACCCCATAGTTCTCCTTTAAAGTAGATCTAAAGTCTAACGCTGATATATAGAGGGTTATTCACTACAGAGCTAAAGGATTAAGCCAAAGCATCAGATAATCCTCCGGCTCACTTTGGCCGCCAAAGCCCTTCAGTTTTGTCGAACCGAAGGGCTGCTGTACAGACTATTCACAATAGCCCGTAGAGCAGCCGAAGGCAGCTGATCGGTTCGGCCGAACCAAATGCATATGCTTCGGCTCGGCTGAGCTGAAGTTGCAGCTGAAGAGGGGGAAGCAGCCTTGTTTAACCCTTTAGTGAATGAGTAGAGGTACAAGTACCCCTTACTAATTTACAAGGGGGGCAGCATCTGAGTGCCCCCTTTATTAAAGGAGGTACCCTTGTGGAAATAAGGCCCACTGCCTGCAGACCTCCATAACCAACGCCCCCACTACTTGTGGGGAAGAGGCTCTTGAAAAGCACACTCCCAGTGCCGAGGGCATGTGGCCTGGTATAGTGGTGGGGGGGGGGGGCTCTCGCTCGCCCCCCCTTTCCTGCCCTGCCAGGTCTGTGACCCAATGCTGTTTTTTTTTCTTTTTTCTTATTTTTTAAAATAATTTGTAATTTTTTTGTATTCTGCTCGCTACCTCAGAGGTACCCTGCATTCGGCTATTCACTCACTGCCGTTCGGCCCCTATGAGAATAAGGGCAAACAGCAGCGAGTGAACTGCCGGGGGATCGGCTCAACCGATCAAGATGTTGAGTTGAACGGCTACTTCACTTCAGCTCCAAAAGCCAAAGCCGATGTACGGCTAATTTTAGCTACTGTACTGCTGAAATCAGCCTTACAGGGCCGAATGGTGTGCGGCTCACTTCACTTCCGCTTGGTTCTTCACTCGGCTGCCTTTGGCACCATTATGTCCTCAAAAAGTGAGGTCAGTTGTCTACCTGAATAAAATGAATGACCAGGTTTTTCCATCAATTAATTTTTTCTTCCCTGATGGCACAGGCATATTCCAAGATGACAATGCCAGGATTCATTGTTCTCAAATTGTGAAAGAGTGGTTCAGGGAGCATGAGGCATAATTTTCACAAATGGATTGGCCACCACAGACTTCAGGTCTTAACCCCATTGAGAATCTTTGGAAGGTGCTGGAGAAGACTTTACACAGTGGTCTGACTCTCCCATTGTCTCCACAAAATCTTGGTGAAAAATGAATGCAACTCTTGAGGGAAATAAGTATTGTGACACTGCATACGCTTATGCAAATTATGCCACGGTGAATGCGTGCTGTAATCAAAGCCAAAGACGGTCCAATGAAATATTACAGCCTGTGACGTTTGTTTTTGGCCAGGTAGTGTATAATACTGTGTAGTAGTGGCACGAAGAATTACTAAATATTGCCAAAAGTCTTTTTATTATTATTAGAAATAAAACTTAATCATATTCATTATTATTATGGTCATTCCCTAAAAATATATTTATGCAAACAGAAAAAAACATCTGAAACCATAATAAGGATTTTGACAGCCGTTGCTTGCTATGCTATAGTTCCTTTGTAAGAAGTAATTTCCATTGAAATTATCTTTTTACAGTACAAGTAAAATAGATTTCTGTGCAAAGTCCCAGACATAATCAAAAGAAAAAGCTAAGCAGTGTTATTTCGCAAACCCATGAATGGTAATGATCATCTCTGTAATTCTTTACTATCTCAACCTGTAATATCAATTTTTTTCTTCCATTTTATATTGGTTTGACAGGTGTTATCTTTCACAAATCAAAGAATAATACATTGTAACAATCTCATAAAAATGAAAGAAATCAGAAAAAGTTGTATGTTTTGTACATATTTGTGCTATTCTATGGGGTCCTAAAAAACAGTACACATATGAGTGAGTCAATTTTAAATGCAAATGTTCCCCAAGCCTTTTTTGTCAAAGTGCCCTTAATAGGAATTGTCTGGATTGCACCATATACCGTATTTGCCGGCGTATAAGACCGGTTTTTAGACCCAAAAACATCGGCCGAAAATCGGGGGTCGTCTTATACGCCAGGTATACTGTATGTAGCTTTGGCTACATACAGTATACCGCGCTGAGCCAATCACGGCAGGCTTTGTATTAATGAATACAAAGTCTGCCGCGATTGACTTAGCGCGGTATACTGTATGTAGCTGAAGGACGGAACCTGGAAGATGGAGGACACTGCGGGGATCGTGGACAAGGTAAGAGACTGTAATCCCGAGTGTGGCTCGGGGTTACTGCTTATGGTACTGAAAATTAACCCCGAGCCACACTCGGGAATACTGCCATGGAGGTTAGTGGGTGCATTTAAACATTATTTTGGGCTATACTCATCTTATACGACGAGTATAGCCCAAAACCTATATTTTAACACAAAAAGTAGGGGGTCCTCAAATACGCCCAGTCGCCTTATACGGCGGTAAATACGGTATATACACTGAGTAGCCAGATTATTATGACCACCTGACAGTTTATAGGCAAATTAGCTATAATTAGCTATAATTTTGCGCTGAAGTTGCTAGAGGGCCAGACCATGATAAATAGGGAAGCAGGTTGCCTTTGAACAGCCTTTGAACGTGGGGTGATTGTTGGCACTCGGAGCCATGGAGCGAGTATCAGCAAAACAGCAGAATTTGTTAAATGTTCAGGAGCAGATGTTGTTAAAGTGTTTAAAGACTGGGCTGTCAGCCGAAAATCTGGGTCTGAATGTGCGAATTGTGGCCGTCAGCGACTAGTCAATGTTAGGGCAGAACGGAGAGTGGCAAGGCTGGTACAAGACAACAGAAGGGCAACAGTGCAGTGTCAGATTCCTCGCATCACCTTTCAACATGTCGTGGAGTCACGAGGCGGCCCAACAAAGTCATCTCGTGGCCCACCGAAGTACTGATGGGGTGGTCAAAAAATCTTGCCACTCAGTGTATATATAAATACTTCTGCTTAAATACTAGAGCCATCTTTAGGCATCTCCCTTTAAAGCCAGCAAAACATGTCCAATTTCACACGTTGTAGACTATATAAGCCCTTAATTATAGCAACATGACCATTGCCTACTTACCAACTTTCCTTTATTTTAAAGCCCAATCTCAGGTAAAGAGCTGCCTCTCATTTTTTTGCTTGGTTTCAACTATACCATAAAATGACTATCAATCAGTGACTGCAGATAGATGTGCAATATGCAATGCAATGCAATGCAAGGGATGGAGAGTGCTGCTGGAAATTAAATGAATGGACAGAGACTGGTATGGCAGATAAACTGGTTAGGGAGCTTCCTAGCACACAGGGCTCTGTATTGACACTTTGCATGTTCTATAAGATACAAAGGTAACCCAGAAGGTGTCATGCTTGCATTCCTTAGCTCCTCCCACTCCAGGATTGTCAAAACCCTCATCGAAAGAGGAAAGAGGAAAGATATTGTATATTTAAATTCACATTTGCATATTTTCTCCCATAAATATGATAACCATACTATATA
>NW_017306378.1:897824-919465 GCF_000935625.1 Nanorana parkeri
TATATATATATATATACAATTTTTTTAATGGATCACAGTACTTTGACCCCCCTCCCATTTATTTGTAGCTGGCTATACACTATAGTCTCACTATACATTTCTGTGTATTTACAAACAACTATGTAGTGTGTGGACCTACCTGCTAAAAATGATAGATAAATGTGATTTTTTTAGAAAGACTTTAAATTACATAGTTGCCAGTAAGTTTGCAGGAAATTTTACATAGATTGTGACATGTAGACAGTTTGAAGCTGCACCTCATATGTGATGTCTAGTAGGTTAATGCGAGATTGTACAAACTATTTTTCCACATTTGGCAGAACTCAACACTTCACTTCATACTGAGATGCATCAGCTCAGCCTAAATCTGAATGTTGACTGTTACATGTCAGTTGCAAGATTGGGGCAGAGCAATAAACTTGAATGAAAATTAGAATGAATCACACTGTTACGGAAAGTACAGCTTGTCAAAACGCTTGTGTGATATCAACCTTATAAAGAAAAGTGTCATCTGTCTTGGCCAGTTGATGCTAGCTTGCCCTCTTCTCTCCTTTCTTTCTAATACTCTGATCAGTTGGGTACTTCTGTTTGAGTGCTTTCAGATCAAGGTACAGTTTGGATACTTTGAGTGGAAAGTTCTCCTAACAATTACTGCACTATTTGAAGGAGAAGAGCAGTGACATTGCCATTAAATTTATATAACTAAGCAGGCTAAGATGTGCAGGTTAAGTTATACAATTGAATGAAAATGTCAAGCCAAGAAAGTTCTATTGACTGAGTTTGAAGGGTGATGTCCCAATCCTTCTTCTTTCTGCTGCAGAAGGAAGAAGAGAATCAGGAGAATACAAGGGCAGGATGTAGAAATTAGAACGTCCTCTCTTACAACAAGAAATTACCAAAACTGTTAAAGGAAACTGTGATCCTACTTGGACTGTAGTGCTAATGGAGTAGAAAGTTCCTCTGGTCCCTTAGGTAAGTTTTTCTCACCCATTCCAGAAAATTAGGAGCTAGTTGGTTGCATCTGCTGTAACTGCATTTTGATTGGTTGCTTTGGGTGTCAATAATGCTTTTTTTTCTCTTTACTACAGCCTCAATGATGCACTATACTTACTTAAAATTTTACAGCTCTTATCACTTTAGATGCATCCTATAAAAGCTAATAGGCTGCCATCGATGCCTTACAAAATAAATCATTTAATGTACATTAATGCACAACTAATGAATGATTCAGCAGATGCTCATTTCAATAAAACAAAAAATGTAAACTTTTGTGTCTGTTGAGTGTAATTTAAAAGTGGTTCCTTATAACAATGAATGTTATCTTAAAAATGCAAACATAAATATAGAATGTATTTCAATTTAGCAGCGCACTGCAAAAATACATCCACACTGTGATAAAGAAAAAGCAGATTTCGAGTCAGTATGGCATGAATATTTTAAGAAGGTTGCCAAAGTGGAATTCATTCAAAGTACATTTCAGTAAATCCCTTGTGTGCTTTCGGAAAGCCTTGCAAAGTTTGGCAGATTTTTATAGCTAATGGTATAAACTTATGTTTGATCACTGGGCTACCCCGGAATTGGGCACCATCCAAAATATACTAAAGTGATAAATAAGGGGAAAAAAGAACACAAGTATAGTGATGACCTGAACAAAAAAAGTTTATAGCACAAACAAGCAACAAATAATATCCTAAATCCCAACTCTGGGCTTTTTCTTTTTTAATGTCCTCATGGGCTTCCTTAAAAAAAATATAGAAAAACAGCTTTGACTGCAATGCTCACCTTCAGGAGTTGTCTCAAGCTGTACCTCTTTTTGTCACAAGATTTCCTCAGTCTTACAGGTTGAATAACACCCAGCTTCAGTTAACCGCGAGTGCAGGGCCCCATAGCCCCATCTGCTAAGCACAGCACTCTTCACATTCAGTGCTGATGACATCATCACATCATTGCTGCATTCTGCATCATCCAGGATGGTCCCCCCGCCAGAGAGACTGAAGAGGAAGAGGCCACAGCTCGTCATGTGACCTACCAGAAGCATTAAAATAGCAGAAGGTACAAGCACAAGAGGGTGTAAGCTTAAAAAGACACTAAACTCAGGAGTAAAATCTTAAAATTGAATTCAAGTACCTTAACAAAAATTAACAAAAATGTATCTTATTTGTGTATCACTCAGCTCTAGATCCTCAATGTAGCCACCCTCCAGAAGGAAGGAAAGTGTCAGCACCAATTCAGAGATTATTTGAGGATCTACAGCCGAGTGATACACAAATAAATTACATTATTAATAATAGTTAAGGTACTTGAATGCATTTTTAAGATTTAACTCCTGAGTTTAGTGTCACTTTAAGATGATGGTGGTGGTGGTAGGGGGTTCCACTGGGAAAGGCGGGAGCACAGTGTACCTTCAGCTAGTTCATAAGAGACAGCATCTGCAATATACAGCTTTGCATTTCTGTTGCTACACAAAGATCTACACATGTGAGCGCAATTATTTGTATTTCATAGTTCTAAATAAATGGAACTACTACACTATGCCTGTGCACTTGTCTATAATTTTGATTATTTTAATTGGTGAGAGCTCTCCTTCCTGAGCTTTTCAGAAAAGGTGCAAGGCTGATCTTTAGTTATTGCCTGTGGCTGGCAAAGTTCTTTATTATTATTTGTTTTAACATTGGTGTAAGCTTAAAAAGACACTAAACTCAGGAGCAAAATCTTAAAATTGAATTCAAGTACCTTAACTATTAACAAAAATGTATCGTATTTGTGTATCACTCAGCTCTAGATCCTCAATGTAGCCACCCACCAGAAGGAAGGAAAGTGTCAGCACCAATTCAGAGATTATTTGAGGATCTACAGCCGAGTGATACACAAATAAACTACATTATTAATAATAGTTAAGGTACTTGAATGCATTTTTAAGATTTAACTCCTGAGTTTAGTGTCACTTTAAGGTGATGGTGGTGGTGTTAGGGGGTTCCACCGGGAAAGGCGGGAGCCCAGTGTACCTTCAATAAAAGTGCACTAATTCACCCTCCCCATCCCTACCTAGCTAAACTATACTGAAACCAAACACACCAGCTGCTGACTTTCCTCAGGAACACTATGTTGCTCTTGATGACAGCTGACATAACCCATCCGGATTATTATATGTGCCTCCTCCAACTGCTTTATGATGGCAGTTGATAGTGGTTGCACACAGTAGAGGTTTGAGTTTTGCTATATACAACATTTATTCAAACATGCTGTTCAGGTACTCTGGTTCTGATCATGATAAAAGTAATAAAATATAGAATAATATTGTTTTAAATGTCTTCAGAAGCTTCAAATTCAGCACATGAACTCTTCCTCGTGCTGAACACTTCCCACTGCAACAGACAAGCAATACTTTGCTAGTTCAGACAAAGGCTCACCTGTGCTGCAGGCTAGAATTTATTTTAATAAGTACTTGTGGGGCCCACAGCAATGCCATCATCCTGAAGCTTGGCATCACAATATTCACAGATGCTTTATTGCTCCCTCCCTGAAGGACGACACGCAATTAAACATCTGACGACTGTACATGCTGCATATTTTTACACAATAACAGGCAGTAGAAAAGTGATATGAAAAAACGTTTCCTCTCTAAGACCCCCCCTCCCCCCACCCCCCACCTGTTCTTTCAAATACCTCCTTTTCTGGCTTTAGTTTAGTTGAAAATCATTAGAAAGGAGAAGAAAGAAATGAAAGTGTTTCTTATTATTATTACTTGGTATAACAAAATGCTACATTATTAAAATGAAAAACAAAAGTTTAAAGCAGCCCAAATTAGGAATAAAAAAAAATAAAATAATAGACCATAAAAGCTGAAGTTTAGTTAATTTATTTTTTCATCATAAAGCACCAGGGGCATAACTCACCTTCAATGAAATGTGTGCTACGTCCTGCTGGGTGATGGTTCCTGAAAAATCCTCCCATCCATGATGCTGGGTGCTCTTTACAGCGGTGAATGTCTGGCGCTGTATGAATTAGCTGCTTCTGCTGTAACATAATGCAAAGCTGTAAGTGGAAGAAGGGCAGATAAATAACAGGATCCCTCTCCTCCACTCTACACAATGCTTTGCCTTCTGTGAAAAGAATGCAAGAAATTCTTTGAATGGGCAAGGAGTCAGAAAGGAAGTGCGAATGGCACCAATCCCTTCACTATTACAGTGGAAGCAGGTACCTCATACAGCCCTGGGCAAGGCATTCCTTATATTGAGGCAGTCTGAGGCTGTTGCCTCAGGTGGCATCTCTTTGGTTCAGGTGGGGGGCGACAGGTAAAGCGGCATAGCTGCTCTACTGCACAATCTTTTCAGTGTGCCTTCCGACCCCTTTAGGGACAGAGAATCCCAAGTTGCGAACAGCTGGGAGGGGAGATATGTAAGGACCATACACATCTCCATATCCGCTCCGACTTGCCTAGCGACATCACTGGGCAAGATGCCAGCCAGAGCTGGGCAGTGAGATGATAAAAAGGCCCGCCCCCCCACGCACACCCAAACTCCCCCCTAGCATGCAACCTTCAACCCCCCACCTCAGGCCGAGAAAATGCCAGGGATGCACCTGGTGCTGGAAGTTCACCACTGGGAAGAGAATCCAGCATCACTCAAGGGAGAATTTCCCATTAGCTAGCAAGACATAGGACATACATCATTTAAAGTCCCTGGTGATGTATAAAAAAACCTCAAACTTCAGCTTTAAAAGATAAAATAACAACACCAGCATTTGCTGCAACATTCACCTTCAATTCCGAGTTTTTTCCTGCAGTACTTTCATCTTCAGAGGCTGATGAAGGGGATGAGATTCCCCAAAATGTGTCCCAAGCTATGGTAATCCTTTACTGGCATATGCGTTTGAGCTGTCAGATGGATCGATGTCTGTGGGAAGCAGAAGGAATTAATGGGTGCCGCCTCCTTTTTGGAATTATGTCTATCACCATCTTCACTCCAGCTATAGGACACCCCAGCTAGTTCATAAGAGACAGGATCTGCAATATACAGCTTTGCATTTCTGTTGCTACACAAAGATCTACACATGTGAGAGCAATTATTTTTATTTGATAGTTCTAAATAGATGGAACTACTACACTATGCCTGTGCACTTGTCTATAATTTTGATTATTTTAATTGGTGAGAGCTCTCCTTCCTGAGCTTTTCAGAAAAGGTGCAAGGCTGATCTTTAGTTATTGCCTGTGGCTGGCAAAGTTCTTTATTATTATTTGTTTTAACATTGTTCTTACTTTATATCACTATTTTGATTTAGCATCACGCTGTGTATCATCTCATTCAGAGTGGGCTTTCTGTATAACATAGGGGGTTATTCTCTAATGAGCCTAAGGAACCAGCCATAGCTTCGGCTGATCCTTCAGCTCACTTCGGCCGCCTCTGCCCTTCGGTTCAGTGGAACCAAAGGGCTGCGGTACGGGCTATTCACAATAGCCTGTACAGCAGCCGAAGGCAGCCAAGTGGCTCAGCCAAGCCGAGGGCATAAGCTTCTGCTCGACTGAGCCGAAGTGGCAGCCGAAGCATGGAGAAAGGTCGGCCAAAGGGCTGACCGATCTCCATGCAAATAATGGCTCGCTCTGCCCAGTTGTAATGACAGATCAACGTCCCCAGGTCATTCAATGACCTGGGGACGCTGATCTGTCATTAAACAAAAACAACTGTGCTCCACCCAATTGTTATTCATTGGCCAGGACTCTAGCAGGTGCCAGCCAATAGGAAACAGTTGAGCGGAGCTAACTGTCACAGCTAGCTCCGCCCAATTGTTTTTCTTTTGCCGGCATCTGTCAGATGCTTTATTATGCGGTGGGAGTCTGTCACATGTGGTCAGGTTGGCGTGCAGCGTTTTTTTTTCTTTATTTTTTAATTTTCCTATTTTTTTACATTTTTAAAATATTTTTCAACTTTTTTTTTCATTCTTTTCACTTGTTTTCTATTCTGCTCAGTGGCATTTGGCTATTCACTTACTGCCATTCGGCCCCTATGACAATAGGGGCGAACGGCAGCGACTGAGCAGCCAGAGCTTCGGCTCAGCCGATCCAGATGTTGGATCGGCTGAGTCAAACTCCTTCTGCACTTTGGCTCATGTTCGGCTGACCCAAGGCAGCCGATGTACGGCTGATTTTAGCTGATGTATGGCTGAAATCAGCCATACAAGACTGAAGTGAATAGCCGAACAGCATTCACTTTGGCTGGGTTATTCACTTGGCTGCCTTTGGCAGCTTTGTAAATAACCCCCATAGTTTCTATATAGCTGCTTTTAAAACACTGACACATCATGGTTTTTATACTACCTACCGTATATACTCGAGTATAAGCCGAGATTTTCAGCCCATTTTTTTGGCTGAAAAGTGCAGCAAATGAGTATCAGTAATTTGTAGGTGTTTTTTCTAGGTCCTGGATGGTAGGCTATTCTTGCTGGAGGATATATAGTATTTGAGGTTGAATAAAGACATACGTCCATCAAGTCCAACCTATTAGGATCTCAAAAGTATGTATAATCTGCGCTTATGGATATATATGGGTGAATAAAATGGGTAAATAAAATGAATAGATGAATCAATAAAAATATATATCAATATATAAAATTAGAAATATTATGGAGCTGCTGTACTAAAGACACTAGGGTCAAATGGTATGTAGTAGAATGTGCAGCGCTCAGGGTCACCAAATAGTGAATCAATTCAGTGGAAAATTACAGTGTAAAAAAATGCATATACATATGTAATCTCAAACGTGTAAAAGTATATGAATCAGACAAATAAATGAATAAATGAATACATTAATTGCTTATCTAATAGCAAGGAATAGTGCCTCACATATAAAAATCACAAGTGCAACAGTGCATAGAATTAAATAAATAAATAAATAAATTAAACAATAGTGCCTTGCATATAAGAATATATGTATATATCACTCCAAATGATGCATCAAAAAGTGAATCCAAAAAGATATAATAATAAAGTGAGTCCAATAATAATTAGAACTTCCAGTGAAAGCAGCGTGTAGACGATGAAACCAACTTCCACACCACAGTGTCCACGTCAGAAATTCCCCTCTGGGGTGCACACTCACCAGACCAAGATATCTGTTAGGCAGAGAAAGACGAGATGACAGTCGATGATCTCATAGCCGTCTCGTTCTTATCCCATGGACCATTAATTTATCAAAAAAATAAAAAGGAACAAGAACTCCTCATGGTGTAGCCAATAAAGGTTTATTTAAACAAACAAAGTAGCCACTTACAATTTAAGACGATAAAACCGGCCGCTCACACACTGTGAGTAAAAACTCCTGCACTTCCTAGTAGTGCGTGGTATTGGAAAGTATAGCCCCGCCCCTATACTTTCCAATACCACACACTACTAGGAAGTGCAGGAGTTTTTACTCACAGTGTGTGAGCGGCCGGTTTTATCGTCTTAAATTGTAAGTGGCTACTTTGTTTGTTTAAATAAACCTTTATTGGCTACACCATGAGGAGTTCTTGTTCCTTTTTATTTTTTTGATAAATTAATGGTCCATGGGATAAGGACGAGACGGCTATGAGATCATCGACTGTCATCTCGTCTTTCTCTGCCTAACAGACATCTTGGTCTGGTGAGTGTGCACCCCAGAGGGGAATTTCTGACGTGGACACTGTGGTGTGGAAGTTGGTTTCATCGTCTACACGCTGCTTTCACTGGAAGTTCTAATTATTATTGGACTCACTTTATTGTTATATCTTTTTGGATTCACTTTTTGATGCATCATTTGGAGTGATATATACATATATTCTTATATGCAAGGCACTATTGTTTAATTAATTAATTTATTTATTTAATCCTATGCACTGTTGCACTTGTGAATTTTATATGTGAGGCACTATTCCTTACTATTAGATAAGCAATTAATGTATTCATTTATTTGTCTGATTCATATACTTTTACACGTTTGAGATTACCTATTTATATTTATTTTTTACACTGTAATTTTCCACTGAATTGATTCACTATTTGGTGACCATGAGCGCTGCACATTCTATTAATTCCTTAAGTACCTTGGGGTGAAGTTATCCGGACCCACTGCTTTGTTTGCATTGAGCATTTTAAGTCTTTGTTGTATCCCGGTTTCTGTCAACCACTGGGGTATATTTTGAGTTAAACTGGGAGTTTTATCATGTGTGTCAAACCCGTTTCCCTCCCGAGTGTATACTGAGGAGAAAAAAGCGTTCAGCGCCTCGGCCCTCTCCTTGTCGTTTGTGACTAGCTTCCCGCTTTCATCCTTTATTGGGCCTATCTGCTCCTTTCTCACCTTTTTACTGTTAATATATTGGTAAAATTTTTTGGGGTTCTTTTTACTATCTGCAGCGATATGCTTTTCGCACTCAGTTTTAGCTGCCCGGATTGCTAGTTTGCATTTTTTGTTACATTCTTTGTAGTTAAGGAACGCCAATGCTGTCCCCTCCGTCTTATATTTTATAAATGCCGCTCTCTTGTCCTTGACGTGTTGTTTTACAGTTTTATTAAACCATATTGGTTTAGTCTCTGATCTTTTATTTTTGCTCCCTAAAGGTATACACTTTGAAGTAGCAGTATGTAGTGTGTTTTTAAAACAATCCCACATCTGGTCTGTGTTTAGGTTTTGAAATAAGTTTTCCCATTTTATTTCCTCCACTAGGTTGCGCAGCTTATCAAAGTTGGCCCTTCTGAAGTTTAGGGCTCTAGTCCTTCCAGTACACTTCCCTTTTCTGTATGAAGGAAGAATGCTTGTCACATGACCTTTTATAGAACCAATCCCATAAACCAAGGGCACTAACATGCTGCAATAAATTTGCTCCACAACCCAGTCCCACATCATTGCCTATTTTAAATGTATTGTTTCACAGGAATAAAATGATCATGTTCCAATCTAGCATTCTTTTCCAATATTTAAATCTCCCACATCCAAAGAGTCCAGTTGGTCCTCCAATGTAATGGCTGGCCTCCCTGACCAATAGGTTAGTTTGGGAATGGGAAGAGGAAGGGCCGAGCTGGTCTCTTTCAGACAAAGCAGGTTTATTTTAAGGTCCAACAAATAACATCAATTAGTGAATGCTATTGGCAGCCAAATCAAAGCTAAATCATTTTTTTGTCCAGGCAGTGTATAATTAGTGTATTTAACGTCCTTCAACTATGTGTTCAATCTGATTTTCTATAGCCGCTTAATACGATTATGTTATCGTTACTTACCATAAATAAATAAAAAAAAGGAAAACAGCTGGTAAAACAGTTCAGAAAATATTGTACAGCTAAAAATACTCTATGATAGTTGTAAAATTATGCTACATGAAAAAAAACTATAATTCATTGTAAACATTACTGACACATTCAGATATGAGGTTAAAATGCTCCATACAATGAGGTTTATTTGACTGTATGCTTACAAAGGGCGAAGAAAGCGTCCCCAGCTTGTGCTTTTCTCTGAAGAAGAAAAACAAAAGTACACCTACTCATTTGTTAAAAGTGTATTCTATTCAGCATAATCCCACAGAGGAGTCCTGCAAGTGGCATAACGTGAAAATATTGCTTTCTATTAATCGTGTTAGAGTTTTATTGAACCATGAAAAGACTTGTGCTAAGATGGAAGCATACTGGAAAATAAAACAAGTGAATGGGTAGATATTTAAACTAATTGTACAGTATATGTCATTATTAAGAAACACTGTAGACTGTAGAAATAAATGGATTTTCTACAAGGAGGCCATAAAAGCAACACATTTGTTCATATTCATAATACAAGCTATAACAAGAGTCACAATTGGAAATAATGTCCCCAAAGGAATAACATATCTTGCTGAGAATTATTTCTTCCTATAAGTGGTTGAATTCGTATTTTTTAGTGTGAGGGCATCAGGGTTGTGTTCATGGGTCAAGCTAGCCTTCTCACAAATGATGAGGCTGTGTCTATACCCTTTTCCCACCATTCATATTATGTGATTAATACAGTTTAATATTAATTAAATAATGGGGTGCACACCAGTGCAAAACTAAAGACGCAAATTAAAAAGGGCCAGTCCACTTAAAGCTGAAGTTTAATTTGCTTATATTTCTCCTCCCTCGTCCATACCCCCTTTAATCAATATGGTAATTAAATTTTTAAATAAAACCTTTCTGCTTCCATTACAAGATTGCAAGATTAAAAATCCAACTTGAAAAGTGGGAACCCCTCCTAAAGGTCACAGTGGGTGTACACTGTTCATGGCATTTATAGATTGCCAAGGATACAGGAGTACTTTTTGCAATGCGCTCCTGTAATAAAAAATCCACTATAAGCCCAGTATTCACTATATCATAGTGTGGGCAGGGCTAGGCCCCGTGCTGTGAAGGATCCCTTTCTATTGACTGGCAGCCCTTTGTAGGAGCTGCTATGCGTTTATGAATACCAGCACATGCACAACAGCTCCTTTCCCGCCTCCGTCCTCCGTCTCTCCTCCACACTACTATCTCTGGCTTCGTAGCAATCACTGATCCAGTGCAGGGAGTGTACTTGATTTGGCTACCAATAGGATGCAGTATGACTCACCTCACTGTGCCACTGCCTTTGTCTCCCGCTAAATATGGCGTCATGCCATAGAAACAGACACATGGGACAGTGTGCATGCTCTGGTCCAAAAGTAGGTGTTGCGCGCATTGGGAAAGTGTAAACTTGAAAAAAAGGAGAAGGTGGGTTACAACCCTTGTTACCACCCCCTGTGAAGATTCAAACTGGGAGCAGGGCTGTTGGTGGCTCTTCCCTGATTTCTGAAAAATTAATATCTCTTATGTGCAGTCACTTTGGAAGCTGTGAATATTATTAGCAGGATAAAGGTAATAAGTACATGTATAATGCTGTATGTCATTATTCTCCATTTTTCAGAAATCTTCCCTGATTTCTGAAAAATGGATATCTCTTATGTGCAGTCGCTTTGGAAGCTGTGAATATTATTAGCAGGATAAAGGTAATAAGTACATTTATAATGCTGTATGTCATTATTCTCCTTTAAGTGGAGATCATGCCTATAAAATCTCTGAAATACTGTGGGTTGATTTACTAAAGGATTTGAGAACCTTTACTTGTTCTGTTGCCCTGGACTTTGGCCCCTTTAATGGGTGGGAATAGCTTAGCCGAGGCATTCATGAGACCAGACTGCAGCTCATCTCACCTTTGGAGAGACAGTGCTGCCAGGACTGGAGAAATAGGTGGGAGATGAGAAGCCAGTTTGGCTGTGGAGTAAAACCCCACCCATGGCCCACGAGAAGAGAAAGGAGCTATTGAAAAGATGAGGGGGACAGGGAGCATGCAGAATTGTGCGAGGAGAGAAAAAACCTCCACTGGTAAACCCCATTGCATAACACATTGGGGTTGATTTACTAACCTTATAAACACGCCACGAACAAGTATACACCTCTGTAGTGTGTTCCCTCCCAGCATGATCTATTGGTGGAATCTAGACACCTTTGTAGTGTGTACACACATAGCAGGTGTGTTGTGCAAAGCCCTGCATGAATTGCAAGGTGATGTTGTGTAAATTAGCTCTACATTGTGTTGCTTGCGTTGATGAATGCAGGAATGTAAATGCATGAGCTAATCATTTTTGTCTAAACTGTGAAGCAGCATTATATATGCATCATGTGCATGTTTTTTTCCATATATGGCATTAGTGGAAATATGCTTTTAGAGACTTTTTGGTTGATAAATACGTTTTGCTGTGTAAAAATCACACGCACCTGCGTGTGTTTAGGTTAGTAAATCACCCCCATTGAGTTACCATAATATTTTAAAGCCCCCCCCACCCCAAAACAAAGATTAAAAAAAGGTGACTTACCTCCCTAGGGCCCTGTAAATAGTAAAGAACTTGCCACCTTCTGCAGATCCAAGGAAAATCTCGCCCCATAATGCTCTAGGAAATGCAAGGACATCTCCCCAAACAAGGGGATTTCCTAACTTAGACCATTGTCATCAGAACAAGTATCCCCCAAATACTTATGTTTACCTTTTATTCCTGTGATTATGTAAATATTTTTAAATTCTCATCCCTACTTGCCTTATCAGAGCCATGTAAAATGTGCCCCTTGATTAATAAATCACTGCCTTGATTTCTTCTCTTGTCTGTGTAAATTTAGGCTTGAGCTATTGCACTCTGTATTTAACAGGCTTTTTCCAACAAACTAGTGAAGGCAACAGGGGAAAATATGTGATTAGGAGCTGTGAGCTCCATCTGTCAAATGTATACAAATTCATTTCATCATTTCAGTTTGTTTGCATCTTGTTAATTGGCACTAAAGAAATGTTGCACACAAAAAAATAGTAAATCACAAATAATGAATGTTTTTTGCCAATCATCGAAGGGACATTTTTTCATTATCATCTGTAACTGAGACAGTAGATTGGCAAAGGCTATGACAGTTATTAAGTAAATCAGAGCAGCAAGCTACAGACAGACTAATGAATATTTTCGGTCCCTTTTCATATGTACAGAGGCTACTGGGACTGAATTTATTAAAAGCTTTGGCAATCTATCACTTTTCGAAAGTGTTTTTGTTAACAAGAAACTCCAGTAAATGCTGTAACATTCTAACCTCCCTGTTGCATAAACAAACTGTAAAATTTTCAGTTTCAAAGTACCCACTTTTTGGATTCCATGTGTACACAGAAAATTAGAAATTGCTAGGGCATAGAGGAAAAATGTTTGTGGCAGACAAGACTTTGCATGTCTCTTTTGCTAAAAATCTTGACCTCAAGAGATGTTTTAGGAGAAGTGGACAATCTAGGACAACAAAGCTGAACAAATCAGCTATTTTGGCCTTGATTGTTCACTTCTCCTGTCTTCTCCAAACCCTTTACCCTTTTGTAAAAAACCCTGTAAGTGTTAATTACAACTTATATGTAAGAATCAGCTTGAGCAGAGAAGGATTAGAGGCTGTCCAGGAAGTGAAGCAAAGTCTCCCCAGTGGGGTCACATAAAAAACTAAAAATACAACTATAATTGTATTTGCATCTATAATGCAACTGTAATTCTTTATTTTCGTTTATTCCCATGAAAATCAGTGCAATCTGTCACTGTTAAAATATATCTAAAGCCACTTTTTAGGGCCTCTGCTTTCAGAAAATATATAATTGTTTGGGGGTTTGGGGCTATTTCCTAGCCACAAATTCAGATTTTATCATGTGTGTGCAAATATTAAGAAATTGCTCCTGACACCTGTCAGTTTTTTTTGCCACCGGTAGTTACATTAAGGATATTTACTTTCACTTCCTGTCCTGTAGACACAACAGTAAATGAAAGCAACTTTCTTCAAAGTGCAGGGAGTTCCATCTTAAGGTGCCCATACACTGCACGATTATGGTACGATAATCGTATGCGATCGGTTTTTCGTACGATAATCGAGCAGTGTGAACGGAGACGTGCGACCGTTTCTACTGTACGGTCGCACGTCTTCTGTCGAACCAGCATGTTCGAAAACCAGCCGGGAATCGTACGATTCTCGGCTGGTTAGAACGGTGCTCGGAAGACAAATGCCGAACGGGCCGGTGTGCACACGCGCACACTGCCCGTTCAGCATTGCGGTCATCGGAAGCCCGCCCCTCAGGGGGGCGGGCTTGCGATGATCGAGAGTGCGATTTGCCTGTCCAAGATAGGCAGATCGTACGTTTTTTTAATCCCTGTACAACCATCGCAAGACTAAAGTCTTGCGATGGTTGTAGAGTGTATGGCCACCTTTAGACAGTTGTCACTAGAACAAGTGTTCTCAGTAAAAAGATTTCCCCTGTATTTTTTTGCTGGTGACAACTTAAACATTTTGGATTTTCCCTCACTTGCTGTTGTGGTGACAATGGTCATCAAGACAAGACAAACGCAGAGGATTAATCTCCCAATAGGACAGAGACAGTAAAACAAAAAAAATAAATAAATAAGCTGACAGAAAGGGGGTTCTAAAATGGTAGCTAACAGAACAAAAGATCATATTGTAAGTAGGGATGAGCTTTTGTTTAGGTTGGCCATGAGTTTGACCCGAGTCCAAGTTTTTTGTAGTTCAATGAATAAGCAAACAATTTGGCCAGTTTGCTGAACCTCCATCTGCGTCCTAGCAACCAACACTATCCTTGGTTGTTGTTATGCTAATGGCTGGGCTATACAGCGTCAGTGTTTGCTTGGATGCAGGCAGGCGCACCATAACAACCAATGATGCAGTGGGGCCACCAGAGTTTCAGCACCCATGACACTATTTGGCTTTTCTGCTGACGTCCTACCAACCAATGGTGCTGTGCAGACCACACAGTATCATTGGTTAAGAAGAGGCTGGCAGGCTCACAATGTCAGTGATTGTTAAGGTATGGCCACCTGCAACGTAGCAAACAATGATGCTATGCGGCCCAGTTGCTAGCATCCTAGCAACCAATGAGACTGTGTGTGTTGCTGGCCCTGGGTTCAGTTCGATGTCCAAGTGAACTGGTACCCAGGCCAGATTGCTCATTGCTAATAGTAGGGGGGTTTGATAATGGGGTATCTCAATATTGGTACAAAGCTGGAACCTATTACATAGATTTTACCTTACTCCCTTAAACCAATTGTAAAAAATAAATTTTATCACACAGAATGTAACATATCAATCAAAACTGTAGGCAAGCAGCTACATCGACATTTAGTATTACATATACGTGGGAACTGTTTTGACCAAAATATTTATAATTGAGGTCAGACATTCTTGTGGTACAGAAACCCCTGAAAGACAACACAGCCAGGTACTGGATCTTCTTTGCAGTAGCAGTAGCACAGCTTGGTCAAGAACATACCCCCAACCTGCTGCCTGGACAATGCAAAAAAGCAGCAAAGCAATGAGTAATTTCTCTGCACCTTCTTCCTATAAGCAGATTCATTGTCAGCAAAAGTGTACTGTGGGAAAGCCTGATTGGCTCTTAGAACTGGCCCTCCCTCTACAAGTCTAAGTTCCAGACTGGGGGTTACAGAAATTTAGTATAAAGACAAATAGGTACTTAAACTAGTTCCATTTAAAAATACATTTAATTTGTTTTTAATTAATGCAGTGCTGTATTCATGAAAACTAGCATTGCCATTACATTCGGTAACTTCCAAATCTGCACCGCTAGTTTATACAAAGACATTTTTTTACAATGTATTTATTTTAACTTTTACTTGATACTTTACTTTTAATGAGACTGAATCTCCTTAATCACGTAGACAAATTCATCTTCCTTCAATATGAGAAATACAATCTGATCATTAGAAAAATATATGGAACTCACATATTTGGTATGTGGTGCTTTGCCATTTAAAATCTGTTTTATACTTGTGCTATTACCGTTTTTATTTCTTTTGTGCATGATTGATCTTTTGTTTATGACAGCTGAGATCTTCACCAAAGTACATTTTTAATTTTACAGAAAAATCCATATGCACCCTCCAGTCATAAACTAGGACTGCAGTTTTATGAGTGACTCGCTTGTCATAAATAATTCAGGTGATGTTAATTAAACATTCAGACTTTCTTACCATTTGCCCAGGCTTGTTTATTTTGGAGGCAGTAATTACAGTTATAGTTCCATGACATCTATTTATTAAGAAGTTTTAGTGTTGCCTGTGTTTACTGTGAGAAAAGTATTTTGTTTTACAGAGTTAAACTTAGTTTTACAAATAAGGGAATTTGGTAAAAAATGATATGGGCTTTCACCAAATTCCTTGAGTATTCCAGTGTGTGACCTATAATGACAGCCAGGTCAATACAATACCATGAGGCATCTACCTCAGGCACTGCAGAGGGGTTTCAGTCATCTTCTTGTTCCCATGAGATGTTCCCATCTTGAAGTTAGAAGAAGGACCAGTCCACAAGAAGAAAGGCTTTTCAACTCTTTACTTGCAAAGTTGATTCTGTACATATTTATACGCTTCAGTCATCCCAGTAGGTGACAGCATGATCCTTAAGTTACATTCAAGACCAAACAGCAGGTAAAAGGAGAGAAAAGTTGAGTTTGCAGCATAGAAAGTATTGCTCCTTCCTAGTTCCAAAAGTCCTACACCTACTTTCCCTGCTCCCCACCTAAGGGGAAGCTCAAAGTGATGAAAGTACACTGTCTACATCCTTGTTGTGCTTGGTTCTATAAGCACTTCCCATGACCAACCAAAATCTTCTGGTGGTTCCCTGCCAAAACTACAGTATATATACCTGAGTACCTCTTCCAAGGTGCCCCGCTACTGGAGGTGCAGGACTGATATTTATCTCCTAGTAGCTCAAAAGGTACAACTGCTTTTTTTCTCTAGGCGAGGCACTATCTAGTGGGCAAATAGGGGAACTACATCAAGACTTCTGTGCTCTTACCCTACAACACCACCAAGGCTCATTTGCGGATGCTTGGATGGCTGGTAGTGACCACTGTTTCTAAATGGTTGCAATGATCATCGCCCCCATTTCCTTCACCAATACCACATAAACACTTAATACACAAGCTGAAATCTATGGGCATAGAGAGTATCGGTAAATGGTCCTTTTTCAAATTGGTCTAAGGTTGAGAGTGGCGTGCCCCGGGGTTCTGTGCTAGGCCACATAATGTTTAAACCTGTACATTAATGATATTGGGGAAGGTGTTAATAGTCATGTTTCTGTGTTTGCGGATGATAATAAAATTGGGAGGGTAATAGACATGAGCTTAGACATTATAACATTACAAGAGGACCAGGATAAAATAGGGGAGTGGGCAACTACATGACAGATGAGGTTTAATATTGAAACATTTAAGGTAATGCATTTTGGGGTTAAAATTAGGCAAGCGGAATACACATTAATGGGTACTACTCTAGGGAAGTCAGAAATTGAAAAAGATTTGGGAGTCATAGTCAACAACAGATTGAATAATAGCATGCAATGCCAGGCTGCGGCAAACAAAGCGAGCAGAGTACTGTCATGCATTAAAAAGAGAATATACTCTAGAGACAAAGCAACAATTTTGTCACTTTATAGATCGCTATCGCTGGTTCAGCCTCATCTTGCGTATGCGGTTCAGTTTTGGTCACAAATCCACAGAAAGGATGTCCTTGAGCTGGAGAAAGTCCAGAAAAGGGCAACAAGATTAATTTAGGGGATGGAGGACCAAATCTATGAGACAAGGTTGCTAAATTTAAACTTGTTCATGCTGGAAGTGAGGCGATTAAAAGGGCATGATTTTGATATATACAAATTGTTTAGTGGTGATGGCAACATCAGAAATAAACTTTTTACTGTAAACTCCCTACAAAAGACTAGAGGCCACCACCTAAAATTGGTGGAGAAAAGATTTAACCACAAAGGGCGTAGAGACCTCTTTTCAGTTAGAGCGGTTACATTTTGGAACTTTCTTCCACGAGCAGTGGTATCAGCAGAGAGTATTGAATCATTCAAAAATCATTTAGATACCTTCCTTAGAGACCATAGCATACAGGGGTACAGGCAGGCCCGGATTTTCCACAAGGCCACCGAGGCCCGGCCTTGGGGCGATCCCCCCCCCCGCCGCCCTGCCATCTGGTTGCCATTCTAAATTAATGGGGCGGCAGGGAGAGAAAAACCGTCCCTGGGCACAGAGGGACTCGTATACACACACGCACAAACACACACAGGCACACAAAGGTTGAACTTGATGGACCTGTGTCTTTATTCAACCTCAATACTATGTAATTAATTAAAAATGATGTTCACTGTCATATAACCGTAGCAGATATATTTTGTGTTTCTTGGCAGCTTTTGATACTTTCTTGGTATTGAAAATTCGGAAGACAGATAATCCATTTTTATTTAATGCAAAACCACGACATGAGCATATTATCTGTACCTAAAATTTTTTAACTGTTAACTGCAGAAGCTTAAGAGAATCCGGGTTGGTGTGGTTTTCTCTAAATTTAATAAAACAGCCAGACAAACGTAGGAACATATTGAGCAATCTTTGTATAAATTATTCAAGTGTGTCAACCATTTTCCTGGAAGGTGAACGAATTTTAAATGGGTCTCTTACATATTGTATACCAGATCATAACATCACTATCGTGACTTCCAAACATTTTACATTGGGCTGTACGGATGAATAATTTAAACCAGGGAGAATGTATTGTTTGTAAGCAAGATGACAAACACAATACCTAAAGAAAAATCTGAATGTGAAAACTTTGTCAGTTGGCTCAGGCACCACTTTAAAAACCTGGACAGGACATAAATTTGACAGCTTTTATTATGAAACATCAATTTAAATGTACTCAATGTACTTTCTGACATCTCAGCATGGATGTCACACCACTACCTCAAATTCAATCTGTCCATAACTGAGCTTATAATATTTTCTCCTCTCCATGTGCCCTCCACTGACATCTCCATCAAAATCAACAGCACTACAACCAACGCCTTGCATCAAGCCAGGGTGCTTGGTTTAATCCTTGATTCTGAGCTCTCCTTTCAGCCCCACATCCAATCACTATCTAAATCTTACTGACTCAAATTCTGTAACATTTCCAAAATTCGCCCCTTTTTAACAAGCGAAACCACAAAGTTTGTAATTCACTCCCTTGTAATCTCTCGCCTCGACTACTGTAACTCCCTGTAGGCTATTCCCCGTTCTGTCTATCATGAATGCTGCTGCCAGACTTGCCCACCTTACCAACTGATCAGTGTCTGCTACCCCTCTCTGCCAATCCATCCTTTGGCTCCCAATTGCCCAACTAATAAAATTCAAAACACTAACAACAACATACAAAGCCATCCACAACTCTGCCTCCGACTACATTTCCAACCTCATCTCAAAATATCAACCAAACCGTCTTTTCCGCTCCTCTCAAGACCTCCTGCTTTCCAGCTTTTTCATCACCTCTTCCCATGCTCGCCTCCAGGACTTCTCCAGAGTGTCTACCATCCTCTGGAGCCCCTCACCCCAATCTGTCCTGCTTATCTCCTATGCTGTCCACCTTTAGGCGATACTTAAAAACTCATCTCTTCAGGGAAGCCTATCCCACCTCAACATAACTGCCAGTTTACATCTTCCACTAACGCAATCTAAACAATGATTACCTGTATCACTTGCCACTCCTACTACATTGTAAGCTCTCACGAGCAGAACCCTCCTACCTCCTGTACTGAAATTGTATTGTAACTGTACTGTCTCTCCCATTTTGTAAAGGGCGGCGTAAACTGTTGGCGCTATACTGTATAAATCATGTATTATAATAATAATAATAATAATAATAAAAAATTTAAAATCAGACTGACCTGCAGTGGTTGAGGAAGATTCAGCATTGTGCACAGTTTTGTCCCTGATGTGGGTTAGAGGAGACACAGGTCTCACTATCATTTTTCAAAGATGAGGGGACTGAGGGTACTCAGATTATCTACTATAAATTTCATGCTGGCATGCATGTTCTGCACCTTGCTGGACTGTTAGTGTAGAACTATGAGAACAACTAAAGCAAAAAAGAATATATATAATTTAGCCTTAAACGTTACATAACCTAGCTCTGTAAAAAAATATCTGGTTCCCTGCAAAGTTCTAAACCTACCTTTAATCCTGCCAGATCTCCTACACTTCCATGTTTATGGGGTGCCATTGGTGCACCACTGCTATCTAGTTCAGCAGCGTTGTCACCCTTGCACCTGCTGTGCCTGCTTGGATTACAGCACGGCAAAGTGATGCCAAACGAACAAGCCTTTCAGTGCAGTCACTAATGATCATATCCTTAGCTTGTCAAACAGTGGCTGACAACACCTAACCCTCCCTGCTGAAAGCATTGGCAAGAGTGGGCAGCGTGTGGCAAGTGTTGATTGCAGCATAGGCAGTGAAGCTAACATACAGGCAGTGGAATGGAAATGAGTGAGCATGTGGGACACATAAAATGGCTAATTATAAAGCTGCAGTAAATGTAATATTTTTCACTTATAAAATACTTGCCTATGGTCATTTGTAGAGGTGTTTCGGAGTACTTAGTTATAACCAAATAGGCTGTAGTTGTTGATTCATCTTCCAAATCTCTCTGAATCTGATCCTGTGCAGTCTGGACAGTGTATTTATTGGTTCAAACAGTTCCCCCTCTCTGAGGTCCCTGTAGGCTAAACCACATATACCAGAGTAGACATAGCAGAAATTCACACATCTCAGAATCATGTGTCAGGAGCCTGCAGCCAGAACCATCTGTGAGAAGTTTGCAAAATAAAGACATGGCTGCATGCTGCTATATACAGACCCAAACTTTCATTTATGGCTGCACGCTCTTCGATGCAGACTGTTTGCATGCACCAGCTGTCCCTTCCAGTCGCAGGGGTACGTTTAACGGAACATAATGGAAACCGTTACCTAATAATACTACTTAATAACAATGCTAGTTAAAAATACATACTCTTTTATGGTTTGGTTCAAATTATAATATATACAAATTGTGCTGATGGTACAATGCAGATGATAACAAAAAAAGTCTGAAGTTTTCATCTACTGACTAATAATTCTAGGTTGTCTTTCAAGTTGGTATGGAAGTTGTTAACGTTTCAATCTTGTGAGCAGAATATCTCATTAAATCGACTTTCACAGCAATCCCCAGGTTTCATTAACAGTATTGTCTGATACATTAAAAGTTTCAGTGTGTTCTTTTTTAGACATATCAAATGTCAGCAATTTGCAGACAGTAATTGCTCATTACTGCAATTGTCCAGAAATTGTGAGAGTTCTGACTTTTATACTTTAAACGGTTTCATGAAAACCATTAATTCAGTGAAGCAGAATATAGGTTATGAAAGAGAATAATTTTTTTTCCCACTAGTTTAGTTTGGCTGAGCAATCTAAAAATGTTTTAATGATGAGGAAAAGCAGTGTACCTTTGCTGCAATGGGTGTTGGTGCAGTGATAAAGTTAAAGGGGCAGATGTACAAAAGTGTTGAGTCCTACAACCTGCACTTTCAGTGGTGCACATACATGAATAAAGTGCTATATGTCATGCTCTCTTTGTAGAGCTGTAGCTTTCACTCATATGACATGCTTGGCAGCCAGTGGCGGAACTACCAGGGTCGCAACGGTCGCATCCGCGACCGGGCCCTGGAGTTCCGCCAATTAGAGGGGGTCCAGGACAGGAGGACGGGCCCCAGAGGCGGCTCTTTAATTAGGCAAGTTAGGCGGCTGCAGCCACCTAACCTACCTAATGTACAAGAGAGGTCAGCAGGGATGGCGCGCCGAGGGCGGGTGGTACAAGGAAATGCGCATCTGACTGCGGGTTCAGAGCGCTCCCCCGGCCGGCACTTCACTGAGACACGGCTCCGTCTCTAACCCAGCAGCGAGAGCAGGAGGGGAGAGAGAGAGCCGACACAGAGCAGAGGGAACTCCCGCGCTCCCCCGCCGAGGCTGCACTCCACATTGCCCGGCAGAGAACTGGACGATGGAACCACGGACGGGCGGGCACTGACATGGGAGGACGCCTGGGCTGTAAGAAGTAAGGAGCTGCAAGGAAAGGGCCCCCCCGACCAGCCCACCTGAGACCCTGCTGAGCTTACCATAGACAGTCTCTGTGGGCTGTGCAGGATCAATGGTGGGTTCTGTGGGGCCTCAGGTGGGTGCGTTACTATGCCCTTCACTCTCTCTCCTGGCTGTCTCTTCTCTCTCTCCTGGCTGTCTCTT
>NW_017306378.1:919503-981808 GCF_000935625.1 Nanorana parkeri
GGGGGGGGGCCTTCATGGATTCTTGCACCGGGGCCCTGAGGTCACTAGTTACGCCACTGTGGGCAGCATTTCATTAACAAGCTGGTTGGCATGACATGACGTTACTGATAATAGGCAGAATTAAATAACAAGATTTGCACTCCCCTTCCTTTCCCATAGACTCCAATGTGGTTCACCGAAAAGATTTCAAAATTTTAACTTTGAGTAAGAGTCAGAAAACTGTACAGATTCGCTCTTCTCTAGTAAACAGCAGGTTCATACTTATTTTCCCCCAGTTAAACTGGAATATAATGATGTGAAAACTCTGGCTACAGTGACCCAATTGTGTTTACACATTGAGACTTTCCATCTTTGTTCCTGAAAGCTTTGGAGGCAGTCAACAAAACTCTTCATGGGATCAGGAAGTCTGATCTGAGGCTCTCAGACACTTCCACAGGCAGCATTCCACAGACATTACTATTGCAATCACTGGCATTCTGTAGCTGCATCTTTATCTTTAGGGAATGAATACAGTCACTCAGGAAACATGATTTCTAATGAGACCTAATTTCAAGACCTAATGGAGACTAAATGCAGCCATGCCATCACACATTGCACAGGCATGGTCCACTGTTGTCACGCTCAGGAAGCTAATCCAGAGCAATGATGGGCTGCTGATGCTGAAGCAAGAGCATGTAGACAAGAAGTGACTAAAAGAGGACTTAATGGAATCAGCAGCACTAAGATGCAAAGATTATAAAAGGTGAAAAAATTACTTCATGGAAAAAAAATGACTATTGTTTATGATACACAATACATATCATCATTTGAGGTTTTAGATCTACTTTATTCAGCTACTTCAGCTAGTACATAACACTGCGCAAGTGCCGCAAGCAGAGTGGATAAAATAAATTAAATTGCTAGTAAAAAGCAAAAATAGTTTTTTGTGAAGGCAGAAACATGCTCTCTTACCAAAATACTATGCCTTCTAGCAATGTTTGGACTTCAGTCTCTGTTTTTAAAATGTAGTGTCCAGCTGTGTGCGGGGGACTGTCCATCCTTCTGGTGGGTGGCTACCTTTTTTCCCATGATCCCTGTGTGTGTTGAAAAGTAGCCACTGCTCCAAGCTCACTCCCGTGATAGACTAAAATCTCAAGTTTACTTTACTAATTTGTATTGAGATTGTAGTCTATTGTGGGAGCAAGCTTGGTGTGGTGACTACTTTACAACACACACAGGGACCTTGAGGAACAAAAGTAGCCCCCCTCCAGAAGGAAGGACGGTGTCAGCACCAATTCAGAGATGCTTTGAGAATCTACAGTACACAAATAAGATACATTTTTGTTAATAGTTAAGGTACTTTAATGCATTTTTAAGGTTTAACACCTGAGTTTAGTGTCACTTTAAAACCTTCATAGTGTTCTGCAATCCAGGCTATTGCTGTAGACTTTGGGGAGAAGAGCAAAGATTGTCCAGATTGCTCGACACACATCCTTTGCAACCTTAACAGGTGCTACTTGGCTTTATTTTTTGTCATACATTATCTAATTAAACTTTCTAGAAATGTAGAGACAGCTTTTACAGGGATACTTTTATAATGTTTTTGGGTTCTCTTTGTGACTATCTCTCTATCTCTGTTTGAATATTTATTTATTACAGGTATTTATATAGTGCCAACAATTTATGCAGGGCTTTACATGCTGCACATTCACATCATTGGCCTTATCTGAGCAGAGCGGAAAGGGAGGGAATTGAGCAAAATCAGTAACTCCTTTGACCTTCTTCAGTTGCTCCTTTGGTTATCACATTGCCTGAGGAAGGGACCCTGCATGATCCCAAAATGTTGTTTTTGTTCCTGTGATTTTATGATTAATCAATGTCAATAAAGGCGTTTTGATGATGAAGATTTTGGTGTGCTGGTGACTTACCCTTTATGTTATATTCCACGGCGCCATCCACTTGTCACCACAGCACCCACCGAGAGACAACAGGGAACATACCAGTTAGGTGTGTTATGGGATATATGCATTTTTTTAAGCTTCCAGCCCTTCTAGTGCTCCTTTAGTGCATGCACTTGGAGAAGCCATAGAATTCACACCATTGGGTGTTTTTATCTTGCTGGGCATGGAGGAAGATGAATAGAATCTAGATGGATTTAAAGGTGCACTTATCCTTTAAGATTATTGTTGAATATAATTTGATGAACAGTTTACCTGAAGGCCCCCAGCATAAGAATTCCAGCTGTTCCTCAGCACAGTAGCAGCGGTGATAATGCTCTGTGTATACAATGCTAACAGGCGCTACAAATTCTTACTTAGGAATCCTAATTAACTTGCAAAATCCTGATATTAAGCTTCCATGTGGTAGATGTTCCATCCAGGTTTAATGTGAAAATTTCAGCTACGGGCTTTATAATAGTTTATAATTGGTTTCCAGAGGATAACAGCAACTCTTCCAAACAAATATTAATTGTAGTGAGCATTGTAAAATGTGCAGTGCTTTTACCTAAGGATAATATGGTATTAAGCAGTCATGATCTTTTGCAGGAGGAGGTAAATTCATATTTACAAAAAACGTTCTGCCGCTATGAACACATAATTAAGAAAGTTATTTTGTCTCCTTATCAGATAGTATTTTTAAAGGCTGAAGTACTGCAGTGTATTGCTTATTCCTTAATACTGGGTGATGCTATGCTCAGGCACCTAGACTGGGTGATGCTATGTAAGGCACCTAGACTGGGTGATGCTATGTCAGGCACCTAGACTGGGTGATGCTATGTCAGGCACCTAGACTGGGTGATGCTATGTCAGGCACCTAGACTGGGTGATGCTATGTCAGGCACCTAGACTGGGTGATGCTATGTCAGGCACCTAGACTGGGTGATGCTATGTCAGGCACCTACATCGGTGCCTCTTGGTTTGGAGCTTTTTCAAGTAAACATTTCTCTTTTCCTAATGCATTGTGTATATAAACAGTCAGTCTATTAAAAATAAACATTTTAGATTTAGGTACAGCCTGGCTGCTTGTATGGCTTAGATACTCCAACAGTGAAATGTCCTTACCTTAATATTCAATGTGTAGCCCCCCCCCCCGGGAGAGAGAGATTAATTAAGCAATTATATATGTATTGTCTGCACTGTATTAGCAGTATATACTCTATATAGAGTATATACTGCTAATACAGTGCAAACAATACATTTACAATTATACTAACATGAATGTATTAAATGATCTGTATGTAGCCCTGTACTACGGATCATTTAACCCATTCATGTTAGCAGAGGATCATTGTAAATGTATTGTTGCAGGCACTCTATATGTACATGTACTATATACTACATATAGAGTGCACTGAACAATAGATTTACAATTATCCTCTGCTAATATGAATGGGTTAAATGATCCGTAGTACATGATATGTAGCCCTGTACCCCCTTTTCCACTTACAGAGCTAGGTTATTTTTCTTTTAAATAAATATTAATGTCATTTTATTGGTATCTATCTACCAGTAGCTGCCTCATTTCCCACCCTCGGCTTATATTCGGGTCAATACTTTTTCCCAGTTTTTTTTGCTAAAATTAGGTACCTCGGCTTATATTCGGGACGGCTTATACTCGAGTATATACGGTGACTTATCAGTGTAGATTTATTGTCCTCTGACTTTCTGCTACAAACTGAAATTAACCTTGTATACCTAATGCACCTCTTTTTATACCCTATAGGAGGACTGAGATTTGTTGTTCTGCAAAAAAAAGTTTAATGAAGATAGAGTTTAAAGAAGTTTAAAGAAGTTTGTATTAGAGGTGAAGAGTAAGTGTGTGCAAAAGTATTATTCATTTTATCATATTATAAAATATCATTATGATTATTATTGTCAGTACTACTATAACTTTTATCTCCAGCACTGCTCCCTAGTAATGTACTGAATATTCTGATGGCTCTCCTGCTGTCTGTCATTGATACATAATTCATGTTAAGATCAATGACACACAGTTGACACTGTCGGCAGCCTAAGAGAGAGTTAGCCTTGGGCCCCCAAAGTTTTGCTATAGGGCCCCATGATTTGTAGTTACACACACTGAATGTAAGCATACTGTATATACATTTTTAAAACCAGAGTTCAGCATTAACAACCATTTAATTTTTTTTCTCTCTCTCATTAGGGAGAGT
Organism: Nanorana parkeri; assembly: GCF_000935625.1. Classification (NCBI taxonomy): domain Eukaryota; kingdom Metazoa; phylum Chordata; class Amphibia; order Anura; family Dicroglossidae; genus Nanorana; species Nanorana parkeri. The sequence continues at coordinate 923,654 of NW_017306378.1, forward strand.
TCCCTTTGGTACTGTCCCAGAGACACCATAAGAAATGACAGACAAACAGACTCTTCTTGGAGGAGCGCTACTACCTGGAATCACTTTTATGGGCAATGCTTGTATAGTGATGTTGGATCATGTATGTATCAAATACAAGTGTAGAAAAACCATCTTTTAGAATGGAAAGGATAAGGACTTACAGTTAGGATGTAGGAGACTCTGCCCAAAAACTCGCCTTATCTTCACTTCAGGATCTGATGGTCAGGTCCTGCTAGTCAATCTTGTGGCTTGATAAAGAGGAATCTCCTCGAAACGCGCAGCCGTCTACCCACCGTGCACCTCCACCCCCCGTTTAGTCCTCTGCGACTTTCGTTGCTAGCGAGACCATCGGACACCTCGAGACAGCAGCCTGACAGCATTGCCAACACATACGGCACCAGGCGCTTCAGCGCTGTTCGTGGCTCCTCGCTCTCTCCCTCACATTGTCCCTATCCCAGCCGTCGCGGCCCGGCCTGGCCAGCCGAGTACGTGGGCGGCTTCATTATTGCAGTTCTAAGACCAGCTTAACATTTGACAACTTGAGGGAACTAGCTATTCAGCCTAGCCCCTGTTCAGCCACTAACCTCTCATCTGCCAGATAGCAGGACCTGACCATCAGATCCTGAAGTGAAGATAAGGCGAGTTTTTGGGCAGAGTCTCCTACATCCTAACTGTAAGTCCTTATCCTTTCCATTCTAAAAGACTGTTTTTCTACACTTGTATTTGATACATACATGATCCAACATCACTATACAAGCATTGCCCATAAAAGTGATTCCAGGTAGTAGCGCTCCTCCAAGAAGAGTCTGTTTGTTTGTTATTGGTACACAGGGTCCCTCCCCCTGTTATGAGGAGTTTCGCACACCACCAGTAGTTAATCTCCAGAGTTGTGTCTGACCTACAGGAGTGCGCTCTAAACATTGTGCTTTCTATAAGAAATGACGGGAAACCCTTTCTTTGTTGTCACTGGAACAGAAGTTCCCTTTGGAAGATTTCCTCTCACCTCCTGTTCTAGAGACATTTTGTATTTCCCTTCCCTTTCTGTCTCGATCGCAGCAGTCAACAAGACAAATAGAGAGGATGGATCTCTCCAGCAGGGACACAGACAGCAAAATCCAACAAAGGATTTAACACTTGTACACTTTATCCAGAACTGAAAAAAGCTTTAACTTTCGATACCCTTTAACTCTTGTTGTAACAGCAGTTTTGATGCATGTAACCCATATCCCTATCACAGCGCTCCACTTAGAAATTGAGGGTTGATTACATATCTTTAGATACAATTCAGCCTAATGCCTTGTGCAATCTGAAAATAATGATGTCTCCTGCTTGTTATGTTTAGGACTTTATTCATATTTTCAAACGGCAAGAGAAATGGAGAAGATGATGAAATATATGGATATATCATATTCTGCAATTCCTGAACCCCACACTGTAAAAAATGCTTTTCATGTACTGAATGTAAATGATGTTCTTATATATTCCATTAGATTCAGAACCATTCAGCCAGATTCCGCTTCAGAAATTGAACATTACTCACCATTCGCTCCATAACAGGAAAGAATTCCAATGCCTTCTGTTCTCTTTGTAAAGAAAGTCAATTTATTCACACAAAAAGCCAATCAGCGAGATTGCTGTACTTTCTCTGTTATTGATTTGCAGTCTCTATATGACTGCTTAAGTTTTTCTCTCTGTCATAACCACAGGCTTAGCCAGCATGAATTTATACCCCAATACCAGATAAAGATTATGATAGACTTAGAAGTAATTTGGCTGTATTTAACTGTGAAGTGGCAGGTACTTGGCGCTGAAGCACAATATCTAAGCACAGAATCTTCTATGGAGTGGGTTTGTCATTATTATATTTGAGGTATTATAAAAGCTTGATTGCTTCATGAGATACAGTTGTATTGCAGAATTAATATGACAATCACAACTTTACAGAGGGAGGTAGACGGTTGTCTGGTATAGAAATGGACACATTCGGATGACAAACTAAATCTGGGGGTACACATCCGTAGTACAATAGAAGAAGATTGACAGAAACCTCTAATGATTAAAAAAATGGAGGTGTTATTGTTCCTTCTGAAGATGCTAGCTAACTGGCTAACCCTTCAGATTCAATAGTTCCTAAGTCACTGACCTAAAGTATACTAGCCTAAAGCTACCAGGGACCTGATACAAAGGAACACAGCAAGCAAAAGTGCACATAGGGGTTGACTTACTAAAAGCGAATAGTCTGTTTGCAGGGGAATGCTCCCGTAGTTTAGTGAATGAGGTGGAGCCCTGCTGACTTCCATCATTCAGTCACCTGCAAGCATAAATACTGTTTTTTATATGTTTCCTTGCACATTAATCAGTGTTCCTTCCAAAGTAAATATTTATCTTATTCAACAGGCTAAGGGGAAATTCCCTTGCAATGTGAACAGTCTATTTGTGTTTAACCCCAGTATGTTCATTCTCAGTTATGAAGTTTATTATTCACATCATAGGTGTTAACTTTAAGCTGAACTCTGGGCACAAAAACTTTCATTTAAATATATTCCTCTATACCCGCAAAGGATAAAAAAATCCATTCTGTGTGCACCAAATGTATTTGCAAACCTGGTTATTACCAAAGTAGCAGCAACATCATCATCATTGTGCTCTACACAGCTTCTGCAGAGAGCAGAGCTGTGGCACGGACCCAGCCGGCTCCATCCACTACAGATTGCCTACAGAAAACTCTGCTGCTCAAGAAACAGAGCAGCAGTGACTGGTCTTTATTACGGGAAGCTCCAGCACAGAGGTAAAGTTTCAAATTGGATTACTGCACAGATCTGGAAGAAATGCACGAAGCACACCTAGATTCAGGTAGGAATACATATGCCTCTTGTATTTATTTGCTTATACTGGTGTTCGGCTTTAAGACTCCATGCACACCCAGGCGACAACGTTTTTGCAAATTTTTGCACAATTTAGCGTATTTTTGTGCATTTGTACACACATTTGTCATTCGATTTGAGAAGAGGAGGGTTGATTTTTGTGGAACAAACATGCAACAAAATGTAATGTTCTTATCTCTCCACCGGGTCTCCGACATCTCGATCAACTCCGTCGGAGTTCGGATGACGTCACAGCGACATCACCCGACCCCTCCTCTTTTCCCTACTTAAACAGCCGGGGCCATTTGCTTGACGTTCGTGCTAGGAGCCTGACGCCAAGCAAATAGCTCCAGCAGCAGATCGCCATCTCCCCACACTATTGGGCCGGACAGAGCCCCGACTGCCATCTTGCTATTGGGCCGGACATAGCCCCTCCAACTTCCACCTTTTGGGCCGGACAGAGCCCCTCTTTCCAGGCAGTCAGAGTCTCTCCACTGCCCTGCCCACAGTCAGCCTACTCTGCAGGCAGATCTCCTCCCCTACACCAGCTTTACAGAGGAGACCTGCATTTCTCTCCAGAAGCCACTGGGTGGCAGCAACACCAGAAGACCCACTCACAGCAAGTATCCGTACGTTAATACAAACTGTATTCCTGTGAACTGCTATTACATTTAAGTTACCTCAGATGCTCCCAGTTAAGGCTGTGTATTATCAGGCTAAATAAAACCACTTGCACCTCCAAATTATCTGGGTCTTCCTATCTGATATCTGCCAAATTAAAGAGAACTGTTATAAATCACATATACATAGGCATCCGCAGCTGTGATCCACGCGAGCCACTACAGCAACACTCCCTAAACCCTTACACAAAACATATTAAAACGCTTCATCTCAAAAACAAACCGCACTTCCGTGGATCACCATAGATACAACTTTTTTTATTGTAATATCAAATACATGCTGTGGAAAAACTTCCCATGTGTGCAACCCTCACGCGTTTCACCAATCTGGCTTAATCATAGAGGCACGATTATGCAGCACGTTTTGCAGGCATTTTCCATTGAAGTCTATGAGACAAAACACACTGTAACCTGCTAAAAAAGGGCTCATGCACTTTTTACAGCGACATGTGTTTTTCTGAATGCAACAAATCGTTCAGGTGTGAACAGAGACCATAGAAATGAATGGGATTCCTTGTCTTGAGTGTTTTGCCGCTCAAAGCTTTGAGTGACAAAATGTCTATGTGTGCGTTGGGGTGCAATTCAAATGAATGGCAATGCACCTAACACATGGTACTGCATGCTAGGTGCCCTGTGGGTAACGTGCGCTTAGCCCAACACTCTAGTGTGGATGGACACTAATAAAATTGTCTGAATCAAACATTTAGTCTTTACTTAAAGTGGAAACACCTTTAAATTAAATGGAAGTATTGGAAATTTAGGTGTGCCTTTACTTTTGCAGCAACAGATAAATGTTTTCACTAACAACGTAACAATTGAAGGAATGCTGTACATGTTGCTGTGCTATTGTCTACCTACTGGTAAAATAAATCTTGTACATCCACTAATTAAACTTAACTTCTTTAGTTTTGAAGGAAGCCCAAAGGGTTATATTGACTAGTTTGCCACTGTGAATTAATCTTCATTTGTGTTCTTTTTTATTTATATTTTCACAGAAAGGGTTTCACTCAATAACGTTCAATACAGCCACTAGCTATGTACTGACCTGCTGGGAAAAATGAGCTTTTTACTGTTTCATTTTCTTTAGTCTAGTAAAGGCCCCTAGATTAATTTGGATACTATTGCTCACGTTAATATAACAAATTAGTTAAAATTGCAAAATATAAAAACAAAAACAGAGTAACAAAACAAATTCATAGTTTAGGCATGTACTTTTTATGAAGCACATTCGATATATTGTGTAATTTTATACAACATATTAAAGTGTTATATTATGATAACGAGTTCCTTTTAATGCTAGGGGAATTTCAACTGTAACAGTGTACTTGGTTAATTGAACAAGGGTAACTTGCAGCCAGCTGAATCTTGGCCATTTGCCAGTGGAGTCATGCTTTAAATCATGAATACGCTATATGAGAAACAGTGATATGGATAAAGATGTAATTAAGGAAGAGCAGTTCTTATAATAGAAGATCATAATAAAATAAAAACTTTGAGAATTAAGTCAAAATGTTGGTGTCTTAAGATACTCTTAATCTTTGAATTAATGTCTTTAATCCTTTTATATCCAGGTGTAATCAAAACCTTTGTGAACATGCCAAATATCAAAATTCATGTTTTTTGTATTGGTTTACTCCACAGAAATCGATTCATAGTATTCTACCCTGTAAATTAGTACCTACATCTCATACAACTACTTATTGCACATCTTAGGCCCCATTCACATTAGCAGGTAAGGCTATATTGTGAATTCTGGTGGCAAGAATCTGCGGATTCCTGTGGCCGGAATGACAGGTGTTTATTAATAGCTGCTACCGCTTATCCTATACAAACCAAGACAGGCTTATAGTGGCCATAGCTGTTGGCTGCTCTTTGGATGTAAACGGACATTCACCCATTACTTGTGGCCCCTAACTGATTGCATCTGAATTTGTTGTAGGTCTGACTTTAAAGCTCCATTCACACCAGGGCGGAAGTGTTTCAGCACAGCTTCTGTGTGATTTTTTAAAGGGCGTTTTTGGCCATTTTTTTTTTTTAAACTGTAGATTTTTATTCAATTCCCAAAAGAATACAAGGTACACAAAATAAAACAAGGAAAACAAGCCATTATCATCATACAGGATACACAGTATCGGGTGTGGACAGAAAGAAAACAGATGAGCATGACAAGTGCTGTGTAAATATTGTAGCTTCCGCACCCATTATAATATATATGATGAAATAATGAAAAAATTATTAAATAAAATAAACCATAGACATCTAACCTTAGTGCATAACTAGAAACCCTGGGTTAGGTGCGATCGGTCCATAAGACATTGGCATAAAATAACTGTAGGAGTAGTAGGCCAGGAGTGGGCGGAGGTATAAGTAGAGCAAAGGCGAAAGGCGACAGAGGAGAAGAAGGTAGGGTAAAATCTCTCAGGAGTACGGAATAATAGTATTAATGCAGCACAATGAAAATTGTTTTACACATGAGGCAACATAAGCTATCGATGGACTCCGTCCCAGATTTCGCTTATTGATTTGGAAATGGAACCCAGAAATGTTATATTGTTTTATTATTCATAAAGACCAGCCAGGCATCCCATCGGTAGTGCAATTTTGATTTTTGATTCATTCGGTATGCCATCATTTTTTTGTGTATACAATAGGTATGCACTTGATTAATTATTTGTTGTATAGATGGAGCCGTAGATGTTTTCCATGAACTAGCAAAGAGACGTCTGGCTGCAAATTAGGCCAATTGTGGCAAAGAGGCGGTAAGTATGCCAGTTATTGTAGCCAGTAGTTTGAATATCTCATTCAAATAGTTACGTAGGTTGTTGTATGACCAGAAAATATGAGACAAACTACCTATTCGACCACAGTTTCTCCAACAGAGTGATGATTGGGAAGGGAACATCATGGAGAGTCGGAAAGGAGTAAGATACCATCTAGTCAACATTTTGTAGGATATTTCCCAATTTGTGATTCACTTAGAATGTAGAGTGTTGGCTTTAATGACTTCTTTCCATTGTTCATCAGTTAAATGTATTGAAAAATCAGATTCCCGCTTAATCATATCTGGAAGCTTTTGGAAGGAGGAGACATTAAGTAAGAAACCATAGCAGGAAGAAATAGTGATGTTCTCAGATGGCGGAGATGATAACATAGTCCATAGTCTGTCAGATGTTTTTGGCCATTTTTAATTGCGTTTCAGAGCTGAAACGTAATTAAAAAACGCCCTAAACATGCTGATCATATATAAATTTATATGGAAACCGCGCTGTATAGCGTGAAACAAGTAGCTCAGGGAGCATTTTGGCCGGCAGGCGGTTCAGATCGTGTGGAGCCACGCGATTGCATGAGCGGTCCCCATAGGAACGTATGGGGTTGTTCATGTCGGCGGTTTAGAGCGGACAAATGCTGAGAGTCATTACTAATTAGTTAATTGTGTTCCCCAGTGACACTGTGCAGGCCACCCTTGGAGATCCAACTGAGTATAGAGCTGCTTAGCAACGAAATCCTAAAATAATATCTTCCTGGCACATGGACCTTCTCAGACGTCATTAATTTATTATTATGGGATCTGGAAGGGGTTAAATACACATATACAGAAATTGTTTTACCTACCAAACGATTTGTAAAAGAATGAACATACTGCTTTAACACCCCCACTCTATGGGGTCTATATATAAACAATTTGCAGGGCTGTTCAGCCCGTGAAATTTGTTCTGTGTGGATAAATGCCAAAAACAAACTTTCTTTAGTTGTTTCTGTATGGGGCAGTGGGTTCTCAATTTTTTTCATGTTATACTGCATTATAGCCACTAGATGGGGGTGAGGAGCGTAGAAAATAAATAATTGTATTCTATGTTCCTCAGCCCCATCTCGTGGCCATAATGTGGTATTACATGGACAAAAACATTTGAAAATGCATTGCCTTGTAAAGAAACAACTAAAGAATGTTTGATTTGGCATATATCCACACAGATCAAATGTTCACAGATACTTGCAGGGTGAAGAGCCCTGTGCACAGTTTACAAATAGGCCTCTTAATGTGCTATATGGCTGCATAGTTTAAAGATGGTGACAACACATGTCATAGGCCTCCAGTACTCCAGATTGTGTGCCACTGTCCCACCCCCGGTCTGCTGTTTGGGTACAGTACAAGATTGATAACACCCAGCCTAATATGTGTATGCATGCAACAAGAATTTCAGGCAACTGCAGAAGTTGTATAAATTATTTCATGGCTTTTGAAGGACTTCATAAATTAATTAAATAGTATTTGTATGTTTTGCCTAATGATGTTCTGTATTGATTAGTACATTTAGTTGTGTTATTTGTAATGACATGTTAATAACATTTTAAATCCTCATTAGCCCTTAAATAGCAACTGTTCAGAAGCTAACCAGCCTCTCAAAAGATAGCAGAGTAGGCTGAAGGAATAATTAACCTTCTTCGTTTCTGAGTAAATCCTCACGGAATCACACAGAACAGCACTGACACTGACATGTTTACAAGTGGTACTGTGAAATATTTGCACACAAAGTTCCATCTGATGCAGCCACTGTGGATTTAGGATGCCATTCATCTGTGAATCTGGCCATTCTAAATCAGATCTAAAGTGGATCCAATGACTAGAAAATCACAAATATTTTACAATCAGCTTTCAGTGCATAGTTATTGCGTATGAGGTTTTTCTTTAACCACTTGCTGCCCGGAGCAATTTCTTAATTTACACACACATGATAAAATCTGAAGTTTTGGCTACAAAACAGCTTCAGACCCCAAAACAATTATATATTTTCTAAAAGCAGAAACCCTGTAGAATAAAAAGATGCTAGCTTCCAGCCGCTGATCTCTCCTCCGATCTATCAGGGAAAACCCACCACGCCTGGGGGGACAGTGGAGCCCGGGAAGCCGGCGACGGGGGGTGGAGTGGAACACGGCACCGCACTGTACAAGCGATCCGGCGCCTGTACAGACGCTGGGTCACTTGTATTTAAACACCAATCGCCGGCTGTTTAAAATGGTACCAAGAATACGGCTGCAGCACCAGCCGTGTTTTTGGTATAACCACTTCCAGCGGAGGACGTACATTTATTGTTTTCCCGCTGGAAGTGGTTAAGAAACTTTTTTTAACGTCAGGAAAAAAAAAGCATTTTGCAAGGATGCTGGTTATTCAAGAGCACATCTTTATTCAAGGGTGGTGACCAAGCTGTATGGTCTAACTGGAGAAGGAAAAATGTTAGATCACCAACCTGGCTGTGTTGTCTGAATCTTACAGCTGGATGGAGGGGTTTACAAATGACAGGTAAAATGGTTCTCACATACATATGTATTTTAAATGTATAGTTCGTTGCTTGCTTGGAGTTCATTTCAAAACAACACGGCAGTCAAAATTGAAACTTCAAGCAAATGGCCTGAATTATAATGAAATCTCAAAACCTTAACCTTCACCCTTAAAGAAGAACTCCAGGATTCATTAAAATTAACCCTTGCAGTAAGGCTATCCCACTGCAAGGATTAATTTATAATTTTGGTCTAGGAGCAAGAATAAATAAGATATACTCATCTGATCCTCGGTCCTGCAGCAGACCACTGCTCCGGCTGTAGTATGTCCCTTGGCGTCCTCATGTCTAATGGACCTGTATTAAATGTGATGACGTCATGGGTCCTTAGACCACCAGAGCCTGGGGGAGAAGAGGCTGCAAGGATCGGTTTAGCAGCCTGGTGGGATCGAGAATCAGTTGAGTATATCTCTATTTATGTCCCTCGGCCAAAACAAGCACTTGACCCTTACAGTGCAGGGGTAGCCCCACTGCAAGGGTTCATTTGAATAAATCCTGGAGTTCTTTTTTAACACTTAATTGTAAACCTAACCTTGGACCCTAACATTAACTCAACCTTTGACCTAACACCTAATGCTATGTTAACCCCTAAATGCTATACTTATTTTATCAGATGGTGGAGTTGCCAAGAAGACCACAGAACTGTGGAGAGATATCATTGTGAGAACTAGTGATGGTGTTTTAGGTGTGATCAGTGTCCTATGCTTCCTTACTTAGTAATATGATTTAAAAATAAAAATTAAAAAAATGTGAATAAAACTTTTTTTTTCTATCAACTTTTTATTCACTTTCTTGCATTGTGTAATACAATTACACAAAAAGACAAACAAAAACACATTACAAAGCCAATTTTAGCGCAACAAAATAAACATACAATTTACATTATCATTCAACACCACCCAACCCCTATAAAGGGGATAAAATAAAAAGGTTTTTCAAATGTATTATTATAAAATCTCTATCACAATCCCCGAGTATGAAGAGGAAAGTCCCCTATAATTTTATTGTGCAACAAGTCCCCATAGGGGTATTATATATTTATTTATTCCATTATACATACCAATCATTGTGTAAAAGTGAAGAGGAAAAAAAACAAAACCCCGCACACCTACGTGAGTATGTTTACAAATCATTAAAACATTAAAGGGGTTATTCACTATGGAGTCGAAGGATACAGCCATAGCTTCGGCTGATCCTTCGGCGCTCTTCGGCCGCCTCTACTCTTTGGTTCAGTCGAATTGAAGGGCTGCTGTACGAGCTATTCACAATAGCCCGTACAGCAGCCCAAGGCAGCTGAGCGGCTCAGCCGAGCCGAAGGCATATGCTTCAGCTTCACTGAGCCGAAGTGACAGCCGAAGTGTGGAGAAAGGTCGTCCGAAACCGGCTGATCTCCACGCAAATGACAGCTGAGCGAAGCCAGTCGTGAATCTCACTGCTCACCCTGCTCAGCTGTAATGACAGATCAGCGTCCCCATATGACCTGGGGACGCTGATCTGTCATTAAACAATAACAACTGGGCAGAGCCGGCCGTAAAATCACGGCTGGTTCCAGCCAGTTGTTATTCATTGTCCGGGATCTGCTAGAAGACTCTGGCAGGTGCGAGCCAATAGGAGACAGTTGGGCGGAGCTAGCTATCACTGCTAGCTCCGCCCAATTGTTTTTCTTTTGCTGACCTCTTGCCGGCGTTTAAAAAAAAACATTTAATTTTCTTTTTTTTTCTTTTCTTTAATTTATTTTAATTTTGTTTACATTTCCTACATTTTAAAACAGTTTTTCAACTTTTTTCAAACTTATTTCACTTATTTTCTATTCTGCTCGGTACCTCAGAGGTAGCAAGCAGTATAACCAAGTCGAATGCCGCTCGGAGGCATTCGGCTATTCACTCACTGCCCTTTGGTCCCTAGGAGAATAGGGGCGAACAGCAGCGAGTGAGCTGCCAGAGCTTGGGCTCAGCCGATCCAGGTGTTGGATCGGCTCAGTCGAAGTCCTTCTGCACTTCGGCTCATCCGAACTTGCAGAGCATGTTCGGCTGACCGAAGACAATCGAAGACAGCCGATGTACACCTGACTTTAGCCAATGTACGGCTGAAATCAGCCGTACAAGCCAGAAGTGAATAGCCGATTTTGCAGCCAACTATTTTAATTTTTCTTGCTCCTTACTACTGTACCTCCAGAGTTCTGTTACTTATCTATTCGAGAAAATATCCTAATGGTTCCTCTACTACTCCCGTATCCTTGACACTCCAAGTTTACATTCCGACCCCCTGAACACCATCCCATAACTTCCTTATCTGATATCTAACAAGTCAACTCACGGAAATTACTTCCACATACCTATGAGAATTTTTAAATTTACTCCAATTGGCCCACATAACAGAATTTGGCATATGGGGGTTTTTCAGAACTGCTGTAAGCTCCTCCATTTCACTATAATGATCAATTATTTGGAACAACGTTTGTATACATGGTTCTAACTGGGATCACCAAGATCGAGAGATATTCGCCTTCGCCGCGTTCAGCAAAAATGGAACAAGAGATCTCCTATATTTTCCAACTGAATAAAACTTTTAAGGGAATAGTTACATGCAATGAAGAAAGTATATACTTATTTTTCCCATTGTCTGTCTTGGGAAATGCTGTTCTGATGAAGACATGTTTGGGAGTGTCGATCTTCTAGTCCCACGCTGCATACCGTTGTTTCTCCATCTGCTCCCCATGTCACTACAGGACGCAGAAATAATGTTGGGGCTGGCTGGAGGAATTACTGAACATAGGAAGTACAAGAGATCGATACTCCTGGAAGTGTCGGTTTACGAAGGGACTTTGGGCCATGATGACTTTTTATTACAGCGGCACAATGCGATGTGTGCAGTTGGAGATACAAGTATATACTTTTTCCTTTGCAGAACTTATTTTATTAGAAGGTATATGCAGATGACACTGCTCCTGGTGAAGAGAAAAGTCCACAACAAGAGTATAGATGCTCTCTCACTGGCCCCTCATCTACATGATCTAGTAACTGCTGGGGGTCGTATTCATTCCCTACTTGATCTGCCATCACTATCAATAATCTAGATATTGTGATACATGTGTTTATTATTTTTTAATGATCATTATCTTTTACATGTTAACAGTTTTTAACGTATCACTTGATGTATTTACACTTACATATACACTGTATATATTTATTAAGAGTTGTGAGGCCTATTTAGAACATCATTACTGTCTGATCTTCTTACTAGATACCATTAAGGCCCTGGTCTTATACCAGACAGTGTTAATTTATTTTCAGCAATGACTCTGAGGAGGTTTATAATCACATAACATTAGTATTACTTATCAGTATAGCACTGAGATGACTTTGTTGTCTTGTATAGGAATGTTATAAGGGTTTATTTTGTATTATAGATTGTTTTATCCAAGATAATAATAAAATTGCATTTTTTTATACTGGAGCTGTGCAGCAATTTTGTGGGGGGTTTCTTTGTTTTTTGGATATTTGACTCTGAACCCCTAGCTAGCATGCTGGAGCTGTGCTACCGTTTTTCTTTGAAGATGCTTAGGCAAAAGATTAATAGCCTTGTACAATAAAAAATCCTCCATGTTCTTCCATATGAGCTAGCATCTCTTCTTAACTTTAATAATGACTGGGCTAGCGAAACTTCCAGACGATATACTCTAGACTTGATGAAGAAGGTTTAATTCCGGGAAGACAGGCCAGAGATAACCTATAACACACTTTGAATCTTCAATGAATTATGTCACTCACTTCTGGACACCTTCCTTATTCCTAGCTTGTGGTACTCACACTTCACAGTTAAAGCTAAACTCTGGGAAAAAAAAGGTTTTAGAAACAGTGCAAGTGAAAGTGACACTAAACTCAGGAGTTAAATCTTAAAAATGCATTCAAATATAACTATTAACAAAAATGTATCTTATTTGTGTATCACTTGGCTGTAAATCCTCAAATCATCTCTGAATTGGTGCTGACACGGTCCTTCCTTCTGGAGGGTGGCTACTTTTGTTCCCCATGGTCCCTGTGTGTTGTAAAGTAGTCACCACTCCAAGCTCACTCCCTTGATGGTTACAATTTCACATTTAATTTACTAATTTGTATTTAGATTGTAGTCCATCAGGGGTGCTGCCTAGTGAAAAGTGAAGCCGGCTTCCCAGTCAATCATCCTTTGGGTATGCATATCCCCTTAGAGGGGTTTTCAGGGTCATGGCTTTACTAAGGACCCCCGTCCTGGATATGTAAAGCAACCTGTGGCTAACTGCCAAGGAGAGGCCAATGTTTGAAGCACATTACAGCCATCCCTGCATCTTCCTTCTGGAAGGGTTCTAGGGGCGTAACCCAGTCATCTAAGAACTAACTCCTTGTTCGATTCAGAAAAATGGCTTGCAAGATTTTAAAGCAGCCAGGCATTGGCCCAGGCTACAGCCTACGTTGCCTAGTGCTGAATCCTGCCCTGCCCTCAGCTTCGTTCTCTCATTTTCAAATCTTAACTGTCTAACTGAAGAGAGATGCTGATTGGTTGCACTGGGCAACTGCTCCAGATTCTGTCTACTCCAGTTTTGATAAATCCCCCCCAATGTGTGCTGGCCCGGCTGCTTACAGTCTCAATCACTGGCTTATGTGGCAGGGTGATAACTCAGTAGCACAATTCGCAGACAATTGTCACCTCATAGCAGGAAGTGTCTAAACAAGAACCTTTACAGCAGGACCACCAGGAATTATTTTAGTGAAAGCTGCCGATATAAAAAAACACTACATTTTGGAGTAAATTAACCATTTGAAGCCTAGATTTAGAAATATCTACTTTAAGGGGTATATTTATAAAGCAGCGAATCTGACATTCACTGCAGGTAAATCGTCCTTGTGTATGTGTTTTAATAGACATGGATTGATTCACCACCAGTAAATATTTGGTGAAAGTCACATTTACTGCTGTATAAGTATGCCCCAAAAAGTAACAATGTGTCAGTCTCTGAGCGAAGATCTCCAATAAGCCTGGATAACGAAGCAAGTATTGAATGGGCACAGGGGCCTCATCACTTTCTGGCTATTTATTGTATCTCCCTCCTCTAAAAGGTCACAACAAAGGTCTCACTAGTGATGGGTTGGGGCTTGATGAGAATCCAGTTCACCAGCTCAAAACTGTGACCAACACACTTGCTTCCCGGTCCAATCAGTTGGGGCAGGGACATTTCTCGTCCCTTTGTGAGGTGTTGTTGAATGTGCCTGCCGGGAAGTTGTTATTTCACAGTCACAGTTTTTAGCAGGTTTGAGCGACCCCGGGTAAACTGGTTTCACAAGCCCCAGCTCATCACTGGGTGTCACATATCAGAATACTGTAACTGAATCTAAGTCCACAAAGCCTGACTCCATCATTCGGCTTTGTAGTGGCTAAAAACGTTGATTTTTTAAAAACATATCTTGGCACTGGTCTCTTCCAAATAACCTAAGAGGCTGCTATGGCATTCACTTAGGCTGTAGTTGTAAGATTTTAGTTCTGGGTGAAGTTAAACATCAAATATACCATTAATGCGACTGATTGCTACATTTTACAGCACATTATTTAATGCGGCACTCTAATATATAGGTCCCTGTGTGCTCATTGGTATATCTGATGGTTACCATCCATAAAAAATGGACTGCCACTGCATCTCCTTTCATTTCATAGGAATGAGCCTGTATGTGTTACAGATAAAAAACAGAAGTGCATACCACATATGTACTGCACACTTCAAGGAACAACCCTGCACAACTCATGAAAAGGGTATTCCCAAAAATACACAGTGCATGTCTGCTACTAATCACTCTGCACTCTACCTACAACAATTGCAGGAAATTCCCTATGAGCATTTAAGGAGATGCCAATGGCAATCATTCAGTTCCCAACTCTTAGCTTGCTAGGCCAGGTTGAAAAGTGGGAATAAATTCTTATTCGGCATTGACACAGGGATAAAGTGTACAGCCGCAGATTCATGAAGCTGGAATCACATCTAATTGTGTAAAACTGTGTCTGCTCATCCCTTACAAAACATTGACAGGTGATCACAAGTAACCAATGGATATATATGGATACATGTGAATAGCAGAGGACAGTGGTGGCTCCTGTCAATCTGTCATTGCTTCTAACAGACTGAATGGCCACAAGATTCCCCTTCTGGCCCTAATAATAACCATATATACTATGAACGCAGAAGACCTATAGAATATATATAGCAGTGACTGTTAGGGGTCTATGCACTAAGCTGCCGTAGGCAGCCGAGTGAATGACCGACCTGAAGTGAAGTGAGCCGAACACTGTTCGGCTATCTCTAAGGGACCGAGCAGAACAGAAAAATTGTTTTAAAAGTTAAAAAAAAGTAAATAGAAAACGATTGTGCGGGGCTAGCAGTGACAGCTAGCTCCGCCCAATAGTTTCCTATTGTCCGGCGGCTCTGCAGCCGTAAAAAAAAACAAAAAAAAAAACTCTCCCGGGCGCTGGGAGCCTCCCACTCCCGGCCGCCCAGGAGAGAAACACTGCTGTTTCTTTTCTTTTTTCTTTATTCTGACACGGAGCGATGTCAGAATAGAAATGTATTTATAATTTTCCCATTGAAATGCATTGCTACATTACTATTGGCTATTTCAATTTGCAATAGCCAATAGTAAACTAGCATTGTACCCGCCCTCTGCTGATGGACCTGATGGAGAACTGCAGCAGAGGGCGGGTGCAAAGAAATCAAGAAATAAAGGTATAAAGAAATGTCAGAGTAAAGAAAAAAAAGAAACAGCAGTGTTTCTCTCCTTGGTGGCCGGGATCAGGAGACTCCCGGGGCGCCAGGGAGAGTTAGCTGTTTGGAGATCAGTGTCCCTGATTAGCAGGTAACTAGGGACGCTGATCTCTCTGTAAGTGGCCGGAGCCAGCCGTAAGATCATGGCTGGCTCCGCCCAGCTGTCAGAAGCAGGCTGTCGGCCGGCCAATGGCCGGCCGCTCTGCCAGCTTCGGCTTTCAGCACAGCTCAGCCGTATAGTGAATAGCCCGTACAGCACCCCTTTGGTTCTACTGAACGGAAGGGGTCCTGGGGCCGAAGCTAGCCGAAGGATCGGCCGAAGCTACGGCTAGATCCTTCGGCAGCTTCGTGAATAGACCTCTTAGTGAAAAGCAAAACCTTCCTCTGATTGCTCCATGTACAAACAGGGTAGGCCAACTGTCATTCCTGTCAGTGGCTGCTTCAACTGTCACTCATGAAACATTTGCATATGAGTGCAAGGCATTCTCGGAAATGTGTTGCATCATCCTAGTGTTGATTAAACCTTAAGTTTTAATTTGTTGAATTGGCTGTAGTGGTAATGGGATTTAAACATTATGTATAAGGTTATATCAAGCATTTTAGTGTCATCAATTATTACTCTCAATAGGCTGGACATGTTTACACACACATAATAAAATCTGAAATTTTCATATGGCAACTGCTTAAAATGTCCAAACAACCGTATATATTATGAATGCATAGGCCCTGCATAAATTCTTCGAGTTTTACCTGTATATGTTCTGGGTGTATATGTAGTATATATACTTTATGCTGTGACTTGTGTTACCTCTTTTTCTCATCTCATACAAAATTGCGAAGCCATTGTTGTTAAGAGGTGCTCCTCTTTCCCATCTAAGAAACGTGGGATTCATACCCTTGCCTATTTGTCCTGCTTTCAGAGCTGTAAAGGTGGCTAAGAAGTTGCCAAGAACCAGCTTAGGGGTTGATTTGAGGGGAACATGCTTCTTGGAATGAGCATTTCCATACAAAGTTTGCAAACTAAATTGTTTCCTTTACGAACACGAAACAAAAGTCACAAAATGATTTCATTTTTATTTTTACAGATTCATTTATTTTTGCTTTATGTTGTGTGATGATTTACAATAATTTAAATGGACTTTTTCATAGACACTTTTTCAAGCATATAATCTGAGTTGCTGTAAATCCCTTAGGTAAGAATTCTTATTTCTCAAGATTACAGAGTGAAGCCAAGCATAGAGATAAACAGAAGACACAATGCATTCCTGTAATGGCAGATTCCTCCAACTAACCTCAATTTATTTTTCTCAGCCAGTGTTGATGTTAATCATATGCCATGCTTGACTAATGTTTCATAATTATTTCAGAGCAACATACTCAATGGTGGCTGAAATCCTATAAAATGCTAGCCAGAACCTGCCAGTTTCCCATCTTCCTCGAGTTGCAAGTGTACCAGCAAGTAAGAATTCTGTTATGTGACACAGCAAATAGCGTGCAATCTGTAGTCTGCTGATACTATACAGCCCCCACAATTTCGCACTGACAGGTTTATCTGAAACAAGATTAATGTTCTGGGGCTGATGTTGCTCCTCACACATCCAATTTCAGAGTAATACAGAACAGGCTTACTATAGAATTCAGGAAATGAATATGGAATTTACGGAAAATAAGTCCTTACATACTCTTTTCACATCACTGCCAAACACATGAGTTGAATTAGTTAGGAGATTTAGGGGTCTATTCACTAAGCTGCCGTAGGCAGCCGAGTGAATGACCGAACTAAAGCGAAGTGAGCCGAACGCTGTTTCAGCTGTATATCGGCTGCAATCAGCCGTACATCGGGTGGCTTCCAGTCGGCCGAACATGCTCAGCATGTTCGGCCGACCCGAAGTGCGGAAGGAGTTCGACTCAGCCGATCCAAGATCTGGATCGGCTGAGCCGAACCTCCGGCAGGCTACTCGCTGCTGTTCGGTCTATTCTTATATATGCCGAACAGCAGTGAGTGAATAGCTCGGCGGCATTCGGCTCGGCTGTTCTGCTTGGTCTCTCTGTGGGACCGAGCAGAACAGAAAAACAGTTAAAAAAGTAGAAAAATAAAAATAGAAAACGATTGTGCGGAGCTAGCAATGACAGCAAGCTCCGCCCAACAGTTTTCTATTGGCCGGTGGTTCTGCTGCCGTCAAAAAAAAGAAAAAAAAGCCTAACTCCCCCGGGCGCTCCGGGAGTCTCGCGCACCCGGCCGCCAAGGAGAGAAACACTGCTTTTTCTTTTTTTTTCTTATTCTGACACGGCGCCGTGTCAAAATAGAAAAAAAATAAAATTTTGGCCATAGGATTGCATTGCTAGATTCCTATTGGCTATTTCAATTTGCAATAGCAAACTAGCATTGTACCCGCCCTCTGGTGCTGTCAATCAGTAGTGGTGAACCTGATGGAGAACTGCAGCAGAGGGCGGGTGCAATGCTAGTTTGCTATTGGCTATTGCAAGTTTAAATAGCCAATAGGAATCTAGCAATGCATTCCTATGGCCAACATTTTATTTTATTTTCTATTCTGACACGGCTCCGTAAGATTACATCTGGCTCCGCCCAGCTGTCAGAAGCAGGCTGTCGGTTCGGTTTTCAGCGCAGCTCAGCCGAGCTGAGGCATATGCATTCGGCTCGACTGAGCCGCTCGGCCAACTTCGAGAGCTGCAAGAAAAAATTCCTGACATGACGCAATATGCTGCAATGGCTTATTTTTAAGAAAAGCTTTACCTGCATTGATTATCATTAAAAACCTTTCCTAGCTCCAGTCAGTGACTTTACCTCAGCTGAGGTAATGCCATAAGTCTACTGCAGGTAGGAGGAAGCCCTTCCTCACTCTGTTCTCCCCCAGTGATCAGACTCCACATTATAACTCTTCAGCAAGTCACATATGTGTCAAACATTTGAAATCACAGCAAAAACCAAACAGGCAACAGAATTTACATTATTGTGTCATCTCTGAGCCAGCATCTTAGTCCAGGAAATAGATGATGTCTGAACAAAAGTTGAACACAGAAGGTCAAAGGGAGGACCCAATGATCACTGCAGAGACAGAGCAAAAAGACACTCACAAAAATGTTGGTTTTGGAAGACACTTCAAAAGATTTCTTTTCAATGGAGCAGCATTCAGAGGTGCTGGCTTCAGAAGAGGCCAGTATTCCCTTTATCTTTTTGTGGGGTGACCTGTTTTCAGCAACAGAGTTGCAGACCCCATTCACACTGAGCTACATCCAAAAAAGCGCTTTTCTCAGAGCGATTTTGAGCTACATTGAGCTACAGTGCACATTTTGTCACGCTACAACGCACCTTTTCGCAGGGACTTCGTAGCTGCTGCATTGGGCTGTAACCAAACCCAATCAAAAGCGGTCTTGATGTGACATAATTCCTTCCTTCTTATCTTTCTGTGCAGAAGTGACACTTCTGTAGCGCGACGTAGTGCGACAATGTCGCGCAATTTCGCTCAATGTCGTGCGACATTGAACTACACCATTAAAGTCTATTGGGCCAAATCGCACAAAATCCGCCGAAAAATAGGTCATGTTCGAGCTACAAGTGACGAGCTACAGGCGACAGTGAGCTGTGAGATGTGAACAGCTCCATTGAAACGCATTGGACAAGCTACATTGAGCGACATTGAGCTGATATTTGAGTGATTTTGGAGCTGAAATCGCACGGGGTCTCAAGGTTGCAATGGTACTCAAAGCTGCTCAGCTGGTAATCTGGAGTTCTGTGTACACCTTACCCCAAACTTCCATTTTTGCAAGAAAGAGATTCTCCACTTTGCCTATCAAAATCTCTCTCCACCGAATGCAATTTGGATCAGTCAGAAACAACAGTATTCAGCTTCCCAACTGAAACATGTAGGGATCAATGAAAAAAATTGAAACAGCAAGGTGGAACTTTTTTTCTTGAATAAACGAAAACAGTCAATGTGGTTTTTGTTCCATTCATTCCCAAAATTGGATGTTAAAACAAAACAACATTTCCAAATACACTTTGTCAAGCCTCTGGTGGCATTATCCAATGTTCTGATTAGATTTTTTTGTATGAAAGTTGGTATGAAAATCTACCAGTGCACAGCCAGCTTAAACCAGAGTTTTCTGTAGGAAAGTTCACTTAGTGCTCTACAGCCTCTTGTCACATGATTCAATTTTGCACAATCTCCATGTCTCAGAATGATCCAACAGTGGTGTATTCTATTGTCTTATTTACAGACAATAAAAAATTAAAGATAATGGAAAACCATATGAATTTTGTGAGTGTAGCAGCCTGCATTCCAGGATTAAATTTAGAGTCGCTCTGGAAGTAGACTGTGATCCTGAGGGTATGAAAAGCCCTGTGCATTGCTGAAAGCTTGCACACACCTGGACTGTGGCCCATGGTCCTGTATTCAGAACAATAGGCAAACATGCATTAGCATGCAGGCGCACAGAAATGTGCACAGAAAGATGCATACAGGCATGTGCATAGATTAGCGTGGGGGCCTCACAGGAATTGGTGTAGGACGTGCATTAATGTGCAGGCCTATATAAATGGGAATGTAATATGCACAAATTGCTGAGTGGTCTATAGCCAGTTCCTTGCTACCAGTGACCTGACCTACCTTCTTGTTTCCTGTATATGACCTGGCTTGTGGCCCTGACCTAACCTGCATATTGTGACCTTAGCCTGTCTTCCGGATTCTGCCTAGTCCAGGCAGAATCTTCAACCTCAACTTCTGAACTCGGCTCGCTTCTGTTCCCTGTTTTGGCTTTCTGCTTCCCGGCTGTCACCCGACTCCAGTCGTTGGACCTGGTGCCTGAACTCTATGCAGAATACTCTTATTACGCGTGCCACTCTTTGTCCCTACTCTTCCTGTCCCCACTTCCGGGGGTGTTGGATGAGAGGTACGAGAGAATCCCCCTCATCAGCTTAATCTCAACCCAGGCACATGACACTGGGTGAGTTTAAATGTAGCATTTTCATGATTGATTGGATTGTAAATTTAGACTCAGTCTACCAGAGTTGTACTATATTGGGCATATGATAAAAGCTTAAAGTGTATGTAACACTTAAAACTGATAATTAACTAATGCATTTTTTCATAAACTACACTCTGTTTTATTAGGAAATACTTGGTGATCCTGCTAGTTCCCCTCCCACCCTGTTGCTCTCTGGCCACTCTAGATATGGAAACAGAAAAAGTTTTGTCCTAGCGCGGTCAATGCTTATCTCACCTTCTAACTTGGAAGGTCAAGGATGCAGTGTCCACACATAGCGTACCTGTAAGTTCCGTAATAAGAATGCTACTCACACACCTCCCACTTCTGACATGCCCCCAAGCAGCCCATGTCAGTTGCACTTTACTATATGCTGTAGGAAGGGAGTTTCCAGGGATGTCAATCACCCCTGTATCCCCCACCTACAGCAAGAGGACTCTGCTGCTGCTCCTTGGAAATGTAACGTTCACAGAAGCTGTCAATCAGCCCTCAGATCCCCGGGATAAAGCTAAGTGGCAGTCATATGTCTGCTATGAAAACAATGGAAAAAAGGTATTGAGAATGTTTTTCTTTCATTCTTATTAATTAGATGTGTCTAATATAGGCATTTTACATGGTATAATCTTCTTTTTTAAATCAAAGGCTTCACATACACTTTAGTCCACACTATCCTTATTTTTTCTTTACCTCCCTTTGCAATGCAGCATGTATTTCCCTAATGCCCTAACTTAACTGCTCTGTAGCTATAAAACAGCAAGGTCTGATGTCTGTCACTTACATTCTTCTAGTATATTTGTATCAAGGGAGATATTAGTATATTGTTGTTTCAACGTCTTGTATATATATTCCAGATTCATCTTCAGCAATGTGTATTGCCTTCCTATGCAAAGGTTTTTTGTTTTTTTTTAGCAAGTCTAATTTCATGTTTATGAGAGTGCGGTGACCCTAAAGTAGTCAGGCTTGTTGTACAGCAAAATGTTATGGTCATGCTGTGGTCATAGCTACCTAGGGAAGGCACATGAATAAAAACATGCAATATCTTTATAGCTTTGTGGGACGATAGGGAATTCTGGGAGGAAGTTTAACAAACTGCTTTCTGTATGTGGACGCATTGGACAGGTACCTTATACCAGAGTTTATTCATGAAGATTGAGAAAAGCAAATCAGTACAAAACTGGAGTTATTCTGTACTAAAAGAATTCAAGATCTACCTTTCCTTTTTTGGGAAAAGTAAACAGGAATTCTCATTAGTTGTCATGAGCAACAACTTCAGTTTTATGTTCCTTTTCTTTTTTCAGTTTAATAAACTATTCCATTCTATGTACATACTGTACCAATGCAAATTGGTGATATTTCTTATATCAAATGTGTCTATAAAAATAGCCCAAAAAGATACATTTATGTAGTTCTCACTGTGAGTGCCTGTCTGTGTCGTTCCTTTTTTGATCAGCCAGAGTTTCATAAGAGAGATGCAGACTGTCACTGCTGATCTACTTCTAAAAAAGCTAGTTGCCTAGCTGTCATATGGATCCTTCGACTTCAGTGCTTTCTTAGACATTGATAGAGCAGTCAGCGACTCAGCATGGTAGACAGCCTTGCCAGCATTTAAAGATGGAGGTAAACATCGGCAGTTAATGAATTTCAGGTAGCAGAAAAATATAAGCTAAGAACACTTCCACTTCTGTGGAATGTGTCTTTCCTTTGTATCAGGTGCTGGTGGCATAGCAAAGCCAAGCTGAATACTGAAGCAAGAAATAGCTCGGCAACTGGCATTTCTAGGTGGAGGTCACAAGGCTGCCCACATACCTCTTTTAGTACTAATATAATATAAAAGTGAGATTCTAACTTATAACTCATCATTACATATACATGTAAAGGAGTATTCCATCTGTTTGCATGAATTAGGGACTGTGTCAAAGGGCTTTGGGCTTATGCCAGTTGCATCAGTTTGACATGAGTTTCAGATGCTTCTGAGATCATTCAGAATTCTTTGATAGATTCATTTGACCTACAGTTGACCTCCTTCTGCACTGAATTTGACCTGCTTAAGGCCTCGTTCACACCAGGGCGGTTCGGCCGCGCGGATCCGCCGACATGAACAATCCCATACATTACTATGGGAACCGTTCATGTGGCCGCGCAACTCCGCACGATCTGAACCACCTCCCGCCCAAATTGCTCCCTGACCCTTTTTTGCAGCACTGATCAGCACGGTTTGCATACTGCTTTTAATTGAACTGTACTGTTCAGCGTGGTTTTGGGCATTTTTTATTGCGTTTCAGCACTGAAACGCAATTAGAAACACCCAAAACCGTCCTTTTAAAAGCCATGCACAAACCGCGCTGATCCGCAACCGTGTGAATGGGGCCTCAAGTGGATATTGCATCCCTATAGACATATGGAAATGCAAAACTCATCTGAGGCGAACAAATGTCTGTCGACACCTTAGACAGGGGGTTAGCTCTTTAGTGTTGCCCATATATACGACACTAAGGCCCACTCAATCGCTAAAAAAAAGCTCTCAGGATTGCACCCATACCTGCTGTATAGACAAAGGACATAACATTTTCTGTTGTTCCAGAAGTGTTTTGCTTCACAATTCCACTGTTACTTCTGTTTTCTTCTCTCTGGCTTTTAACTAGCCCGCTTAGTATATCAATTAATCTCTGAAGACTAGTATGTATTTTACATTATTATATTACAATTGGTTTTAAAATAGCTGGTTTAAAATTTGACTTTTTGTCTTACTAACCTTAGGACACAAATAAATATTTGGACTTACAAGTCCAAATTTGCATTATTTATGCCCTGAAAATCATTATTGCACAAGACAATCCTCTTTGCTTCTTCGTCTTTTTAAAGATATGATATATGAAATATATCTGCCAAACTATGCGACAGAAAAACGACCTGCGTAATTTAGTATTTAATGAAGAAACTGTTTGTGTTGTATAACCAAGAAAAATTGTAAATCTTTGATAAGCACTGATATTTCGTGGAACTGTTCCATATATAAATGTTTAAACAGAGGCTCAAACGTGACTGTGAAAAAGTCTGTAGATCATGTAATTAGTTTTGATCTCTTGAATATTGTCAAATAAGGAGAAAGTGATAATGAAAACATAGCTGTCTGAAAAGATTAGGAAATGTTTACCCAGATTCCACTGTTGGTTTAGAATAAAATAAAAAGGCAAATGTAGATAGTTTCCTACTGAACCTGTGAATCCTCCAAGCAACACCCTTTTTATAAGGAAGCACAGTCAGTTTGATATAAAGTACAAAACATATTTATTTGATATAGTTTGGATCCTCTAAAGAAGCATCTAAGTTTTGTCTTTCCCTGAGCTGCCCTGCTATCTATTATTTCCAATAATCCTTTGATAGTAATGGTGTGAGAAAAGTCAGTCCATATGACTACTACAGTGATAAGTGATAAGAACAAAGGGAGATGAAACATTTACTTTTATTTTATATATATTTATTCTATTATAGTTTTATATTCTTTGTGAATAGGAACACATAACGGATAGAGGGGGTTTTCTCAATTTTGGCTGTGAAAGTGGAAATACACATTTATGCTATGCTCTGGAGGGCTGACACCAAAATGACTGACAGTCATTTTGGTGTCACCCCCTATGAAAATTCGGGCACTCGGTCATGGACTGAGAGCCTGACAGTGTCAGGAGAGAGGAGGGGACCCGGCGGCATACCTCATCTCGCCGGGTGAACGTCCCCTCCTCTCTCACCAAGATGGCCGCCGGCAGGCGTCAATAAGATGACGGCGCATGTGCGACGTCACGTGCACCCCTTCTCCGCTCCGGGTGTCACCTTGCCTCGGGCCACCCCTGGTACATGGGAGCATGTAACAAATGAGGTTCAATCCCAAATAGAAGGAGAAAATACATTTTACGGTGCTTTTGGTGGTTTTTAAGGGTGCACTATGCTTTAAATGACTCTTGGATGTTATTGAAGCACCTCACAACTATACTGGACCTGTTCTTGTGTCAAAAAAAATGCTAAATGACCATAAATATAACCCAACGCAAAAATCATAAAGAAAAACAAGAAAATCTGTGTTTTCGAACAAATTTTGCTTATGTGGCTCAGTTGGGTTGATTTACTAAAGGCGAATAGACTGTTCACAAAGGAATTTTACCCAATCCAATGCAGGGAAAATTTATAAAAAAAATGTATTTTTGTTTGCACATGAATGGACGATGGACATAAGCAGATCTTTACCTTATTCACTAAGCTAAGGGAAATTTCCCTTGCAATGTGAAAATTCCCTTGGAAAGGCCACTGCACAGCAGACTGAGAAATTATTCATTTTGGAGAAGTCAGTCCACTTGTCCCTAGTCCCTAGGAATAGGTGAATCTGCTTGGGTTCTGTTTTGCAAATCTTGCCCAAAGTTCGTAATATGCAAACTTTGTGTCAAACTACATTGAGGCGTGAATCTTCCTATTAGCCATTTGTAGGGCTAATAAACAAGTAATTTTCTTTAAAAAGGCATAGGGAGATGGGCACTGCCATAGCAGTCATGTACTAATGCCAAAATGATAAATAAATAAAAGAACAGCATTTCTCCCTACACAGAATTGTCAGCTTCCCTTACAGCTCCAGCAAACAATGCTGTAAGCCCATCTTCTTTATTTTTGTAGAGCAGGCTGGGCTACCATGCCTTCCAATTATAGGTTCTTGTGACTCGTGTGGCTTGTTTTCAAACACATTTTGCTTATGTGGCTCAGTTGAGTTGATTTAGTAAAGGCAAATAGACTATTCACAAGGGAATTTTCCCTTTAGCTTAGTGAATGTGGTGAAAATTCACTTTGCAAAGAATACCCAATCAAATGCAAGTAAAATAAAAAAGCAGTATTATTTTTTAATGTGATTGCATGATGTAAGTCAGCAGAGCCGAAAGTTATGAAGTGCATTAGAGGTTGTTCCTTTTATTTGTTGGCGAACCCGGCAGAGTTTTCAGCCAATAGTTTGTTAACTTCAAAATCCCGGGGATTTGGAGTGAACTCAATCTCATCCCTAGTTATAATACTTTTCCTTAGTTATGTTCCTGTCCAATCACTGTCTCCTATGACTTTCTGCTAGTGTTTTGACTCCGTCCAAAGCTTCTGCACTGACCTTGTTCATAGGGTCATCATAGCAGTGATACCCAACCCTCCTTATTTATTATCAGTAATTATATAGCACCACCAATTTACACAGTGCTTTACATGCACATTCACATCAGTCCCTGCCCTCAAGGATCTAACAATCTAAGGTCCCTACCTAATACATATGCATACAGGGTCAATTTAGACAGGAGCCAATTCCAGCATGGCTTTGGAGTGTGGAAGGAAACAGGAGTACACCTACGCAATCACAGGGAGAACATGTAAACTCCTTGCAGATAATATGCTAACTGGGATTTAAACCGGGGAGCCTCAGTGCTGCAAGGCAGAAGTGCTAAACACTCCACCACTGATGAGTGGAGATAGTATTAGATGGCTCCTGTACACAGAAATATGTGTGGAGGCTGCCAATCAACATGAGCAAGGAAGGTGTTTCAGATCATGCTACATACGGAGGTCACCTCTGTTCCTCGTTTATATTATGTCTCTTCTCAAATGACTTGTGGGAAGCACTTAACCTTCTTAACTCTTCTTCTTCACTTGTAAGGAGAATCATCCTACCAAACTTTGTAACACTTGTATGAGATTGGAAAATGCGGTTTCTGATGTAAAATCAATTGCCTGTACAGTCAGAACTGTAACAAATAAGAATATTTGTGGGTTCCATTAATAATTCTGACACACTTATATCTCTTTCAGATCCAGGAGACCGGTCCATCAAGTTCCTGATGATCGTAGCCGATCTCTTAAAATAAATTAGAACAAGAGGAAAAAATGATTGCAGGACATAAAAAGAGATATTTGCATCAAATAATTCCATTTCATTTTTGCTCAACTGTCCATAATTATCCAATAACAGCTGATGAGAAGTCAGGAAAAAATGTACGCCCAGAGATGAATGTTTAACGCTTTTTTCAGTTCATTCACTTCATTTTGACGAATGCATTGTTTTTTCTGTTTCATAAATACGCCTCTTAATAATTCCTTTTAAATCAAATATTTTTATTTGCAATGCCGTCAAAGAAATATTATTTAAAAGTACATGACAGATTAAAGCGTGTAGTTTCAGCACTTTTGAAGTTTCATTAAATTGGTATTATTTAAATCAATTCAAGCCATGATCTGAAAGTTATTACAGACTGTCAGAGGAAAGTATTATCTATCACTTTGGCAAGCAAGTGTTGACTGGAGTAAGTAAATCTCAGAGACATTTGAAAAAAAGATTGAATAAATTGTATATTTTTCACAATCAAAGAAAAAGGCATTAAGAACAAAGAGAGGAGTGAACATGGTATGCTGTAGTGATGTAAATATTCTTGCCTTCTACTTACACGTGAGTTGGACATTTTTTTGAAGCAGGGAATAGATTGGGTTATGTCAGTAGCTATAACATAAAAAAATAATTTTGCTGGCCACATACAAAACAAGTTGATTGTATATAGTTGTTTGTTAATCTAAAGAAGATTCAACAATTGGATTGTAATGTGGGTGGTCCACTTAAGGCAAATCAGTAGACTCCAATGTTGGTATGATGGCGCTGGTATCTTTTGGCACAGAAATGTTGGTCTACGGCATAACACAAACTGACACAGGAGAGGTGAGTATGCAGCTGAGGGATTAGATTGACCTAATGGGAGGGTTAGAGTTAGGGTTTAGGATATAGGGAGTTTTATTGTTCAGACTAGGCTCACAGGGAGGGCTAGTTTTAACATTAGGGTTACAGGAAGGGTTAGTGCAAAATCATGCAGCGGGACAGTATACTCATTTGACTATACTGCCTAGTCTATTGAGTATACTGTCCCGGTGTAAGATCAAATGCTGACATTATATGATACCATTTGTTACTATATAGGGAGGAAGGAGGATTATGTTTTATGTTTTTAGATATTTAGGTACCGTTATAAAGTGTATTTTGAATCTATTTTGAATAGCACTCCGAAGCATATATACAATGAAAACAAATGAACCTGTGCTACAGTGCACCACAATATACAGATGTAAATGCTCTGTGCATTGTGGAGCGCTGTATTGCCAGAAAGGTGCATTATGTTTCGTGTTGAGGCTTGTTAAAGGCCTATTAAAAATAATTGGGCAGCCTTAATTGATGCTGCATCAACCCTCAATTTTGTGGGGATAGGTGCTAAATGGGCCTTCAATAAACTTCTCTGATTTGCTCTCTTTTGGTCTGGTATATATACCATTGAATACGTACTGTTATATCTGTTTTATAAGTGCAACAAAAAAACCTGTTGATTTTTAAGAAATTCAGAGCTGTCCTTTGTCTATGCTCTCTGCCTGTGTTAGCACAAGTTTTAGCCCTCCCTGATCTTGAAAAACAAATCAGTTAGTCTCTGACAGTGGAAGTTGTTGATTAGTTTAGCAAAATACAATCGGCAGTACTGACACCACTCAGTCCGCAGGAATACTGGAATATTGTTAGCCCAATATAAAAAAAATTAAGAACTGAGTGCATTTCTGGCAGATCTACAGGTATTTCCTATTTGCTGGGTCTATAAAGGGATAAACCATGGGCATGTATTGTAGAGGTTCACTAGAAATGTTTTCTTTTTTTTTTCATTTTGCCTTTAATGATACATTTATTAGAAAAACCATATCTATCTATGTGCAGACAAGAATTCCTGCTTCTCAGAAAACCACATTATAAGTGGGATCTGCAAGTCAAATCATTGACATGGGAAGCTAAGCTAAATATAAGAAAAGTAACCTAGCCTAAATTCTGGGCTTGGGCCTTAAGCTTTATTTGCCTTCACCACTAAAAAAAGTTGCAATTTATAGCTGGTAAACTGCCAATAGTTAATAGCAGGTAGCTAGTAGTGAGCTTTTAGAACATTACCCAAAGCCTTGGGCACTCTTTTATGCAGATAACAACCTAAGATCCTCAGTCCTGCTTGCATACAATTCCAGGGCCAGTATATTGGTCCACTGCTGTGATGCCTGGCCTGGAAGGTGGCCCAAATGAAGCCTTGGAACTTGCCCTTTACCAATGCCTCCCAACTTTCTGAGATGAGAAAGAGGGACACCTTTTAACACAAGGTATGTATGTAAAGGACACGCCCCTGCCAAAACGCTAGTTACATGACCATGAAGAATTAATACAAATTGGTTAAACCCACAAATACTTTTTTCACCACTACTTTTTCTTTAAACTGGCTTTAAAAAAAAATAACAATGGAATAGTTTAGAGAATAAATAAAAGGTTTAGAGTAGTATAAAACTTTGTTAGTTGAATGGTGTGTTTTTTTTATAGAGGTCAATAGATCAGAGAAAAAATAAGGAAAACTATTGGGAGAGTAAAATATACACTTCCCAATGGTTTGAGCTGGCTCTATAGCTCGAGACCACTGATCGCTCAGCTCATGGCTTCTCCCTGCAGGGAGAAGGGACAGACAGGGGAGGGGCGGGCAGGGACAGATTTACTCTCTCTGCTGCCCCAAGGCCAGGTTCATCAATGTGCCCCCCTCCCCGACAACACGCTCCCCCCCCCACACACACCACCATTCTCATAATCTACCAATGATACTAATAATAATATAATAATAAATATTGATAAATACAGCTTCATAAATAAAGCTCTGATATGGTTGCATAAAAAGCATTGCAAATCTGACTCTGACCTCACCTACTCTGTCCACCACTAAAAAAAACAAAAACTTGTAGCACACCTGCCGCAGCCCCGTAGGGCCTGCGGCAGGTATGCTACAATCCCCGCAAGGACCTCAGGAGTAGAGCGGTGGGATGTCTCACAATCTTACTGGTGTTCAAGTCTGGAACTTTGTTACAACACCAGCCCTGCACTGCAAATGAGCAGTGACAGGACCCTGAGGTTGCCCCCGATCTGCCTAATGTCGGGATTTGGGGTGCACTGTTGTCACCCAGGTGCGGTCCGCCCCCCCAGCACCCCCCAGTGATGCCACCCCTCTATGCCCTGCTGCCCCAAGGCCATGACCTCATTGGACTTGTGGGGAATCCGCCCCTGGGGGCAGGCACCGCTGGCTCTGGCTCTAGAAAGGCAGAGTCAGCTGTCAATCCGGTAGCGTGGAGGATCCCCACAATATTGCAGTAGCTATATGCTGACTTGGGGTCACAGGAGTACATTAGTAAATGTACTATCATGACCAACACGAGAACTATAGCTAAAAAAAGGTTTGGCTATAGTTCTCTTTTAAGAAGTGAAAGAGGGATAGTGGGGGTTTAGTGGCAAAAGAGGGACATCATGTTGCAATGTACTGCTAATGTTACCTGTAACCTCCTGAAGCACATAAAGACTTTGTAAAAGGACCATTATAAAAAGATTAAAGCAAACATTGCCAATAGTGGAATAACTGCATCAGTAAAAGTCTTAGCATGCTGTGCAAAATCATATAAGAGGCACCTAGAAGGGAGTTGAGCTAAGGGGAAATCTGGGCACAGGGCCCATTTATGCACAGGCCAAAAAAAATTTTTCTCTCTTGATTTTGCCCTAAGTTTAGAAAGTATAATGAGCCTTTAAAGCTTCATGTGGCTTTCTTGACATCTTTACAGCTGTGTGTGCTTTATATGGTATTTGCTTTTTTATATACAACTAATTTCATGTGACAACATTAGACAAAAGGTTAATAATGCCATTTGCAAAGCTTCGCCTCTAGGCTATTCATTGAAATATATATTTTAACTAATAAAAGATGTGTTATTTAATGCTACATAATTTATTTTTATCTTTTAAATTTAAACATTGATGTATGTCCATTGAGTGATTTCCCTGATGACCTTTTGTTTTTAGGACAGTATAAAATCAGATTACTCAGAATGCTATCAAAGATGAACCAATGACAAAGATGTAAATTAAGCCTAAAAACCACAAGTGTCTTTCACTCAACATAGAACAATCAATACAACACTAAAAAGGGACAGACAAATAGGTTAAACTGACACATTCAAGATCACTTAGGAAATTTTACAGATAGTAATGAAATATATTGTTACTTAATCTAGAAGTCAGTAAGTTGTAATTGTTTTTTACATAAATTATGTTTTACCACAAAATAAGCATTGTGGGTAATTACATTTTACAGTCTAACCAAAACCCTTTTTTTTAATTTTTGACAGATTAACGAAGGGTAAGAATCTCTATTGGGATTTTCTTTTTTAATTCCTATCTGTGTGTCCACCGGGAGATTTGTCCCAAGTGTCACCAGTCACCAGAACAGGAATCTTGACTTGATTTCTACAACAAAAACACAAAGTGCCCCGTCATGTGCAGAATCGTTTTTGTATTTTAACCACTTCCTGACCGGGGTGTTTATACCCCCTTCCTGCCCAGGCCATTTTTCAGTGTTCAGCGCTGCGGTACGTTGACTGACATTTATTCCGTCATGCAACGCTGTAATTAAATGAATTTTATACAATTTTTTGGGGACAGATAGAGCTTTCTTTTGGTGGTATTTAATCACCACTACGGATTTTTTTTAACTATACAATGAAAAAAGTACCGAAAATTTTGTAAAAAAACCTGTTCTCCCTACGTTATGTTATAAAACATTTATTATTACCCAATTTTTTGGTAAAATATAAAAGACGGGGTCACGTCGGGTAAATAGACACCAAACATGTCAAGATTTAAAATTGCGTGCACCTGTTAAAACTACCATACTCAAAATTGACCATAGCCGACGCTTTAAAAGCTTTTACCGCTCATCAGTTTAGTGTTATCCGTGATTAATGGCCCTAGAATTATTGCTCTCACTCCCACGTTCGCGGTGATATGTAACATGTGCAGTACAATGGATGTAATCTGCGTTTTCGCACGTAGGCGGGCTTGACGCATGTTTGCGTGTGCATGTGGGGGCGGGGGACTTTAATTTTTTTTTAATTTTTTTATTGCTTTGATATGTGATTTTTTATTTTAACTTACATTTTTTTAAACCTTTTTTTTTTTCACTGAACTTTATTGCTATCACATAGGGAGCAAACATGCTCCCTATGTGATAGGCAATTTGCAGTGACAGGTCCTCTTTATGGAGACATATGTCACGTTGGGACCCCCAGAGAAGCTGATGTAGCAGTGACCTGCTTCACCAGCTTCTCTCCGGTTTCTGTACCGGAGAGTGACACTGAATGCAGGCAGTGATGTAATACACATCACTGCCTGCATTCAGAAGAGGAGAGGAGATCAAACGGATCTCGTGTACTGAGCTCCGTTTGATCTCCGGTCGCAGAGCTGCTGTGCTGGTCCGTGCTCACACCGCCGGGAACAGCGGAGCCTGGGATCACCAGCAGCGGCGACGCATATTACAAGCGATCGGGCGTCTCTACAGACGGCCGAACACTTGTATGTAAACAGCCATCGCTGGCTGTTTACATTCAAAGCCAGCTTCCCACTCGTGAGCGGGACGGGATGGGACGTTTAAAAACAGCAGGTAGTTAATAAGCAGGTAGTTAATAAGCAATGATAAAAATGTACTCACAAACAATGTAGTAAACAAGGTGTAAATCTCCTTTGATCAGCTATAGGAAACATCCATATGTATAAAACCCAGAAGCCACCGATCCGCCAGCTGGCATGCCGCCTCACGATTAAACTTCAATGCTTGCGGCTCTGACGAGGAGGGGTGTTCCCCCGGAAATGTGTTAGCTACAAGCACTGAAGTTTAACCGTGAGGCGACATGCCAGCTGGCAGATCAGTGGCTTCTGGGTTGGATACATATGGATGTTTCCTATAGCTGATCGAAGGAGATTTACACTTGTTTTACTACATCGTTTGTGAGTACATTTTTATAATTTCTTATTAAAATAAAACAACGATTCTGCACATGTCGTGTAACTCTGTGTT
This sequence comes from Nanorana parkeri, assembly GCF_000935625.1. NCBI lineage: Eukaryota > Metazoa > Chordata > Amphibia > Anura > Dicroglossidae > Nanorana > Nanorana parkeri. The sequence goes on from NW_017306378.1 coordinate 956,297, forward strand.
TTTGTTGTAGAATCCAAAGGAGGTATGTCAAAGCATAAAGTGGCTCTTGAAACAGAGCAATTACAGTAACTAATAAAGAGAAAAATAGCATGGGAGTTAAACTAGACTTTAAAGATGGAGTCCACTGGGTGGATAAAGACAGATTAAGGAAGAGAAAATGGGGTGTACAAATCAAACTTACTCCTCTTTCCCCTACAGTAAGTATTCCAAAAGGTGACACAAGGAGCAATGAAACATATTACAACGTGGTACCGAGCAGATTATTGCTATCACATAGGGAGCAAACATGCTCCCTATGTGATAGGCAATTTGCAGTGACAGGTCCTCTTTATGGAGACATATGTCACGTTGGGACCCCCAGAGAAGCTGATGTAGCAGTGACCTGCTTCACCAGCTTCTCTCCGGTTTCTGTACCGGAGAGTGACACTGAATGCAGGCAGTGATGTAATACACATCACTGCCTGCATTCAGAAGAGGAGAGGAGATCAAACGGATCTCGTGTACTGAGCTCCGTTTGATCTCCGGTCGCAGAGCTGCTGTGCTGGTCCGTGCTCACACCGCCGGGAACAGCGGAGCCTGGGATCACCAGCAGCGGCGACGCATATTACAAGCGATCGGGCGTCTCTACAGACGGCCGAACACTTGTATGTAAACAGCCATCGCTGGCTGTTTACATTCAAAGCCAGCTTCCCACTCGTGAGCGGGACGGGATGGGACGTTTAAAAACAGCAGGTAGTTAATAAGCAGGTAGTTAATAAGCAATGATAAAAATGTACTCACAAACAATGTAGTAAACAAGGTGTAAATCTCCTTTGATCAGCTATAGGAAACATCCATATGTATAAAACCCAGAAGCCACCGATCCGCCAGCTGGCATGCCGCCTCACGATTAAACTTCAATGCTTGCGGCTCTGACGAGGAGGGGTGTTCCCCCGGAAATGTGTTAGCTACAAGCACTGAAGTTTAACCGTGAGGCGACATGCCAGCTGGCAGATCAGTGGCTTCTGGGTTGGATACATATGGATGTTTCCTATAGCTGATCGAAGGAGATTTACACTTGTTTTACTACATCGTTTGTGAGTACATTTTTATAATTTCTTATTAAAATAAAACAACGATTCTGCACATGTCGTGTAACTCTGTGTTTTTGTTGTAGAATCCAAAGGAGGTATGTCAAAGCATAAAGTGGCTCTTGAAACAGAGCAATTACAGTAACTAATAAAGAGAAAAATAGCATGGGAGTTAAACTAGACTTTAAAGATGGAGTCCACTGGGTGGATAAAGACAGATTAAGGAAGAGAAAATGGGGTGTACAAATCAAACTTACTCCTCTTTCCCCTACAGTAAGTATTCCAAAAGGTGACACAAGGAGCAATGAAACATATTACAACGTGGTACCGAGCAGAATAGCCAAAACAGTGTAAAAAGTTGGGGGGAAAAATTAGGAAAAAATGTTTACAAAAGTAAATAAATGATAAATGTTAAAAAATAAATAAAGATTTTTTAAAAAGAAAAAAAAAATCAAAGATTATTGGAAAAAATAAAAAATTTAAGAAAATAAAGAAACAATTGGGCGGAGCCAGCAGTGACAGCCAGCTCTGCCCAACTGTTTCCTATTGGCCGGGAATTGCTAGAGTCTTCCAGCAGGTCCTGCCAATGAATAACAACTGGGCGGAGCTGGCCATGATGTCACGGCCGTCTCCGCCAAGTTGTCATTGTTTAATGACAGTTCAGCGTCCCCAGGTAACCTGGGGATGCTGATCTGTCATAGCAACTGAAGCTAGCCGAAGGATCAGCCGGATCAGCCCATGCAGCTCCCGATGCTGGCCGAGTGGCTCCCGAAGCTGGCTGAGTGAAACCCGAAGCGGGGTGAATGGTCAGCCATTGGCCGGCCAAAAGCCTCGCAACTGACAGCTGGGTAGAGCCAGCCTTGAGCTCACGGCTGGCTCCGCCCAGTTGCAATGACAGATCAGCGTCCCCAGGTAACCTGGGGACGCTGAACTGTCATTAAACAAGTACAACTTGGCGGAGCCGGCCGTGACGTCACGGCCAGCTCCGCCCAGTTGTTATTCATTGGCTGGGACCTGCTAGAGGACCCTAGCAGGCCCCAGCCAATAGGAAACAGTTGGGCGGAGCCAACTGTCGCAGCTGGCTCCGCCCAATTGTTTTTCTTTTGCCGGCATCTGTCAAATGCTTTATTATGCGGTGGGATTCTGTTGCATGTGGTCGGGTTGGCATTTTTTTTCTTTATTTTTTAATTTTACAATTTTTTTTACATTTTTAAAATATGTTTCAACTTTTTTTTCCATTCTTTTCACTTGTTTTCTATTCTGCTCAGTGGCATTCGGCTATTCACTTACTGCCGTTCGCCCCTATGAATATAGGGGCGAACGGCAGCGACTGAGCTGCTGGAGCTTCGGCTCAGACGATCCAGATGTTGGATCGGCTGAGTCAAACTCCTTCTGCACTTTGGCTCATGTTCGGCTGACCCAAGGTAGCCAATGTACGGCTGATTTTAGCCGATGTATGGCTGAAATCAGCCATACAAGACTGAAGTGAATAGCCGAACAGCATTCGGGTCACTTCACTTCAGCTGGGTTATTCAATCGGCTGTTTTTAAATGTTTTAAAAACATTTTTTTCTTTTTTCAATAATCTTTAATTTTTTTCTTTTTAAAAATTGATCATTTATTTACATTTGAACACATTTGTTTCTACTTTTTTTTTACTTTTTTCACTAAAATAGCCGAGCCGAATAGGCAGCGAAATATGAGAATAGGCCGAATGGCAGCGAGTAGCCTGCCTGAGGTTCGGCTCAGCCGATCCAGATGAGTCGAACTCCTTCTTCACTTCGTCTCAGTGGAACATGCTGAGCATGTTCGACTGAACCGAAGCCAGCCAAAGCAAGTCGATGTACGGCTGGTTTCAGCCGATGTACAGCTGAAATCAGCTGTACAAGCCTGAAGTGAATAGCCGAACATAACCGGGTGGGTTATTCACTCGGCTATCTTCGGCAGCTTTGTGGATAACCCTCTAAATGTAGGATTCACTAAAGACGCTGGTATTACAGAGTATTCTTTTTTTATGAGCAAGCTCAACAGTAACTTTTCCCTTCGTGTCTGCAAATTAATTTCCATAATTGCCTATGTGAATAGAGTTGATGGGAAAGGCAATGTCACTTCCCTGGCTCATTCAGCTATATGTATATTTTGAGCTTCATCTACTCAGGTCTGTACACAACATACATATAAAACACTTGTGTTGTTACACACTTGTAACATTACACAATGCATAGCCACGGTTAATATTCATATTACTGTGAAGTGAGAATTTTATATAGTTCATTTTCCTTAAGCCATTTGCTCATTGGCATTAGTAGCTGGTTATTATACTGCCACCTTGTGGTGGTTTTGGTTATTGCACCACATTTTCTGTATTTCCTCCCATTTATGATGTATTTCCCTTTCTTCATTAGGTAGACATTTCTGGTGTCATGGCTGCCTGTAATATAGCCACATGTATACGCTTGCTTGTAAACATTACCATCTCTGACATTCAAATACCATCTGTTCATTCATCTGCTGTGTCCTGTTGTCTCCTGTAACCTGCTGCACTAAATAAAGTACTTTGTGGATAGAAAAGGTATTTAGTGAGTTCAGCTATCTGATAAGAATTGCCGCAGTGATTATATCTGCTTATACAGGCCAGGCATAGAGGTTTCAGCAATAAATAAATCACTAATACAACAATCGGAGTCAGAATAACACTTAACAGCAATATTATGTATTTGTTTAAATGAAAAGAATATACATTTTACATTATTTTAATAAATTTTTATTTTAGTCCTAAACCTAATATAATTTGCAAACAGTATGTCCCCTAAGATGGCATAAACACATTGTACAACTGAATACAAAACCATATGGTTGTTTAATAGCTTTAAATGCAATTTCCTCACATCAGTAGTCTTAACATCCAAGACGTAACACTGAAACACAATGAAATGCAGAAATATATTTACCACTTCTCTTGAATAAATTGCCTTTCATGTGAGCTGATCAGTGGTAGCTGCTTTCAAACATAAACTGCTTTGTGAAAGTGCTGTCAGCAGCTGTGATCAACATGATATTTAACATTGGTCTCATATTGTTTGTGGTTCATCTAGTCAATGCTACAACATGAGAACATCTGTACAGATTAAATGATATATGTAATCCAATGAACGTCACATGTCATTTATAATTTTTTTGAAGACCAAATACGGTAAGTAAACAAGACCAAGCAAATATTGCATTAAACTGATAATGGGTAGAATATGATTAGCTTGTAGGGTCACTTACCATATTTGCATTTTTGCATGTTTTTTTAATATAAATTCCAAAACAGGAAGTGAGCAAATAATCTAAAATCACTTTGGCTTGCAGATAGCCCAATCCATTCTTGTGATATGTTTTGCTAAGTTTGCATGTGCTGAGCCTTTGCCTTGTTTTAATTTTAATTTATAATTTTTAAACAAATATGTCCACATTCCTCCCATTCTCAAACCTGCCACGTGTGGCAATCAAGCCAGTATCCCCATAGCACAAAAGCTACAAGTTTGTATGCTTACTGTTATGCTAATATAAGCCTGTTCATGGTACAGGCCAATACTGAACTACTAGCAGTTTTAAAAGATTCTATGAAAGTCAGTGGGGTCTATATTTACCTATTCTGTCCCCAGTTTCATGGACACTTTACCCATTCACCCCACTGCAAAGAAAGATAACACCTGGTTTTAAAACTGTATGTTAAACATAGGAACCCCCTTTGCTCTAATTTAATTAAAGGTTTCTAAAAAAGCTTTTAAAAATTATTCAAATCTGTGTTCCCAACAAGTCTCCTCCTCTTCTCCGCCACCTGTGCTTGCAGGCATAGGCTTCTTCCCCACCATCAGTGCTCCAGAAAGGAAGTACAGGAATCGGTGGGGTCTATATACAACTATACCACTCTCAGTTCATTTACTTCAATGTGCATAAAGAAATCTCTGCCCTCTATAACAATTTATTATAACAGTTATTCAAAGCTCTTCTCTTCCATTGGATCTAATTTAGTAATAATGGGGAAGAAAAGCCCCCTACATCTTTGCTTTGGGACCTCATTATATATTAATTCCAAATCCATTCTAGTGACTGGAATGTGGGACACTGCTAGATTCTTAAAGGATATCTAAACCCAAAAACAAAAATGTAATATATTGCTAAGATCTCCATCTGTTCTCAGTGCATGGAGCCACATCGCCCATCCCGGATCGGACATGCTTGTATGGAAACAGCCATCGCTGGCTGTTTAAAATTCTGGCGGTTCGTGCCAGGGTGCGCGCGCGGGCGCTGGCATGAAGGACGTCTAAAGACGCCCACTCGCATCCAGAAGACTCCCGTCTGGCCGTTTTTCAATGTTCGGCAGACGGGAGATGATTAATCTAAGCGCTGGTAAGCTGCAATATATATTGTTTTGTTTTAAAGGAGAACTATGGGGTCAGTGTTTTTCACCATAGTTCTCCTTAGGGTAACGGGAGGACACAAACTAGCGTCCTCCCGTTACCCTAAGCTTGGTATACCGTGAGCTACAGCTCGCGGTATACTTAGACGCCACAGCCGGAGCGGATCCCGACTTAGATGACGGGATCCGCCCAGCTGCGTGAGTGACAGCTGGCTCTGCCTATCTAGAGGCAGAGCCAGCTGTACCCGCCCCCTCCCCCGTCCGTTCCGCCAGTCAGCGCTGGCAGATCGGAGCGGGGAGAGGGGAATCCAGCCCCTCCCCCTGTCACGGTAGAGAGCCGTGACAGGATCGAGAGGCGAGCAAACCCGGTATGTGTTCGCTCACCTCCCGATCTACTGAGCAGACCTGTGACAGTCTCATTGTCACAGGTCGGCTAGAACTATGAGGTGAGTGAAAAGCACTCACCTCATAGTTCTCCTTTAAAGATACATTTTATGCTCCATTTCCCACACACCATTCAGAGACAACGAGCCTCCAAATCCGAAACTGCACGCTGAAAATGCAGAACGAGCTGCAGCCATGTTGGCCGCCGGCGCGTTCTGTGTTTGCACGCCATCATCTTTGAGTATATCTTGGTATACACCAAGATGGCGGCACCCGTATATCAAGATATACTATAAGATGGTGGCGCGCCTGGACAAAACGCGCCGGCGGCCAGTATGGGCGCTGCACGTTCTGCAAACGAATTTATGTATGCCCGTATATAGTTTTAGTATATTTGAGCATATAATTAATTAGTTATTTCAGATTCGGACGAGCCGCCGAATCAACTGAATTTTGTTGATTTGCAGGTTCATCCGAATCAAAATGCACATTAGTCATTATGCAAAGGGATTGCATTAGCGATGTCAAAGATGGTATGTATATCAATTTCAATGGAAAAAGAAACCAAAAGAGTCATTAAGTTTTACTCTTTCCTCTTTAATATCAGCAAAAGTATTTGTGGAATCACTCCTACTGGAAGCCTGATTTGAAATGTCAGCTGATATGGAGATACTAGTGAGAATTTCATATAAAAAAAGGTTACAGGAAATTATTGTGTTAAACCCTAACTATATACAGAATGCATTTTGTTATTTATGTTTCCTAAATCCCAGTTTTATTTCCATCATATTGATATAAAAATTGCAAAAAAACATTACAGCAGCAATTAGAAAAACCATTATTCATTGTAAGATGTAAAACAAAATCTGTTGTCTATGAACACTATTTTCCTGCATTCTCTTTTGGCACAATTAAAGTGTATTTTCAGTCCTAACTAGCAAATTAAAATAATTAAAAACATGATTTTAAATTCAATTATCTATATAATTGGGGAACATTTTGTTGATCTCTGGTGTCATAATCCATTGGGTGCACTATAACAACTGTAATCCTTCACTTTGTTAGCATTTTTGGAGGGGTATTTACTGGGCTTAACTCTATGTGGTGGAGGCCAGAGGCATATCCTAATAGGAGCCTCTCTCCCTAACCTTCATCTATCAACTCTTTGTCCTTGTCTCTTCTCCCTGGATTTTGAGGCTGCCCTGTAGATGTCACAATCCAATACCCATGCAAAGAGGTTACATTTAACCATGCACAAACCAAAGAAAGAAAGGTTGAACCAAAACCGTAGCTAGCTCCCTTTGCACTGAGGCAAGAACAGAAAATTGTGCCCCCTAACAGACGTGTAATGTCACCCGACGCAGCGCCATGTGACGTCATGAGCCCCACCTCCAGGATGGCGACGTGCATGCGCAGAATGCGCTGGTGGCCAAATCCAAAATAGCATAAAAATTGTTTTGTTTGACGAAACTAATGAAAACATTTTTAGTGCCTCCCTCATCTTATGGTAGATATGGCCCTGGGTGCAACAGAAACACTGGATACAAATTACTTCCCTGTATGGATACAATTTGAAACTGTTTAGAATACCATAAATGCATAAAACATCCCAAAGTGAAATTTAAAATAATTGACAATGTGGTCAAACAACCACCACATGCAGTCCTGCATTAATCAGTCTACAATGCTTCCGAATGTGCTAATCACTAGCTCGATATTAAGTACTATGGCGCAGAAAACTGTTGTTGCTCTGCAAAACAGCATCCTCCCCTTCAGATTGCTCAGATTCCACAGCTATGCTCAACTGAATAAACGTACCATACAGGAAGAAGGAGTTCTCGAGTTCAATAAAGGAAATGGGAAGTTTATTCAAGGAGATACATACAGTGTATAGAACACCTGGATGTGTTTCGTGCTGCAGCGCCTTTTGAAAAATTGCTGTATAATGAATCAAGGCATTCTCACTGCTGTATGTGTTTTCTTCAAAAAAATCCCATTTTCCGGTTTGTTTAGTAATATGATGCCTATACATTGAAGCATGAAGGTCTCAAGAAACGGAGACTCTGATAATGTTCATAGCTTCTTTACTAAGGAAGAGTGTACAGAATCAGATAAATTTGCATTTAGCCCAGATTGCCGCAGTCCTTGTCGAAATAAACCTCTGCATTCTGCATCCACTAATTAAACTTGGAGAAGATCATCTATGCTTGTGCACATTTCCCTTGTGTGTGCAAAATTGCCCATTGATAATGATGGTTTTCAGTGGTGTCCCTGTATCAGTGCTTACGTATGACTTGACCAGCTTTGGATTGTTTTTAGCCCCGCTATTTATCTGCTTCCCCAGTCTTTGTCTGCAGCTATGACCTTGGTTTGTTCCTCAGTGCTTGATAACCAGCAGCCTGCTCTAAACTCAGCTTGTTTCTAATATTTAGTTGCCTGCAATGACCTTGGCTTGTTCAGTGGTACCTGATACCCAGCTGTCTGCCCTGATCCCTGAATACGTAGTGTTAAATTACAAGGGTTACTATGTCCTCCGCTAGTTGTCCACCAGGTACATGATATATCTGAAAACACTTTACTGTTGTTGTTACATAATTACAACTAAAATGTTGATGTGATAGGCAAAAGAAAAACTTTAAGTTCAATGTATTGTTTCTGTTTTAAAAGGTAGCAGCTACTTTGGTTTCTAAAATGATATTGTGAAATTGTCACACCAGGGGAATATCAATTTACAATATACTGAAAAAAATAAAATGCTTCCTCCTCCGGGGTTGTGAAATATTACTTAGTCCTGATGGGTTTTTATATTTGAATTGCTAATGAGCCTCGGCATTTGGTTCAGAAGTTCACTTTTTGAATTAATAATCCATAAAAGAATAGTTATCCCTATATTAATACTCAAAAGCATTAGAAAGAGTACTTTGGGGACTTGTCACGTGTCTCAGCCCTAAATTCCTAGTATGAGCTTTTGCAGAAAGATAAAGGTAACAAATGAATTGTTCACTGATGTCTGGCGTAGAAAGGATAATTGTAGTAGCTGCAATTTTCACCAAGCTTGTTCTGTATACTATTACAAAGGGAAAGACATGAATTATCAACATAATGCTGTGACTGCAACCATCCTGTATTGTGCCATTGTCCCGGCCAATTCTTACACAGCTATGAAACTCTTACTATACAAATGTCTTCCCTGTGAGCTAGAAAAGAAGATTCAGAGAGAAATTAAGGTCTTTAAAATGTGAATCAGCACATAGCACACTCTACAGTATAAATGTACTTTCTTTAGATTGGGCTGCAATCTATGCAGTAGTCTAGTAAGGGCTCCATTAATTGTCCATCACAGCTCCCTCACTCAGCACTGTAACAATGTCTATAGGATGCTTCATCAAAGCATAGTAGGAAAATAATACAATGATATAATAGTACATAGGGGGTTGATTTACTAAAGGCAACTAGGCTGTTAACTTTGCAAGGGAATTTGCACTTAGTTTAGTGAATGAGGGGAAGCTCTACTAACTTCCATCACCCAATCACATGCAAGAAAAAATGATGCTTTTTCTTTTATTTCCTTGCACATGATTGGGTATTCTTTACTAAGTGAAGTTTCACCACATTCACTAAGCTAAGGGAAACTTCCCCTTGCAAAGTGAACAGCCTATTTTCCTTTGGTAAATCAACCCCATAGTGTGCAAACACTATTAGAGTTAACTTTATTATTGCATAGCCTAAGTCATGCTGATTGATGTAATTAATTTAAATAAATAAGTTAAAAAAGAAGCTGTCGTAAAAAAACTACTACAAGCTTGCACGCCTCTTTTTTCCTTTTTTTCAGCCAGCAAGGCAGCCAATTATACTGAAAAAATCAAGCTCTGACACTACCTGAAAGTGTTGGAGCTTTGATTGTCAGAACAACCCATCATTCACCATAAAACAGTTAATATGAATACAGCAGCTGCACTTTTTTTGCATGATGACAGGGCCTCTTTATGCTGCTTAAGCTTTAAAGAGGCCCAGTCATCATGCAAAAAAAGTGCTATTCAGTTCAACAACAATCTCCACATTGGATTATACAGTATGTGCATTTAATGTATTTTATGCATGTCATTTACCTGTATAAAGCTCTTTTGTGAAGACATGAGAAAGGCCTGAGACTGCTGCTGGGCACCACCATCACAGCCCCAGCAGACTCAGAGCTGTCACTCAAGTAAACACTCAATAGTATTCCACTTTGCTCCACATCCAGCCACTACATAAAAGCTTATGTAGGAAGGTGATGGGAGGAGCGGAGGAGCTGGGCTGGCTGAGATATTAATTAGACACTCCCAGAAGAGGAGAGGGCTATGATGTAACAGGAAAGAGGATGAACTGTGACTGTGCTACGGAATCAATTGTGCAATCAAATGAGGGGTGCTACTTGTTTTTTAAACAATTTATATTTCTTAATAAAAAATAAAAAAATAGACTAAAAATGGTCACTAACATATAAAAGTGTGCACAAATCACACATAGTGTTGCATACAAAGCGGTGACTAGGAATGGGAGTCCTAAGTCCGCTCTCGCGCCCGTCTCCCTTCTGTCTAACTAGTCCTCCTTCTTTAGAAAAGTCACTGAACTCACATTACATCAAAATGACTTCTTGTTTGGGGGGCGGGTTATCCCTTATTCTGTAAAGACAGTCACTAGCTGTCTCGGTAAAGTTAGAAGTCAGAAAATGCGCTAACACTGTCTGCAGTTACTGAACTAAGCATTCTCTAGCTCAAGTAGGACATTATACAGTGTGCTGCTCTCCTCAACCACTGTGCGTTTACTGATCTCCCCATGCATTGTTCATCCACTGATCTCCCCATCCAATATCCATCCACTGATCTCCTATCCACTATCCATCCACTGATCTCCTTATCCACTGCCCATCCACTGATCTTCCTATCTACTGTCCATCCACTGATCTCCCCATCCCCTGCCCATCCACTGATCTCATCATCCACTGTCCATCCACTGATCTCCCCATCTGCTGTCCATCCACTGATCTCCCCATCTGCTGTCCATCCACTGATCTCCCCATCCATTGTCCATCCACCGATCTCCCAGTCACTGTCCCTCCACTAAACTCCCCAGCCACTGTCCATCCACTAATTAATCTCCCCAGCCACTGTCCATCAACGGATCTCCCCAGCCATTGTCCATCAACTGATCTCCCCGGTCACTGTCCATTCACTGATCTCCCCATCCACAGTCCATTCACTGATCTCCCCATCCATTGTCCATCCATTGATCTCCCCAGCCACTGTCCACCTTAATTCAAGCTGCAGGATATGTTCAGTCGGACCTCCATGCAGATCTGCTCTGACTTATAACCTCACATGACAAAAGGAGCCTGCAGTTCATCTATCTGTGTTGCCTGTAACCGTGCCGCCTGCAGGCTCCTGTGACAGTTTGCTATGTTTCTTTATTTTATGTCAAATCAGACATTATTGAGTGACATTAACAGAGCTTTGACAGGTTGGAAGGAGGAGCTAATAGGCAGAGCAGAGTTCTGCCAAGAAGACATGGTGCTATTGTGCAGCTGCCAGAAGTGATCACCAGAAAATAAAAACAGCCAGGGCAGCCAACCTAGCTCTAGGCTCTTGTATAGGTTGTCTAGTGGGTAATCCGACATTGTTGCCTTCACGTGCACTGTCATGTAAGCCCCTAGGTATCATACAGGTTGCAATGCCTTGGATATGGTTATACAATATACCATTGTAATACTATTTACCATGTGCAACTGCTGCAGAAGATGTATGGTATTCAAACATCCTTCATTTCATCTTAAGTCACCTGAAAGCTGAGAAAATATGATATTCTTGTAAGTAGAATATTTTTTCTTTGACCTTGTGAACACCAGTACATTTTAAAGTGTATGTATTTTAGAAATCATTATAGATCATGATTAAAGTTCATGCTGTAAGAACTTTAAACTCTAATAATAGTATAAGAAAAGTGTGGCCTATCAGCCGGTGTAAGTGGTGGCAATAAATCAAGCAATACACTCAATTGGTTTGTCCATAAGTTAATATTTGCTGTTCTCCCTGAGTGCACAGGAAAAGTGGCTGAGAACATTGTATTTTCAAGTCAAGAGGTCATAAGTACTCAAGGACAAAGAAATGCAATATAGTAAGGAATGACTAGTTGGTAACACGTGATTCTTAACCAAGAAATCTGCATAGTACAAGTAATGAAGTAAAAATAATGATAGTGACAATCATATCCACTAAGACACTTCAGTGGTAATCTGCCAAATCCTAACTAAGTATCTGCTTTAGAGGTCAGAGTTTTCTTCATGTATCATTGGTCATAAAAAACTAGCAAAGGGGGGCAGGGATGTTTGTCCTATAGCCCCCCTAAAACCTTCAATTTATGATCTACATTGGTTGTCCAGGCTTCTTGTTTGAGGAATAGGTGAAGCGGAAATGTTCTGTAGTTAACAAGAGAAGTCAGTCATGGCTGTATTGCATTTTGCATTGCATAATATTTTAAGAGACAGAACATGACAAAATGTGTGTATATTGCAGAGATGTACCCAGGGGCGTCCCGAGGCCGGGTCCGGAGCGGAGACTGGGTGACACCTGCTGTGACGTTATCAAGCTCGTGCGGGGTGACGTCACTGCGCATACACGGTCATCTTATTGACGCCTGCCGGCGGCCATCTTCGTAATGGACGCCGTCAGAGAGAGGAGGGGACATTCACCTGGCAGGATGAGGTATGCCGCCGGGTCCCCTCCTCTCTCTTGACACTGTCGGGCTGATCTTTGCCCAGATACTCACTTTATGTAGAAGGAAAGGAAGAGTAAGAGCTTGTGTGAAAAAGAAATGTGCTTACAAGTGGCAGGGATCACTGACCTATATCAGTCAGAGCAATCTATAATGAATAAAAATTGCAGGCATAAGGTGAATGTGAAAATTGAGATAGAAAATCAGTGGTCACTTAAATAGTAAGAGCTTGCATGACAGAACAGAATATGAGTATACAAAAACTGGCCCTTGGTCCATGGCCCTTGGATCAACATAACAGCTAGGCATCTAGCATTTTGAGAAGAGAGAATAATGCAGCAAATGGATTTTGACATTTTTATTCTAATTTAAAGCAGAAGTAAACCCTGCATACCGCTGTAGCAAAAGTCAGAACCTCATGCACATACATATACAAACGCTTAGTAAACACAATGTGCATTCATATTTTGAAGCATACTTGGTTTTTGTTTTAGCCTGTTTCTCCCCTGCCTCTGCTGTTGTCACCTAACTTGGGCATTTTCTTCCCAAAACCCTGCTTCTGCCCTCAATGCATGTCATCCCTGATTCTCGCGCATGCATAATGATCCAAGCTTCCAAAGGGTTTTCATTAAGGAAAGAGTGGGATTTTGTTGTGATGTAACTTCTACTCTCATTCTCGCCATCATGGATTGCAGAGCATCTTGTGGGAATGAATTCGTTTTCTTGCTCCAGCAAGGCGTTCTGCAGACCTTAGAATGTCCAGGATGCCGGGAATTAGAGCAGAACTGCGCATGCATGAGTGACGTCACAATAACAGAATGTAGCAATAACTCAGCAAGGGGAAGGATTTGAATGCTGACTACCAACAGTATGTTTAATCAATGTAAGTAGAGTTTACTATTTTACAGAGGCAGCAGCAGGATATTAAGGATTTTTTATTTTATTTCTGGTTCACTCATATTCATATTTGACATGTTGAGGACTAATAGAAGCCACATGATCACAATGTTAAACAATTTACACATTTTTTTTAAAAGTAATAAAATTGTTTGTGAAAAATAATACATTGGGGGTATGTAATGTGGCAATTTGTATGCTCTTTCTTTCCCATTCAATAATACAAAGTGTAACGTGTATTAATCCAGAGCAATCACAGTTCAGTCATGTGGCTTAAAGTGTATATCCACCTACGAGGTCTGAGACCTACTCCTCACTTTCCAACCTGAAAATCAATTTTGGCAAATCTGCGGCACTCAGCGTAGCCGCGCCCGCCTCCCTCATAGAGCCCCTAAGACGTAGCTACCCGTTCCAATAACTCCTCAATTAAATACTTGGGGATTCATCTCCCGGCCAATCTTCTGACCATATTCTCACTTAACTTCCAACCCTTACTGAATAGACTTAAAACTGACCTCCAGAAGTGGCGCACGCTCACTTTCACCTGGTTTGGCATAGTGGCTATGCTTAAAATGAACTTACTGCCGAGACTCCTGTACCTTTTCCAAACAATCCCCATTATCCTACCGAGATCGTACTTCCAGAGCCTGCGAACCGCCTTCTCCCAATTTGTCTGGAAAGACAAGAGACCGAGACTGTCCTGGGACTTGCTACAAAGCCCCAAGACCAATGGGGGTCTCGCGGTGCCAGACCCTCATAAATACTACCAGGCATCACATCTAACCAGGGTCATACAATGGCACAATCAACAGACACCGAAAATCTGGGTGGCCATTGAACAGAGCTGGTTCCCGAACCCGATCTCTTCCATGGTATGGCTGCCAGACCCTGACAGACTAGTACTAAACCCACCGCACCCGTTAATTTCGGCGACAATGAGGGAGTTTTCAACCCTACGGAAGAAACAGATTCTCACCACAAATTACAGTCCATTAACACAGATACTACATAACCCTGCCTTTCATCCAGGGGAGACCCCAGAATTCCGACAGTACTGGAACACGGACACGCCACTTACAGCAACACTGTTTTTTCGTGATCAGCAGTTTCTGGAGAGAAATGACCTCACGCACTTAGCACAGAAAGGAAACATCCCGTGGTGGATATATCTCCAGATTCGGAATTTCCTCACTAAGAGTGCTAGGAAAGGAAATTTCTCCAGAGACCTGACTACACTGGAAAAGCTGTGCTCAGAGCAGAACCCCCAAGACCACCTGATCTCAAGGCTATACGCGTTGTTACATGACACACAGAACCATAAGTCGGTCAAACTGCGTAGGCGATGGGAAAGGGAACTACAATTAGCCTGGACAGACTGGAGTGACATTTGCCGAACTATACACACCAGCTCTATCAGTAGTAAGACTCAGGAAACAAACTACAAGATACTGACCCACTGGTACAGGACACCACAGATATTACATAAAATATTCCCAACTGTACCGGACACGTGCTGGAGATGCCAGAGGGATGTTGGCACTCTCTTGCACATCTTTTGGCCCTGGCCAGACCTGGCCACATATTGGCAGACAGTACACAAAGTGACCTCCCAGGTCACTGGACAGACAATAAATTTTACACCGACGGATTTTCTACTGACTGACCCCACTAATGCTCAAGGCCCAAACCAATGGCTAAGACAACACATGATCAACGCGGCTCGCTCAATCATACCAAGACATTGGAAAGAAGGGAGGCCACCCTCGCTGTCCGAATGGATTCGACAGGTCGACCACATACATGCGATGGAAGAGCTACTCTTTACCAAAAGAGATGCCCTGAGCAAATTCATGCGTATATGGGCATGCTGGAATCATTTTACCAACTCCCCAGAGTCCAAGTCTCTTAAATCTGAATCGTGATCACCCATGATGACACAAAGAGGGAAGGGCAATAATAGGAGAACATGGAAGTAGATTGGCTAAGCTGATATGCCCGAATTCTTGTTGAATATACTACGAGCACTGATCGCAGGACCGTTCGGAAGCCCATAAGTAGCCACCGACCAGTCTACATTTTGCATCTCATAATAATACTTTCTTTACGCTAGTCTGTAAAATAGCAATGTTGGTTTACATGTTTCTCAATTATTGCCAGGGTGACGGGATACATCTGGCTATAGGCTGGACAAACAATTTATATAAAGGATTATGTTAGATACACCGGATGGAGATGACAACCCAGGGCATGCGAGTTTAGACCCAGTGACTTGGATTCCTTCCCCTCTTCCCCTTTTCCCCCTTCCCCTCTACCCCTTTACCTCCCCCCCTTCCCCCCTTCCACCCGTTTTGTATGCTATGTTACTGTGATGACGAGAAGCTATATTGTTTGTACTTGTATAAGAAAATGATAATAAAAATTGTTGGAAAGTAAAGTGTATATCCACCTATATACACCTTTGTAGATAAATTGGGATAACATCTTTTTATATTTAGATATAAATATAAAATATAGCATAACTTAAAAATTGAATTTCTACTTGCATAAAACATGCTGAATTAATAAAGAAAGTTGTTTCTTTGTACTGAATATACCTCTGGAATGCAAGGGGGTAGACAGGGTTCTGTTACAATTATTTACCCTGTCTGTACCGTACTGGCAGATCTCAATATCAGTTGTACGCTAGAATTGAACACTGTCCTAACAAAGGGTTAAAGATCTAGAATCTTGGCTTCTATCATTGTATGTTAATGAGGGGGAGTTCAGTCTGTGCTCAGTGTTTTGATGACAGTCAGAGTTTCCTGTTATTGAAATTGAGAGAGAAACATGCAAAGGCCTGCTAAATAGACATATCTAATACATAAGAAATATTTTTTAAATTCTTTTTATGCATGCAGTGTGAATAGGAACATATACAAAATGTATAGTCAGGGTTTCTCAATTTTGGCTGCGAAAGTGGAAATACACTTTAAGTAAAATGGAGATAAACTGGCTGCTATGGGTTACCGCAGTTTAGTTTTGCTCTTTGTACTACTTACTGAACACATCTGATACAGCCTGACCTCCAAAAGACAAAGAGCAATGTGCAAACTGGAACAAATCAGCAACCATCATTCAATGATCATTATTCCATAATTACATATCAGTAAACTGAAGTCTTATTGGTTGCTGCGGGTTATTGGACTAGACCACATCATCATTGCTGTTTTCCCTGAGTAAGCCCCATACAGCTCAGGGCAGCCGTTATAACATTAACAGTTACTTCCTAATGCAAAATACCATTCTGCTTAGTGAACACAGAAAATTTGTTGCATCATTGTTCTTTTTTAAAGCACAGCAGACATCTATATAAAACCTATATTAAAAATGACGCCGAGCAGCAATGTGCAGTAAGAAAGGCCCCAGACCATGGGTACCAGCTGTATATCAATCTGACAACGGATTGGAGGGCACTTTTTAAAAACTGTAAAAATGTTCAAAAACCGAAGTGGTTTTTGTGTGTTCTCATCCAAGAAATATCATGCTGTCAGGATGATTGCTCCATCTCCTGGTAGTTTAATGGTACTTTTCTCTGTCAGTGATGAAAGATAGCAAGTAATCTCAGGAACATATTGGCAAAGCAGAAAACAGCATAGCATTGCTTTTTATATAATGTTTTAGCTTATTTTAGACAAGCCGGTGCTTATGGTGCATTTTTTTTTCTTGTTACGACTTTGGATTGTTTTTTTGACTTCTATGCGCACTCTCCTCTAAATTGTAGGCTGAGATTTCTGAAACACATCTAAAAGGATACTTATATTCTGGCATGATATTGACAAGATGACATGTAAGACGTTGGTAAACACGACCTTTTAAAATCACTTCCACTTCAAAAAAAGCAATTAATCAAACTTGGTAAGATTACCTAACACACTTTCCGTAACCTCCGGTAAGAGTACAGTCTACGTAAATCCAATTAGGTGCTACGGTAGTAAATTGACACCAGGGAATAGCGAGGGGAGAAAATAGACGACTTGTGAGATTTGACTAGTTACGAATGGCCAGATGATTTCCTCCTTGAAGGTTAACATTCAAGGTTTAAGGTCACAGAATAATGAGCTAGCCTTTCAAAAATAAATGTGAAAAGGGAAGGGAAACTATTGTGTTTTCAATGAAGATTCAGTTTAGGTTATGATTGTTAAGATTGTTTGTTTTCATAAAATTCATAAAATACATTTTCAACATGATTTTTTACATTTATACTTGTTTCCTGTGCCATATTTTCATGTTGGCATTGCTAAATATCCTTCTGGTGGTTATTTGTATGTCAGACAGTGCAGTAAGCATCAGTACTGAACAGTTGCAAAGACAAAAACAATAAGATAACACATCTAAAAATGTTATTGCCATAGGGATATTGGGGTATGGTCATATCAGGGACCTGAGCTTAAGGAGCATGTATGTAACTAGTAATAGTAATAATAATAAGAAATATATTAAATGTTTATTTAGCAATTGGTGATGAACTAATCAGTGTGAAAACTAGTCATTGCTATAAACAATGCTGAGACAACAAGTGTGAAAGCTGTACTTTCTGCCATCTCCCCTGCAAGGTATATTCCCCCATCCACACTCCCCCACTGTCTCTCTGCTTCAGAAATCCACCCTAGGCAAAGTCTGGTGTCCAAGCCTATCTGGCAGATAACATCACTGCCTCCCCCATGTGGCAATTGGCCACCCAGGCCAAAACGCTGTCACATGGGAAACGTCACATGCTTCCCCTTTATTCAGGAGCCGGGAGCCCTGCTCCATTACAGTAATACCATGAGGGCTCCAACGCAGCATGGTAAGTTGCACAATATGGCATCTTCGACTACATAGGATTTATGGCAAAGGGTAACTCTGATAACACCTGGAATAATGATTTGGATGACATGGCCTTGAATTTGGCTTTTGTAAAATGACACTGGTAAGTGCCTGTTGTCAAATGACTATAGAAACAATTATGTGTTTAATTGCCTTTTTTTTTTTTTACATGTAAATTTGGGTGTTTATTGGTGCAAACTCATTTGGTCACTGTTTACCAAAAAGTCCCTATTTTAATTGTGCCTATTATCATTACCAGACTGCATTTAATGACTCGTGCCAACTTATCCACATCTGCCTCCTTTAAAAATGCCCACTCTTTACCTTAATGTGTGTCACATAGTGCTTTTTCAATAGGGGAAGGATCCATCTAAACTTAGCTATGGGACACCGTGATTTGAAGCCACAACCCTGGGCTCACTCTCTAATAAGGTCTCCTATTAGGGACTTCTTAAGCATGAATTACGAGCAACAAGGCTCATAAAATAAAAAAAAAGTAACTTAAAGACGTCTATTGATTATAAAGTAAAAATGGATCGTTTGTCTGGCAGTAAGTGAAAGGCAAACAATTCATTTCTTTACTCCAGTTACTTTATTTTTGGGAACATCAATATTCTTAGCAGATAATTCTCTATGAGACAAAGCAACCTTGATATAAATAGCTGTAGAAATAAATAATATGAGCCAGACTCTAGGGAGACTTGTTTGTGCCATGTATAAGAAAGAGAAAAAAATATCCACTATATTTAATGATTACGCAATACTTTAGACGTATTTTGTTACATCGTCATTCTGCAAAACTTTGCAAAATATGTAAGAAAATACCATAAAGCAAAACTCCAACTTATTAATAAAGTGAGAATTTCCCCAAGGTCAACTACACAGAGAGCAAGGATTGTAGCAAAGCTTGCTAAAGATTCCTAATTACTTTTGATAGACAAATGTTTCAAAAGGAATGCTAATTTATTCTGCATAGGCACTTGTTCAGTGCCAGAGTTGTATAAAAGTATGGTAGGAGCTAAATCCCTTTGGACACAAGAACTCTGTAAAAGTATATCAGTATATCATTAGAGTTAAAGTAAACAAACTTATGAATAGGCATGAGGTATGGCTTTACCATTGCCATGGGTACGTGGTAAATCCCCAGGATTCAGGAAGCTCAAAATCACTGGCTTTGCCACCAGCAGATTTGCCACCAGCTATAAGAACCTATAATGCAGTGAAAAGCCTTTACCCTGGCCTGCTATGTCATAAGAGACAATAATTTGGAATGGGTAATCCAGTCACCTTTGCACAAATGGGTGGATTCACAGCAGTGTGTGTTGGATCTGTTAGGGAGAGCTGGCAGTTCTGTGTAGTTAGAGATTCTGTTGTTTTAATTTTTTTTTTTAAATCTTGGCATTGGTACAGGTCTCGCATTGGAGTTCCCAGCTTCCTGTACTCTTTGTTTGACAATAAAAATAGCCCTACAAATGGCAATGGCCAGAATTAAATAACAAAAATTGACCCCCTCAAAGACTTCAATGAGGTTTGATGCAAAGTTCACGAATTTCATGAAGTTGTTTGGCGATAGAGGTGCACCTAAATTAACATTTCAAAACTGAAACAAAACCGAAATGAAAAAAAATGTCAGGCTGAAACCGAAAATGTTTTTTATTCTAACGTTTTCAAATTTTTAAAAATATTTAATTTTTATTTGTTCATTTTTATGAAATATTTTTCTTTTTTACTTTACTTTTAGGGGCTCTAAACAGACCCCTGATATTTCCCTTTTAAAATAGAAAAAGAGATTGAGGACACAGAGTCCGCAATCTCTTTTTCTGCAGCCCCTATTATAAATAAACAGGAATCCTCTATACTGAGTGTTCCTGTTCATTCATAACTTGTGGACATAGTGTGTTTACTATAACCACAATCATGAATGAACAGGAAGTGATGTAGATTCCCATTCATTCATAATTGGAGACACAGTAAACATACTCTGTCATCCATAATTTACAAACACTCAGCGATCACTGATCGCTGAGTGTTTGTACCCGCTCACAAAGTGTTACGGGGAGAAGAGACGCCGGCCGCTCACAACGCTCTCCACCCGCACTGCTCGGTGACAGTTTCTCTCCTACCCACTGGGACACAGAGCAGCGTCCAGCTGGGGGGAGAGAAATCACAGATGCACCGCTATATAGGCCAACATTTTTTACTTTTGGCATTTTGACAAAGTGCCATTTTCAGACAATATAACATGCGGGCGCCGCTATCTTGGTGTATACCAAAATACACTCCAAGATGGCGGCGCGCATGGACAGAACGTGCTGGTGGCTGATATGGCCACCGCTCGTTCTGCAGTTTCAGTGTGCGGTTTTGGATATGGAGGCTCATTGCCTCCGAATCCAAAACAGCATAAAAATTTGTTTCCTTTGACGAAACAAATGAAAATGTTTTTTATTTTCATTTGTTTTGTTCGAAACTAATTTTTGTTGCCGTGCACATGTCTAATAAACAATATGATTAAACTATAATTAAACATTCTGAGTAAACATAAAGTGAATCTGTTGCTAAAATATATTTGGCAGAGAAGCCTTCCTGCAATGATGGAATTATCTGCAAGGAGTTTGCATGTTCTCCCTGAGCTTGCATGGGTTTTCTCCAGGCACTCTGGTTTCCTCCCACACTCCAAAGACATGCTGGAACATTAATTGGCTGATGTCTTAATTGGCCCTGTTTGCATGTGAGATTGTAAGCACCTTGAGGACAGCGACTTCTGTAAATGTAAAGCTCTGCATAACTTGTTGGCACTATATAAATTCTGCGTAAATTGTCGGTGCTATATAACTACTTGTAATAAATAAATAAATATAAATAAATAAATAACCTCTCCTGCTGTCTGAGCAAGCAAATGTAGAAAATGTATTGTGTTTCCATGAGAGTCAATCTTTCTAATTGAACCCAAAATAGCAGTCAAAACCTGCCAGGGGCTAATCCTCCTTCATTCCATCCAAAGCTAAGAACGTTTTGGCTGGACATACACTTTAAAATCAACTATTCTACTGTCCCATTAGATAGTGCCACGTGCCACATTCAGAGGTTGCTGGTGGGCCCCATCAAAATCTTGCTATGAGGCATCATGAATTTGCAGTTACACCCCTGGATTCACCCCTCTTAATACAATCGGTGACCATTGTCACTGAGACAGAAAGCAAGGGGAAATCTAAAATGTTGCAGTTATCCCCAGGGCAAGATATTTCCTTTTATTTCCTGATGCAGCTCCAGGATAGGAAGTTGAAGTATATCTAAACCTGAAGATTTTGTTTTGCATGGAGTAGGCAAGGATTCAAACCCCTACCATGTTCTTATGACTGAGTGTGCCCCCTCTCTGTTTGTCCTGATGTCCAGTGTCTCTGGGAAGAAAGTGAGGGGAAAGTCCAAAATTTTGAACTGCTACTTGAACAGGAATAGAGGGGAAATCTACTAAAGGGGACTTTGTTGCTGTGGCAACTGTCTCAGAAGGTATTTCCTCAATTATAAAGAGTTTTTAGAAAAGTCAGTACTTGCAAAGGATTTGTGGTGGGCTCCCCTGGATGACTGGTGAGATGCTGTAGAGGACACTGACTGCTCTGCGGTTGGGGGTGATTTATACTGTATGTGCATACTGCAGGTTTGCTTAATATAAAAGAACCAAAAAACAACTGCCATACAAAATGTTACTGTCGGGTCTCAGGCTGCATCCCCGTTCCGACTCGCGCTGCTGCAGTGGGGACACGTCGCCCGATGACGAGGCGGCCCGGCAGGGCACGCCCACCTATGACGAGGCGGCCCGGCAGGGCACGCCCACCTGTGATGTGATGGGTCAGTGGAACACACCCCTGTGCATCATGACGCCGCCCAGTGATGTCACTTGGGCTATATAAGCTGACTCAGCGGTCTCAGTCATTGCTGAGTGCTCTTCAGCCTGTATTGTGGTCTGTTTGCTCTGCTCCTGTTTTCTGATCTAAGTGTTGACCTGGCTTGCCCCTGACCTTTCTCTGGATCCTGTTTATGCTGATTAATCTCTCTCTGGCTCCTGACCTGGCTCGTCCCTGACTATTCTCTGGATTCTGTAAATGTTATTGCCGTTACCTCTCTGGCTCCTGACCTGGCTTGTTCCTAACCCTCCTGGGAATCTCTCAGTGAAACACCATTCTCAGCTGGCACCCAGTATTCCATACCGGCACCCGTGCTGCTCTTGCCTGTGACCCCCTGTTGCACCCTCAGGGGTCCACAGACGGAACCGCAAGGGAGGTCCTCCTAGTCACTTTGGGCTCGCACCACGGTACGTAACAGTTACATATCCAAAACTAAGGGGAAGAAGGGTCTGTCTATTATGGAGTCACTAGCATAATGATACATAAAAAGCTAACTTCAGTTTTAAGTGCTATGCATAGTACATTGCAGAAAATCTGGTCTTCTTAAGAAGAATTTCAAAAATGTCAGATAACCTCAAAATATGAGCTTTCGACACAGTCACTTTATTGCTACTAGGAACTGAGCGTGTCATCTTGTAAACTATCCACAGCTTCATAATTCCTTCCTTGCACAATGTCCCTTTTGCAAATTATTAGTTTACTAACCTTTCTTGAGGCCTGCGGAATTACCCTGTTCCCATTACTGCTTCAGAGAGATATATGAATGTATTTTGCATACTTGTACTTAGAAACCAGACATAGCTTCAAAATTGGATTTATTTTAGCCTTTAAATCCTGAAAATCTGCAGATTTTATAGAAGTATTGCAGGATGGCCCAGGAAGCAGTAAATCACCATAAATGCAATACAGCCGAAAACAGGCACAATTCTAAAAAACATTACAGCTCCTGACCAAGAGAACAAATTCTTCTACTGCTCTGGTCTTACCCCCGTGTTGTTTTGGCAAGACATTGCTTGTTATTAGCACAGGATTATGCAGAATGAGAGGAGTCAATGCCAGGATTTAGTTTAGGAGTTAGGTTAAGGGTTTGGGGGAAAGAGGTGTTAAATATATACTTCCACTTTTGCAGTCAAATTTGAGAAGCCTCCATTGTATGTTTCTATATATGTTCCTATTCACACAGCATACCTAAAAATAGAATTTTAAAACATTTCTTTTGACCAGGCCTTTGGGCAGACTGCAAACTATTCTGAACAATTTAAAAGTGAAAGTGCAGAGGGACAAAGTAGGGACAGACTCAGTTTCCCCTCATTAACATACAACGCAGAACACAATCCCTGACATAGTTGTTAGGGTAGATAGTTTAAATGTAGTCTACAGCTGATAAGGAGATCCTCCAGCATAGAACAGACAGGGTTAATTATTAACATTAACTCTCCAGCCACCTTCTGAACATTACATAGAATGGGGAAATGGCAGTTCTGGAGTTTTCAGAAAAGAGCAAAATAAAATAAAGCAACAATTTTTAAATATTTTTTTAAGCTGTGCTATGTGAATGGCAACAACAAATATAAAATAGGTTTTACCCCAATTTGGCAAAATGGAAATACACTTTAGGGGCTTGTTTTAGGAATGAAGTGTTGTGGGGGTTCAGTGGTCAAGGGGATATATAAACCCAAAAATGTAATATATTGTAGCTTATCAGTCCTTAGATCTAGTGGCTGCAGTAGTTTTCCTTTTTATCACCTGGTAATTCTGTTAGTAACACACTTCCAGGTCTAGGATGATACACTCAAACACCTTCCTATATCAGAAAACAGCAACAAGATAGGACTATGGAAACCCACCCCTCTCCTCAAGATGTACACATAAAGGAGTGTACATCTTATTTATTTAGGTTTTTATATAGCGACGACAATTTACGCAGCGCTTTACATATTCACAAAGCACTCCCTGATGCAGGAGTACTAGTATTAGCATGATGATGAACTTGCTGGTAGCTTTGACTTAATAATTTTAACGATGATGTTGGTGTATATTTGAACGACTTGGATGCATGTACCACTAACACACATGTTTGAGTATATTTAAAAACCATCTTTGTTCCTGTTTCCAAAACCTCTATAATTAAGTTCTTCAGCCAAATGCATTTGAGGTAGGAGTTCAGGCGGGTTGTTGGTGGACACTCAGAAAATATATATTACAGTGGTACTGAGGACTGGTGTTCAGCCTCCAATCTTTATTTGTATAGTGCAAAGTGGTAGTATGGAGAAACCAAGGGAGCTGCTTGCATCCAAAAGCTGGAGTGGAGGAAAAGGGAATAGTGTTGACCCTTCAGCAATACTTTGCAAAGCTAGTCCCAAGAGAAGATTGACTTGTGTATTGCTATATTAGCGATAATGTATTACTTTAGCCATTCAGGACATGTTCCTCCACTGATCTTCGTGTCTGTTAGAGCTCTCAGAAATACCAAGTACTTTTAAGCATAGGAGAGCATGTGACCTTCACCCCTTACTCCCAAGATACAGTGTTGAGCCTAAATTACTATGCCCAAACAACACGGGGGTCATTCACTAAAGAGCAGAAGGATGTATCCGAACATTCAGCTTCAGCAATCCTTCAGTTCAGCCGAACTGAAAGGCTGCTGTACGCGCTATTCTCAATAGCGTGTACAGCAGCCGAAGGCAGCTGAAGCATACAGCCGAGCTAAACGAACAGTCTTCGGCTCCGCAAAGCCAAACAAATAGCCGTTGTGGGGAAAATAGTCTGTTGAAGTGGACCGCATACTTGCAATGTTGTTAAAAAATAGAATTTAAAGAAAAAACAGCGTGGGGTTCCCACCCCCAATTCCTTTAGGTCTGGTAGGAATGTTAGGGGGCACCCCCAATGTCCCAAAAAAAAGAAAAAGCATGAGCTTCCCCTACAAATTCATATCAGACCCTTTAGGTCTGGTAGGAATGTTAGGGGGACCCCCAATGTCCCCCCCCCAAAAAGCGTGAGGTTCCCCTACAAATTCATATCATACCCTTTTGGTCTGGTAGGAATTTTGAGGGAGACCCCAACACCCAAAAAAATGGGGGGAAAATGTGGGGTTCCCCCCTAAAATTCGATACCAGAGTTGAAGAGAAAGGAATCAGCTGTGATTAGTGAGAGAGAGACCTGCTGAATTGCTGTGTTGCTGGATTGCCGTGCTGCTGTGCTGCAGGACTAATATTCCTGGGAAGGGATTTCCCCAGGTTTGGGACTTTTATATTATA
>NW_017306378.1:981852-1069451 GCF_000935625.1 Nanorana parkeri
TATATATATATTGTAAATGGGTAAACCATATTAGTCCAGTAGACAAGATGTCAACAAAAACAGACAGAGTGTTGCAGTATGCAATGGCACCTTTCTTTTTTTGACTAGCATAAGATTCAAAAGCTTTTGAATATTATGTTAGTCCAGTGAGAAAGGTATCATTGCATACACTCTGTTTTTTTTCTTTTTCTTTACAATATACACTATATTGCCAAAAGTATTGGGACACCCCTCCAAATCATTGGATTCAGGTGTTCCAATCGCCTCCATGGCCACACGGGTATAAAATCAAGCACAGAGGCATGCAGACTGCTTCTACAAACATTTGTGAAAGAATGGGTCACTCTCAGGAGCTCAGTGAATTCAAGCGTGGTACCGTGATAGGGGTGGAGGAACTTGACTGGCCTGCACAGAGTCCTGACCTCAACCCGATAGAACACCTTTGGGATGAATTAGAGCGGACACTGTGAGCCAGGCCTCTTCGTCCAACATCAGTACCTGACCTCACAAATGTGCTTCTGGAAGAATAGTCAAACATTCCCATAGACACACTCCTAAACCTTGTGGACAGCCTTCCCAGAAGAGTTTAAGCTGTTGTAGCTGCATAGGGTGGGCCAACTCAATATTGAACCCTACAGGCTAAGACTGGGATGTCATTAAAGTTCATGTGCGTGTAAAGGCAGGCGTCCAATACTTTTAGCAATATTGTGTATGTTGGAACTGTTAATCTGCGCTTGTGTATGAGATGACAATAATATGGGAAATAAAGCTGCCACAATAACAGACTGAAGAGCCTTAGAAAATTTATATGAAGATTTTACGGCGCTGAATCCCCTTATGTGCTATAACATTTATTGTGCCATAAAACAATACACTCTTATATTTGTGACCAAAAAGTGTCGTTATTTAAAAAAAAAAAAAGTGTGAAATTTATACAACCAAAGTGAGACCCTATAATCAAACACAATAAAAAACAATGAAAATATTAAGTGTCAATACTAATAATAATTAAACCAACAAAAATCAATTAACCTGCAAATTTAGAGGGTATGTCCTGTAGCCACAAGGTGATTGCAGTGTTGCAACCCCCGTCTGAAAACACAGATCTCCAAAAATACAGCCAGTGAACTATAGTGAATATCCAGAAACAAAGTTCAAACTCATATGGTGATGAGTGCAATGTGTAACAAAACATCTTGAAGGGTGAATAATCGTCTTCCAATTCCTTATATAGTGTGATTGTGTGTAAGTGATCTTTCAAGTGCCACACATACATCCCCTAGGCAGTGCACACTCACCGCATATAAATCCTTTTACAGCTTTACAGGCAGCCTGAAGCCAGTGTTCGGGTCAGATTGCTCCTGGCATTTTCTCCAGATAACCACCGAATGTTGTTTCCCATATAGCTAAAAGAATCAAGAGGAGCTCCTCATGGTGCAGTACGTTTTAAACGTTTATTGGTAAAAAAACATACATAAAAACTCACATTTAAAAGCGGAATAGCCGGTATCTCATGAGCCTTAGTGCTCACTTCCTCATTTAACGTGATGCTGTGACGTCAGATAGCCCCGCCCGACGCGTTTCATCACACAGGACGTTGTCAAAAGAATAGCATGACTTGCTATTCCCTTGACAACGTCCTGTGTGGCGGGTCGCAACACTGCAATCACCTTGTGGCTGCAGGACGTAATTGGAACACAAAAAAACAGGGAAAAAAAAGTTGCGCATCTTTCAGAAATCAGGTACACAAATTGTCCATAGACCTCTATTTTTATGTTGTTTATAATGAATTACATGCATCCTGATGAGCACTTAGTGTGTGGCATAATAACAGTCTTTATTTCTGCCCTAAAGTGACAACAAATATAGAAATAAGCTTTGCAAATAGAACAAAACTATCTAGCAAATGTCAGGAGGCAATTTTAACTTTTTTTTTTTAGTTATGATTATATGTTTGGGACCAAATTCATTCCTTTAAACATTGGTTTATGAAACGAGTCATGTGAGTTAATCGAATGACATTTTGTAGATGGCGATTTGGATGCTGAAATGCTGTTACCTATTTATTAATTCATGCATTCCTAGCATCTGTATGGGGTGGAGAGGTTAGATATAGGGACGCACAGATACTTTCAAGTATCAGTGCAGATACTTGGCATTTTCATGAGAACTACCAGGGTTGCAGAGGTTGCAGCTGGGACCTGGCTCTGGCACTTCACCACTGTCCTGAAATCATTAGTCTGTATTGTTTTAGAAAAACTGTCACATGACAATAAACAAAAATGTATCAGTACTCGTACTTGTAAGTACTCGGCAAGTACCAGTACTCGTACTCGCAAAACTGGTATCTGTGCATCCCTTTATTTATATTTATAAAAACAAAATCATACATTAAAACAGAGATGTACAAATCCCAGGAGCTCCGTGTGCTCCTTGCAAATGACAGCTGCCTCCTAATTTTTCTCTAGTGTAGTCTTGGAGCTCAAAAGTATCGGTACATGTACTCGTACTTGTACCGAGTACTGTTCTTGGTATCTGTGCAACCCTAGTTAGATACAGTCTGCATTATACATAGTTTTCTCTATTTGTGCTGCTCGTGAAAGTGCTAATACACATACACAATATTAATATGAATATTTTGCGGTGCTGAATCCCCTTATGTGCTATAACATTTGTTGTGTCATAAAACAATACACTTATATTTGTGACCAAAAAGTGTAGTTATTAAAAAAAAAATGAAATTTATGCAACCAAAGTGAGACCCTATAATCAAACACAATAAAAAACAATGAAAATATTAAGTGTCAATACTAATAATAATTGGACCAACAAAAATCAATTAACCAGCAAATTTAGAGGGTATGTCCTGCAGCCACAAGGTGATTGCAGTGTTGCAACCCCCATCTGAAAACACAGATCTCCAAAAATACAGCCAGTGAACTATAGTGAATATCCAGAAACAAAGTTCTCACTCATATGGTGATGAGTGCAATGTGTAACAAAACATCTTGAAGGGTGAATAATCGTCTTCCAATTCCTTATACAGCGTGATTGTGTGTAAGTGATCTTTCAAGTGTCACACATACATGCCCTAGGCAGTACACACTCACCGCATATCACTTTTTGTTTATTGTTATGTGACAGTTTTTCTAAAACAATACAGACTAATGATTTCAGGACAGTGGTGGAGTGCCAGAGCCAGGTCCCAGCTGCAACCCAGGTAGTTCTCATGAAAATGCCAAGTATCGGCACTGGTACTCGAAAAGTATCTGTGCATCCCTATATCTAACCTCTCCACCCCATACAGATGCTAGGCTTGCATGCATTAATAAATAGGTAAAACAGCATTTCAGCATCCAAATCGCCATCTACAAAATGTCATTCGATTAACTCACATGACTCGTTTCATAAACCAATGTTTAAAGGAATGAATTTGGTCCCAAACATATAATCATAACTAAAAAAAAAAAGTTAAAATTGCCTCCTGACATTTGCTAGATAGTTTTGTTCTATTTGCAAAGCTTATTTCTATATTTGTTGTCACTTTAGGGCAGAAATAAAGACTGTTATTATGCCACACACTAAGGGCTCATCAGGATGCATGTAATTCATTATAAACAACATAAAAATAGAGGTCTATGGAAAATTTGTGTACCTGATTTCTGAAAGATGCGTAACTTTTTTTTTTTCTGTTTTTTTTGTGTTCCAATTACTAACGTTAGCAAGCGAATAGTCTGATTTTCTTTTATATTCAGCATTATTTATGCTGCTTAATGTACATTTGTTTTCAGTCTTCAGAGCAAATATGAGCATTCATTTATTTTCCATGATAATCAGCGTGAAAGCACTTAATAACAAGTTCATTAACTTCCCTTGTTCTGCATTGTATGCCCAGC
This sequence comes from Nanorana parkeri, assembly GCF_000935625.1. Taxonomy (NCBI): domain Eukaryota; kingdom Metazoa; phylum Chordata; class Amphibia; order Anura; family Dicroglossidae; genus Nanorana; species Nanorana parkeri. The sequence goes on from NW_017306378.1 coordinate 985,749, forward strand.
AAATCTGTATTCTCGACAACACAGGCAATTATTGAATTAAGTGTTATTATTTTGTTCTCTTTTGTTCAGTTATGTGTGAAGCAAAAATTGCTATTTGTGAGTACTTGTCTGGTACAGGTCTTTCTAAGATTTTAAAAGAAAAATAATGTAATAAATGAAAGAACTTAATAAAAATCATGTTCTTTGTTATTTTAATCCCTGGCTGTTAAAGGTATGCTCCAAATCAAAATGTAACAATTATGCCTCGAGATGCCTGATGGAAGTACAGATGACTTGTCTAGTATTTCAATGTTTCATCCAACTATTGCTATAGTCAACCAGTCCACTCTATCTTGTCTGTTAGCTTGTGATATGAGAACCCCTGCTTGAGGTTCAGGGGAACTATTCCTGGGCACAACCACAGCAGGCTCTTTGTTGTCCCTCTATCAAGCTAGAATCTAATTCAAACCTAGCTTGAAAGTTTAAATACGATTGCTGATACAGGAATCAGAGAGAGAATCTTACATAGCTGACATCAGAAAGAGTACTCTAGTGACTCTTGGAAGAGTTTCAGAAGGGCTGGTTGAAGTGGAATATAGAGATAGCTTGGATTAAGATAAAATGACTGAATACAGTGTTTGCTAAATAGAATAAATAGTTCACTGATTGGTTTCATGTTGACTGGAAAACCGCTTTAAGATCAAACTCTAACAATCAACCTGGAGCTGTGTACATCTTGCAGTCTTCTTAAAGTGTTTAAAACCTTTGTGTTTAAATAAATCCCTGAGCATTAGCACTGTGGTGTGGTCATGCTGAAGTGGCACACCTGGCCTCAAACAGTAGAGTTTAAATAGTAGTTGCTTGACCAAGGTGTCAATGAATCTTGCCTTGCTTTGTTTCCACCTGCCCTGATCTTCTGCTTGTTGTTCAGCCTTGCTTGTCTCTTGCCCTGGCGCCCAGCCTGTCCTGACCTCACCTCTGCTTCATAATTTGGAACTTAATTCTGGTTCTGTTTGAACTGTTGTCTGTCACTCTAGGCAATCCTAAGCGCCACATCCTAATATCAGTTTGCAGCGGAACATCTGCACTTCCAGCAGCTCTGGAGAAGACCAGACTGTATTTCTGGGTTAATACATAATCTTATCATATTAAGTTAAGTTATTTTTCTGGATAGCAATAGATGCTTACTACAGAGCAACACACATTTAAAGCTAGCTCAGTGTCATATAAAGCATCTTGAATGGGGCTACAACTGGATTACATAATTTGGAAGTGACATTATTCCTGCTGGTAGTGATGTATTGATACTGGTACTGGGGCATTGCTATTAGCTCTATAAGATCAAGGCTCAAATGTGTGCTGTTAAAGTGCTGTAAAATGTGAGAACTTCCATCATGACCATCAAAAGCAGCTTGCAGTAATGCCTGTAGGTTCCTCTCTCACTGAAATAGATGGGACCTCAGAGTGAGACCTGAAACTGTTATTTCTATAACCTGTCTTCTGTTATCAGTTAAGTAAATGTTTTTGTTTTTCATTTATAAAAAAGATCAAATCAGTTTCCTTAAGATAAACAGTGCTGAAAAACCATAGATCCTTTAAAAAATCTGACCATTTAATTAGGAGTCTAAGTACTACACAGACAGTGCAAATGCCTGAGCCTCAGTTCGAGCCTTCTGACACTTGTTGAATGCAATAGAATGTCCCAAAATTCGATTACACAAGCTTAAAGCCTATCTGGGGAATAAAAAAAATAACCTCCCCTTGCATACTGCAAGCATTAACTGCTCATTTTCTGTCTAGGGGGATTCTTTAAAGCATTTTTTTAAAGCATTTTTACTTACCTGCTCCCTGCTCCTGCTGTCTCCAAGACTGGCATGCAACATCCTCTTCCCCCCTTCCCTCTGGCATTCAGCTGACATCATCACGTCTACTGTTGGGCCCATAACCCTGCATTAGAGCTGGGGACACCTAGGCACATTTCACAGAGGTGAGTGCTGGCTGCCAGGGCGTGGGAATTGTATAAGTAAAACTGGTTTGTAGAATCCCCCTCTGCTTTAAAAATCAAATGCACATAACTGATATTTCCATTTTGTTTGGTAATTGAATCCCAAGCAAATGAACATAATCTTTAGTCAGTAGTTGTAAGATAGCCACATCAGAATTCCCAGTTCTGTACGCCATTTAAAAAGTGGAATCATGATGTTATGCTGCTTGTGATGTGATTCTGCATAACATAAAAACAATACACCTTTCTGAATAATGAGGAAATTAATGTTGAGTTCAGGACTGAACTTTAACTTCTACGTCTGATCTACTAGTGAACATACAAATTCTTTAACTGTTACTGCCTAAACGAGTATGTCCACCAACAAATGACATTTCACTTGCTGGCTGTATCTCTTGGCAACACTAAGATGAATATTCCTCTTCCAAACCCATTGTGAGTGCACCCCACTCTCCCTAATGGATTTTAACATACTGTACTTTACATTATGGAGAATGAAGCAAAGAGCAGGAGATGCCCATGTTGAAGCAGGAATCTGTGGGGTAGAGCAGAAATGGAAACTCCATTGGGAAAAGGAAACTCCAATGGGAAATCCTGCCAGTGGAGTAAGAGTGAGACATACACATCCAGTGAATGACTCAAGTCAACAGAACCTAGTTATAAGTGAAATATCATCAGAGTGGATTGATACTAGACTTGTGCGCCGTCAAAAAATGTGTTCCGTTTCGTTCCGTTTCAGAATATCCAGAATTTCGTATTTCCTGCCTGCATTCAGTGTATTGTAATGCAACTGTCAGCAGCAGAAGAGAGAAAACCTCTGATTGGTCAACCAAACGAAATACGAATTCCGTTAACGGATTCCGGATCAGAATTTCGTATTTTGGATTAAAAAAAAAACTACCATCAACTCCAGTATATTAACAAAGGTATTTTGCTTTTTAACTTCAATATAACGAATGTTCGTAACGGAACGAAATTCCGTCAACTGAATTTCGTATTTCCTGCCTGTGTATTGTAATGCAACCCTCAGCAGCAGCGGATTGCTATTTCGAATTAAAAAAAAAAATCTTGTCATGTTGTTCAACCTCATTTACAGGGGTAATATTAGTTCCTGTTTCAAAGAAATTCGGATCCGAAATTCGTTAACGGAATTTCGTATTTCGGATATAATTCGGAAACTGCAATTCGGATTTCGGATGCTTCCGAATTTACAAATTTCAGGAAAATTCGTACAAATTTCGATTCTTAACGAAACGAATCGCACATGTCTAATTGATACTTCAAGAACCTTTAAGAAGTCTATTCTTTATTTGCAGCACAAAATTGGCATGATCCGTTCAATGGTATTGAATTAAGTTTTGAATAATCCAAGTAGAAGTGGAATATTGTTTTCTCAGAATTTCATAGCCACTAAACAATCAGTTAATGATGTGACACATAAAGCTATGGACATGCTGTTGCAGCAACTACAAGATGAATTGCTTTTATGCTAATGCCATCATTAATGTGCCTAATGGATCCGAAAATCAATAATAGATGTCCACCACCCACTGCAGTTACCGAGGCTCATAACGACAAGTATAACATTGAAGTATTAATACAAAACTCATAGAAAGAGAAATTAATATTGCTTTGCAGCAGGTGTTTGTTTTGCTTAATAATATTATGTATGTGCAAATGCATTTGTATCAAAGAAACTGGAGCCTAGGTCACTTTTCATTGCTTTGATTATTTAAATGAAATGTTTTATTCAGGGTAATAAAAAACGTAACTATTATTGTGTTTCCATGGTCTCTGCCATAACCATCAGCTGAGGTCTCTTTATTATAGAGTCCGAAAGGCTCCATTCACATTGTTGTTTAGAAGAACGTATCAAAACTTTCTACTGCCACAAATGCAAACAGTAAAGAAGACCTGGATTGTGAAAATTGTACCCAAAAAGGGGAGAAGAGGACAAAAGACTAGTAACCAATATTACCTATAGGCTCCCTGTACCTAATATTTCCACATCACCATGCCTTGTTCTTTCTTCACTTTATGCAGTTGGTCACTTTGATAGAGGAAAGGCTATGCTTCCTCACAGCAGAGCTTCCCCCAGTAACTGTGATCTAATGACTGATAGAGAAATGATCAAGCACCAGCAGGATAGGTTAAGAAAGCGCAGATCCACAGAGTGAAATATGCAGAAGCAAGGAGATCATTGCACTACATGTCCTTTGGTACAGCTTCCTCCCTAGCAAAAAGATCAGTGTGTGTTGCACAGTAAAGTCTTTGCCAAATCTCACTCCAAACTCATACAACTGGTAGTCAGAGGCACAATGTCTAAGTTGACCTCACGCTGCAGGTATACAGCTATGAGGCTCAAGGCCTCATGGAAATTCAAAATATAAATACATATTTATTTTTTGTTTCTGACCATAGATATACTTTAATGTTTGAGCTGGAGACATGGAGACTGCTCAATGAGTATTGTTTATCGGGAAGGATGTGGAGACTGCTGAATGAGCAATGTGTGTGGCGGGGAGTATGAATACCTTAAGATGCTTTGCATCTATATTTACTCTCATGGCAGAATTCTCCAGGACTGAAAATACTGGGTTACCTTATTTCTTTATGTGATACAGGATAGTAGTTTTTTTTCCAGATTTGTTTTTAAAGGTATGGGCAGTGGCACCAAAGCTTCAACATTTAGAATGGTGACTCGAGGAGCAGGCATACAACAAGAGATATTTTCAGATGTGTAGTAGCACAGAAAGAGTATCAACAAATAAAGAAGATACATTTTCTTATGTCAGAGATGAGTTTTCTAACATCACAGAAAACATTGTCATTGTTTCAAAAGAGTGATTGCGGCCTGGATAGGAAGAGAAGTGATTTTTCATTATTATTTTTAGGAAAATGTAACAATTTTTGTATTATTTAGTAAATATTTTGCAGTCATCATTAATATTTTTTGACTGGATGTATACATTCCAGGACATAAAAATCAACCCTACAATCAAGAGTAGCCTCTGCTCCGAAATAAAAGCAGGGTCCCCACTTGATCCACCCAATGATAGGGGGTGGTTTATAACCATTCATATCGAGAAAAGCTACGCAAACACGATTCACATTTTATTTGATTCACTGATTTACTCACTGCTAGCAAAAATAGTGACACAAATGCCAGTTTCTGTTGTGGTTAACAGCAATGAAGATCACCAGCACTCGGAGGATGAAAGAAATCCAAGTATTCTTTATTGAAGAAACATGTCAGATGTGTAGTATAGCTAATGGCTGTGGTTAAGAGTAGAAAGCATAAAGGACAATGGTAGGGCATGCTTGGCAATGTAGGACAGCCTGCCAAATATCATCATATAAAAAAATATTTTGCCACAATCTGCCTTAAGGGTTTTGACTATCCTCTTTTTAGTAAACTGGCCTGGTTTGAATTAAACCATGATCCTGGAAAACTGTTTTGTTCATGTCTACTTTTAACATTGAACAATTAAAAACATATATTTAACATTAGCAACTACAAAGTTATCAACGGAACTTTATATTAAAAGAGACTATAAATAATACAGAAAAGCTAATTGTTATAGCCAAGAGTCACATATTTCTATTGAAATACATTGTCATTGTTATCATTCTTTATTTAAATGAAACATTATATTAATGACCATGTATATTATCCATTTATTTTTATACTATATTTGACATTTATTATGGTATCTGGCATTAATATGCCATCTCTATGGCTATCATTTCTCATTACAATTTAAAATGGTTATCTATGATTCAAGGTCAGGCAATTTGGTCTATTTTTGCTGGGAGGTGGCTTTGATATTGACAATAATTCATAAACCTGTTGTTGATGTGTCCTTGAAGGCTCTATGTTAGTTGAAATATTGTACCCAAGGCATTGTGATGTGCTCTCTTCATATTATATTCCTTCAAAATAAAAAAAAGGATGGTTGTGAGGTATAGCAGGATTTGATTTACAGGTACCTGATATACAAAACATTTCATGCAAATATGTCCACACTAGTAGATAAATTAGGATCTTTGATCATTACCCTTACCACTACCATGACTGCTTGTGGTTTTTGGGAAACTTCAAACTTGGAACCTTGGTTGCAACATCACTTACCATTTAGCCTTGCCCTTTGCCTTTTTTCTCTTCAATATTCCTTCCAACAGATAAAAGTTTGCTTCACTGATTGTTCGCAGTATTTCTTCACTCATGACCATGTTCATCCAGCTGATTTTCAAGATCTGGTCTTTTGTGTGTTTAGTTTAATCTATTTTATTATGCACACGGATGAAATAGTTCCTTAGATTCTGCAAGCAAAACCATATTGTCTGCGTAGCTTTTTTTCTGTATGATCTTGGATTAACCCTTTCACTACCATCATTTTTTGCACACAGGTTATATTGCATATTTCTGAGAATTAGTTAACCCACCCCCCCCCAGAATTATATATTTCCTGTAATCAGAGGCCCTGTAGAATAAAGTGGTGGCAGTTGCAAATTTTTATGTTGCATGCTATTAGTGCAAATCTGTATCAAACACAAAATTTCATTAAAAAATACACAAGTTAATTTTAGTACACAAAAACACAATATAATACCCAATTGTTTTGTAAAATATAAAATATGTGGTTGGACCAAGTAAATAGATACTCAACATGCCCAGCTAAAAAATTGTAGGCGCCGTTTAAGCGGCAAAAAACTGTGGTTCCCTCAAAATGTCCATAGACAACACTTTAAAAACCTGCACAGGTCCTCAATTTACAGTTGTCTGTGAAAATTGGTCCTAGAATTATTATATGTGGTGCAGTAATCATTTTTGTATATAGCTGCACCTTTAAAACTCTGATTTCTGTCCAAGCAATCCCAATTTTGTCTTATCTTTATGTTACATTTTTCCTTTTACACAAACAGAGTATTGTTTCCTGGTTGTGTCACTATGTAATGTACTAATAATATCACATAGGGGACCGCATTTGAGACCAACTACATTTACTAAGCTGAATTTCCTGTAGTTTACAAGGTGATTTCAAGAGGTGGGGACACCACAGTGTTACCCTGTCAAGGGGTCTGTATGATGTTCAGGAGATGGGGCAATTCTTATTTAAAATTCCCAAGAAAAGATAATATGCATAGGAGGATATCTTTAAAACAAATGTATTTCCTTGGAATACGGTACTCATTTCAAGGGGAAATAAAACAAAGTCTTTAAATCATTTGGGTCTCTTGTTAATAGCCATTAATTAACTTCTATAATGTTTTGCTCTTTTGAATTTCTTTTTACTCAATATTAATATTATTTAATTTTTTTGCTAACTTAATTTATCCTTCAGTGACTGATAAAAAAAAAAAAAATATAATCAGTCTCTTCTACCCCGGGATACCAATTCTTGTTTTCTTAGTGCTAACTGGGAATAAGAAAATGTCATAACTGACACAAGTCTAATAGTACAAAGAAAAGCTTTCAATTTCAAAAACACCAGGAAATGTTCAAATGCCTGGCAACAAACGCAGGCATTTATAAGGAAACATTAAATGTATCAAAATAAACAAAAACTGACTTAAAATCCAAATGATTTATCTTTAATAGGATGGAAAATCATTCTACAAGGCTCACTTTCATGTCAAGTTCAGTAGGCTATGTGCACATAGTTTTTCAACTTGAAGGACATGATCAGCATGGTGCAGCTTAATAATTGCCAGTATCTCTTGAAAACTTTTTTTTTAGTGTGAAAAAAATAAAATTGGCTTATTAAAATATTTTCAATAGAAATTTTTTTCTCTCCTGGGAGCTGGATGACAAAAATGTAAAGAATGCCAAAACAGGGCATGTTTTCGTTTAATCATCGATGGTAAGTAATATATTTTGATGGCGTATCGGCATGCATCATTAGTGTGACACCTCCATCAAAACCATTAAATTAGTTTATTCCAGTACTAATCCATCATTTTGTAGAATACTTAGCTATGCTGGCTCTGCAGTTTGCTTTTAATCCCGTGTCCTTACTGGTTTCCTTTTAATGTAGTCTGCTTTGTATTTTAAAGAAAGTGCTTGTGAATGCCTCCACAGCATCACCTCATTTTATGATTCAAACTGTGATTCAAACAATATTGTATGTAAAATGAAACTCCTCTGTGGCGTAAGTTGGTCTGATATACAGTATGAATATATAATTTATATCGCTTTCTTGTGCTTTATATATCCCAGCTAGGTTTATACTGCCCATGGTAATCTTCCATGGGGTACATCATTCCTTGTCCATTAAGGCCCACAGAATGGCTGCATATAGCTATTTTGTGAACTTCCATCACCCAATCATGTGCAAGAAAAAAAATACTTTTTATTTAATTATCCTTGCACATGATTGGGTGTTCTTTGTAAAGTAAACTTTCACCACATTCACCAAAAAGCAAAGGAAACTTTGCCTACAAAGTTCAAATTCCCTTGCAAAGTGAACAGCCTGTTTGACATTAGTAAATCAACCCCACAGACCAGTGGTGTATTTAGGTTTTAGGTTTCGTGCTACCCTAGGCAAGACGAAACTCGGCCCCCCCCCATCTAAATTTGTCTCACCCCTGCATAACCTGTCAAGTCGCTGGATGCAGCTTCTGACAGGTTGCGCTATTAGGCCTCAGTCACACAGCTTAGAGCCGCCCCTTACAGATCCATGCATCGTGTACAGTCGTACGGCCGTTCCCGGGAAGGACAGGTACTGCGTGTGATTGTACGCAGTAGCCTGTTCTTGTCTATGGGAGGACATGCCGTACTCCGCCCTACGCTCACCCACACTGCACATCAGTGCGGGTGTCCGTACTCGGACACAGACAAGATGGATCCTGTCTGTGTCCAATCACGGACAACCGCACGGATGTGCAGTTCAGGTGTGCGTAGGGCCGTATCGTCCCATAGAGAAGAACAGGCTGCTGCGTACAATCACACGCAACACATGTCCTTCCCGGGAATGGCCTGTTACGACTGTGCACGCCGCATGAATCTGTACGGGCCGACTCTAAGCTGTGTGAATGAGGCCTTAGAGTTGCAGGGAAGCAACAGTCTGAGGTGGGCTGTAAAGGATCTCTGGTTGGTTCTGCATGGTCTCAGACAGAGACTGCCAAAGACCTTGCAAAGACCTCCCACCATAGACCTTGCACAGCGCTCCTGAGTCCCTGAAAACCCCATCAGAGACCCCTCCAGAGCCCACTATAGACCTTGCACAGCTCACCATAGACCCTGCACAGAGACTCTCAAGTGGGCTGTGCAGGATCTATTATGGGCTGTACAGGGTCCCTTTCTCTGCACACATGCTGCTCCTCTTACCTGCAGCTCCCCAGCCTGCTTCCAGGATATGCCACTTCTTCCTGCATCTTCGTCCGGCTGCCGAAGCTTCTTCCTCCAGCCACCCGCAGCCCCTGCCGGCCAGGCTGCCTCTCTCTTGGTTCCATCTGCCCTGTGTCTTCCCTGCTCCGTGCCTAGACCCGGCGGCACATTTAGCCGCAAAACTTCTTCCTGTACCCGCCCGCAGACTCAGGTGGCCGGGCCCCGTCTCCCCCGGCCCGGCCTCCTCTGTCACACCGGAAGCTTGCTTCCAGGCCCTACTAGAAGCCACCTGAGTAGACGCCTTGTTTGCCTCGCGTTAAATACGCCCCTGCCACAGACCTTAGTTCTAGTGGTTAAAGGAGTGAAGGTTAAGCATACTGAACTTTCTTGAACCGGGGCTGGTAAAGTGGAAGATGGTGAGTAAGGAGGGCCATTAAACCTGAACTAAAAATAGCTTTCATAACACAGTTCTAGGATGAGTCTGACACCATTTTTCAGGCCTTGCAACTTATATGCTGCAACTATTACAGCTTTCAAAAATTACACCCAGAAGGCCTCAGGAGTCAAAACAAACTTGATGATAATTGATCTGGATTGGTTTACTTGCTATATCTTGTTACATGGTATAGTACACTGATTTATACTTATAAGTACTTCTCTGTGTATTTTGGTCTGATGGGTGTCTGCGAGCATCTTATGATGTTTTTTAATGCTTTTACTATGTCTTTGATAATAAAAGGATTAAAAAAAAAAAAACTTGACTGATTATGATGCATTATTTGGCCAAGGAATGTATTGAACTCACCAAAGAGTATCTGCAGTCAGTTGATAAGCTAAGAGCAATTTTTTCCTCTTCTGTCCAGACATCAACGCGTACATTTTTACTGTGACCATTCCCAGCTGTAGTTCTATGGCCCGTTGCTGTGTCATTATGTATGATGCTACATCACATGACCATGCTGGGGTTTCTTTTTTCTGTTCTATAGAAGATAGAATGATTAACACAAAACTAGGCTGTTTACTATAACTGCGAGTTAAAAAGTCCTTGCCATGTTTACCACTAGTGCTCAAAAGTTTTGCAACAGCTAGTGGACAGCATATGTGAAAGAGATTTGCCCCTTAATAATAAAGATTTATCTGTTGTTATTGGCATATGGTAGTATCATGTGGGAAGCAGCGATTGGGCTACCTTTAGAACATAGGCAGCTCTAGACTTTGTGAGGCCTTAGGCGAAACTCAAACGTGAGGCCCCCCACTTACACCCATCATGAAAAAAATGCAAACAATAATAAAAAAATGAACTGTATACATATTGCATGTTATAAGACTAGTGTTTAATACCCGCAGCCAGGAATTTACAGCTCCTAGAGCTAGCATGTAAGGAACGTACAGAGGTCAGATTTAAAGAACGCACAGAGGTCAGATGTAAGGAACGCACAGGGTGCAGAGATCAGAAGTAAGGAACGCACAGGGTGCAGAGGTCAGAACTAAGGAACGCACAGGGTGCAGAGGTCAGATTTAAAGAACGCACAGGGTGCAGAGGTCAGAAGTAAGGAACGCACAGAGTGCAGAGGTCAGATTTAAAGAACGCACAGAGTGCAGAAGTCAGATCTAAGGAACACACAGACTGCAGAGGTCAGATCTAAGGAACGAGCAGAGGTCAGATCTAAGGAACGAGCAGAGGTCAGATGTAAGGAACGCACAGAATGCAGAGGTCAGATGTAAGGAACGCACAGAGCGCAGAGGTCAGATGTAAGGAACGCACAGAGCGCAGAGGTCAGATGTAAGGAACGCACCGAGCACAGAGGTCAGATGTAAGGAACGCACAGATCGCAGAGGTCAGATGTAAGGAACGCACAGAGTGCAGAGGTCAAATGTAAGGAACGCACAGAACGCAGAGGTCAGATGTAAGGAACGCACAGAGCGCAGAGGTCAGATGTAAGGAACGCACAGAGCGCAGAGGTCAGATGTAAGGAACGCACAGAGCGCAGAGGTCAGTAGTAAAGAACGCAATAAATCCTGCTTTCCTATCACACAGTATGGGGTGGCATGGCATTGGTTATATGTGACAGCAGTCTGGCATTTAGAAGGATCTGCTCACTGCTAGAGGGCAGCTGGATTTGTTACATAGAAAAGTTTTAGCAGCAGATGTGAACAATGACAACAGTATTTGAAAAATAGAATGATTGTTTTTGTTTTTTACGAGCATGCATTTTTCTATTTTATAAAGAGAGGTGCTTTTAAAATAGAAAAATGCATGATGAAAAAACAAACATAAAAAGATCATTCAAACTGCCGGAGGGGGGGGGGGAAATACTTTCTATAAACACTGTAGATTGTACCCAGATGTCTGTTTTAGAAGTGGCCGTGTCACCCTGTCCTGGGTGCCTTATATCACTTACATGATCCGTTACCAACCCGTCCGGGTCACTATGTTTTGGGGCAGGAGGGGAGCCATGCCCCCCATGTGCGATCGCCAGCACCCAAACCTGTGACACATTAGTGCATGCGTTCTGGTCCAGTGCAATCAGCACAAAATAGTGCTTGCAGCATTTTTGCTGATCGCACTGGACCGGAACGCATGCACTAATGTGTCACAGGTTTGAGTGCTGGCTATCGCACTGCAGGTGGGGGGCATGGCTGCGGTGTCATTGAGTTCAATGCACCACTACGCCCCCTCCTGCCCCAAAACAGAGTGAGCCAGCTGGGTTGCGTTCCAGTGCATTCCAGAGGCAGAACGCACTGCAACACACTCTTTATGGCTGGACTGGGCCCTTAGGGCTTGTTCACACCAATTACGGTGCGTTCCAGAGCGGTAGCAGCTGGAACGCACCGTAATCGCTCACAAAACTTCCCCCTGCCTTCTGGGATGGGATGGGGGCGTGGCGGTGCATTGAAGTCAATTGCACTGCAGCCACGCCTCCGGCCACAGTGCGATCGTGGCACCTGAATGCGTAACATATTAGTGCCTGCGTTCCAGTCCAGTGCAATCTGCACAAAATAGTGCTTGCAGCATTTTTGCAGAGTGCACTGGACGGGAACGACTCCACAGCGGTAGCTGCTGGAACGCATCGCAATTGCTCACAAATCTTCCCCCTGTGTTCTGGGGTGGGAGGGGGTCTGGTGGTGCATTGAAGTCAATGGCACTGCAGCCACATGCCTCCTCTCGTAGTGCGATCGAGTGCATGGCAAAACATTGACCGCGTTCTGTTCCACTGCAAATGCAAAAAAGCTGCTTGCTCTATTTTTTTTGTGTTTGCAGTACCAGCACCAGAGGGAGAAGTCGCGCCAGAGGACCCACTGCGTGGCTTCTCCATCACTCTGACAGCTGCAGGAAGGGGGAGAGGGGTTCCGGTGCGGAGGCTGTGGGGGAATTGCCGGCGCGGCGGCGCCCCATTCTCCTAGTCAGGAAATCACTGCTCCCAGGGTCAGGTTAGTTGAAGCTGCAGAGGCGAGGTAGGCGGCCGCGAGGCCCTCGTGAGCGCGAGGCCTTAGGCGACCGCCTAACTCGCCTAATTAGAGAGCCGCCTCTGCTTTAGAAGTCTTGCTGGCCTAGGCCAAAGGTCGACTGGGTACGAACAATAGACAGAGATTAAAAGGGTTACCTTTAACATTTAAACTGTAGGATGAGCATAGAAAGTAACCACAGGCTAATTTTTTTTGAAACGGAAACTTGAAGATGAGCTTTACCCATATCTTCAAAATAACAACAAAGACACCTAACTAAGGCAGGTTACTAGATCTCCCTTTACTTTGTGGAACTCTTTAACATGTGACTAGGACCTGTGACCATGCACATCATGTCAAGGGAGGAAAATGCCTTTCCCTGAGATCTCATGAGAATACAGGCAGTCCCCGAGTTACATACATCCGACTTACATCCGACTCCTAATTACATGCGGAAGCTATTAGTGTACAGCAGCAGTAGTTGTAATACTTCAGCGCTCGTGCTGACGAGGAATTCACACCTTTTTGGGTCTGGTTTGTAGTACTGTACATACATTACAGGAAGTTGTCTCTTGTTAAACGTGCAGACAAGGGGTGCCCGCCTCTTCTTGTTCTCTACTGCTGTCTGTGTCCTCATTAGAAAGAATTACAGGTTTATTCACAAAAAGGCAGGAGAAGTGAACAATCTAGGCCAAAATACTGTAGCTGATTGGAAAAATTCTCCAATTCAGCTAACTTCCCAGATCAGCTATGTTGTCCTAGATTGTTCTCTTCTCCTGCCTTCTCCAAACGCTTCACCATTTTGTGAATAACCCTGTTATTCTCACTTCCTGTCCTTGAGACAACAGGAAGTGAGAGAAAATCTACCCCTAGGAAAGGAAATGCACTCCTGTAAGAGTGATCATGGGAATAAAGGTGTCTCCACTGAAGCTTTATCCCCAATCCTTGTTTCAACGACAACCCAAAATTTTAAAAATCCAATCGTCACAGGGACAGAAAGTGAGGTGAAATCTTCTGAACAAGGGCACACACAGCAAAACAAACTTTAGAGGGGGTAAACCCATCCCTATGCTATCCAAAACCAAAAAATATTTTTTTTGGGGCTGGAGTTACACTTAAAAAATGTACCTGTTCCAACTTACATACAAATTCAACTTAAAGGAAAACTATGGGGTTAAGGCTTTTACCCATAGTTCTCCTTAGGGTAACGGGAGGAAAAAAAACTAGCGTCCTTCCATCACCCTAAGCTCAGTATACCGCGAGCTACAGCTCGCGGTATACTGAGACACCGCAGTATATCGCGAGGTGAGGTATACTAAGACGCCACAGCTGAATCGGATCCCGACAATTATGTCTGGATCCAGCCAGCTGCGTGACTGACAGCTGGCTCTGATTATCTAGAGGCAGAGCCAGCTGTACCCACCCCCTCCCCCGTCCATTCCGCCATTCAGCGCTGGCGGATCGGAGCGGGGAGGGGGGAATCCAGCCCCTCACCTGTCACAGGAGGGAGCCGTGACAGGATCGAGAGGTGAGCGAATGCCGGTATGTGTTCGCTCACCTCCCGATCTACTGAGCCGACCTGTGACAGTCTCATTGTCACAGGTCTGCTAGAACTATGAGGTGAGTGAAAAGCACTAACCTCAAAGTTCTCCTTTAAGAACAAACCTACAGTCCCTATCTTGTTCGTAACCCGGGGACAGATAAAATTTCCCAGCAACGCTCTGCTGATATAACCTTCCCAGAATGCAATGCTTGGGTACGATTAAATTATTTGTGCCAAAGTGGACCAGGAAGTGGGAAAAAAATGTAAGTAAAAGAAAAATATGTTTGTTTAGCTAATGATTGTACGATGATTTCATCTCAGCCTGCCAAGCTGTATGCTTATGTGATTTGTAGTAAAAGGGGTTAAAGGCCTGATTTAAAATGCTTTTGGAATTTAGAAACAAGTTGATTTTATAAAAGCATAAAAATTCAAATATTAGAAGCATAAAAGGATTTCAATATACTGTGAGCAGTGTAGCTGCCACTGAATTGCTATATGTTCACACATAATAGAGATAGTAATAATGAGATAACAGGGTGTACTATGGTTGGGAAAAGTGTTATCCATGTTCTGGTATTCTCTGTAAAATTAGCCTTTTTTTAAAACTACATTCGTTTATAATCAATTGATGGACATTTTAATCGTCAATTATTCTTTTAAAGTAAAAAGTTTAACTATGAGCAAATAGATAATTCTGTTGGTACATTTTGCTCCATTACATTTGTAATGTTCTACAGAAAGCAAAAAAAAAAGAAATATGCGGTCATGTACCAAAACATTCTCAGTACTTTGAAATAATGAAATTGCACAGATCTTCAGTCATATTTGGCACTGTATTTGCTGCATAGTATTTTCTAGGAGATTGATATTAAAGACTGGAAGGAGTTCTAGAAAATACAGGCAATTTGAAGTTGCAATTACTTTTTTTTTTCTAAAAATGATGTACTTATTGTGACTGTAGAAATACCTTGTTATCTAAAACGACTCTATTTTCTCTGTAACTGCATAGAAAACTACAGGTCAGTTGTTGAAAAACTTTTACTTTTAACAAAAATTACATTCTATGTTCATGTAAACAACGTGCTTTTCATATACCATATCATGTGTCATAAAACAACGAATAGCTTTGTATAGGTGATTACAATATTATCGTGTATCTAAACCAAAGAACAAAAACTGAATACATTGCAACTTACCAGCTTTGGTGGCTGCATTTTTGGGGCTTTTTCATTTACATTCACCTGGGGATCCTGCCAGAAAAACACACTTCCTGTCTTAGGTTGACAATGTTCACTCTCTGCACTCTATCCATGGAGGAGCAACATTGTCACCCTATCATTGTCTGCCGCATCAACAGATACTTTTTGAACTTATCAAGCAGATATAACAAAACACATTCAATGGTACATTTAACGAAAACAAGAGAGCAAATAAGAACATTTCATTGTTAGGGTTTACATATAAATGTGAGTAATACATTACATATAAATGTGTCTAAAAATTACTAAGCACTTTAAGCAACTGTATGAACTGTAAAGGTGCAGAAACTAAAGTGAAAAATTTAACTTTAAAAAACTATAGGGTTTAAATAGGTTAATATTAAAAAATATATATTTATTTTCTACTGGAATGCTTTAATGATTCAAGATAGTCTTCATTTTGGGAAGTAACTGGTAAGTGGTGTGGGAACTGTTTTAAGAAAGTCAGGTGACCTATTGGTAGAGTTGGTAGTTTTTTTAGATTGTTAGTGTTAATGCCGTTTTGACTTCTTTTAAACTGAATTGTTTTGCTGTTATTCCCAATGTGGTTTCAAGTTCTGGTACGTGTTCTTGTTGTTCTCCTTTGAAGATCTGCGTTAAACGTTTTTGCCATCTATTCACTTGAACTTCTATAGTTGACTTTGTCTTTAAGAACAGAGTGACTTTTTGTTTTGTTTCTTTAGGTAAGGCATTTTACAATTTTGTATACTTTTCTGTTATTAACCAGCTTCAGCTGCCTCTTCTTCAGGGGAGCTGTTCTCTCCATTTATGTTTACCATGGTTGGTACTGTGTGTACTGGCCTTGTTTATTGTTTGATATGTTGTCTGGATTCTAGTCTTCTCTTCCTCCTGATCTGCAGTAAAGTTTGGCTATGTATGGCTACAACTTCTTTTTTTGTGTCCCATTAAGGGGATTAAAAGAAATCAGGTGACCAGCACATCAAGGTCTACCTTATTGATCCATCTTATATTGTAGTTAGAGAAACATGGTATCACAATAAAATAATTTCCCCTCACTTCCTGCCACTTGAACAGGTCTCCTCATTGGAAGATTCACCCTCACCTTTTGTTCTGATGGTAAACGCTAACATTTTGGATTTCCTATCTGTTTCTGTCTTGGTAACAGTGGCGACCAGAATGAAAATAAGAACATGAATATACCTAGCAGGAACACACATCAATAAAAACTTTGCAGGGGTTCTGATCCTTCTCTGCTCTATCCAAAAAGAAAAGAAAAGTTTTATCTATGTTTACACAAAGGGGTCTATTCACGAAGCTGCCGAGGGCAGCCGAGTGAATGACCGATCTGAAGTGAAGTGAGCCGAACACTGTTCAGCTAAGTTCTTTATTCTGACACGATCAATGTCAGAATAGAAAAAAATTTAATTTCCCTTTGAAAAGCATTGGGACATTACTATTAGCAGGTTAGCAGTACCAGGGACGCTGATCTCACTGCAAGTGGCCGGAGCCAGACGTAACATTATCTTTTTTGGTTTGTTTTTCAGGTTATTGCATTAATTTTCAGATATCTATGTTTCATAGTTTATCTTCAGGCCAATTTGTCCTCAGCTCTGTAAAGAAGAACCTCTTTGTACTTCTGCCATGTGCTAGCTTCAACTGTCATACCTATCAAGGTTTTGTTTAATAAACAAGATTTGGTTTAAATGTTCTAAATAACATCCTTAGTTTTCTGTTTACTTAGTTGTTTCTGGGCCATTTTATGGTATTATTTTTTTACAAACGGGTAGTTCATTATTTAGCTTTTTTGCATCCCGAGGATATTGGACCCCAGCCATGCTGATGCCAATCTGTATGACCTTTAGCACCAAGTGGGTTTTTAAGAGTTATCCTCTGAAAACTAAAGTGCCCATTTTAAAACAACAGCTCAGTGATGGGCAGTAGGCTCTGAATATCAAATACAAATCTACAGTCCATTTTCATTGCTTGGTTAAATTGAAATAATTGTGGTTAAAATTAAAACTGCATAATTGCTATTGTATACATTACAGTGCACTTGTGCCCAAACTATGAACAATTAATTATTCACATATTGTTGAAAGTTAATGTAAATGACCTTTAAATCAAGCCATCCTTGACTTCTCTAGCTGCTTCTAATGTGAAGGTATTTTAAACAGAAAAGGAAAGATGTTCATTGTAGCAAATTAAAATGTACAACTTTTAATGTGAATAAATAAATAACTCCTAACGTGAATAAATATAATAGTATCAAATGTAAAATAACAGCACAATTTGTATTGACATGGAAAACCTAACTCGTTGAATGAAAATAAATTACAAGCAAATCACAGAGAAAAAAAATGCTAGAATGCTATGACCTATTAATTGATTTTGATTTTGATTTTTTCATTGACCAAAGATTATGACTATGACCTCGTTCACACAAGGTCATAGTGCTGTGTGCACAGCCGTATCGGGCAGCTCCTGGGAAGGACCGGTGCTGCGTGTGATTAGTACGCAGCCCCTGTCCTTCTCTATGGGAGTACGCGGCCATACGCCGCCCTACGCTCACCCCAAGTGCAGGTCCGTATGGGTGCGAGTGTCCCAGCTCGGGCGCAGACAGGATCCATCCTGTCAGTGTACAAGTACAGACACCCGCACCCCCACGGACGAGCAGGGCGGGTGAACGTAGGGTGGCGTATGGCCGCGTACTCCCATAGAGAAGGACAGGGGCTGCGTAATAATCACACGCAGCACCTGTCCTTCCCGGGAGCTGCCCGATACGGCTGTGCACGCAGCATGGAGCTGTACATGCCGGCTTTTTCTCATGTGAATAAGGCCTATAGGTTACGTTTAGTAAACAAATTGATCAGTGAAGCAAAATATTTTTGCATAGCTTTAAAGTGTCTGCAAAACCCAATTCACTTGGCAGCCTTGTGTTCTTTTTTTTCCAAATAGGATTCTAAGACACCTAAACTACTTCACAAAAGGTACTATTTCCACCCACTACTAGAGCAGGCATGGCAATTTATTCCATGAGGGATCCATGACCTTACAGCTGGAGATGTTAGTACTCTTGCCTGCCTCTTCGCTGCGAACACATCAAGCTTGAGCTTGAATCTACATCTGGATATTGGCAACAGGATGGTAACATCTAGAAGAAGCTATGTTTTTTTCTTCTCTCCTTTTAAGACACCTTTTTAATTATGACTTTAGGGTTGATTTCCTAAATGAGTTGAGCATGTTCACTTTACAAAGGAATTTTCCATTGCAGGGGAATTTTCTCTTAGCTTAGTAAATGTGTTGAAAATCCACTTTGCAAAGAATACCCAATGTGCATGAAATGTAAAAGAACCAGTATTTTTGCTTGCACATGACTGAATGATGTAAGTCAGCAGTAATTCACCTGACTTACCCCTGTGCCTCTTGCAATGAAGATAGCAGTCAGTATGTAAGCTAAGTATGCTTTGGGGTAGTATACACATGTGCTTGTGTTTAGCTGCTGACACACATTCGTGAAACATTTCTGTACATTTGGAAAGCTGTGCATGAATTTTATATTGGACCACAGCCTTAAGGAATGCCTAAAGTTGTATTTTTGGAAAGCCCATTATGTTCTGTTCTGCTTCATTTAAACTGCTTTTATTCCTTAATAGAAGTCAGTGTGAATGTGGTCACATGATAAAGAAATACCTAATACATGGTAAACGATTTTTTCCCTGAGAGCAACTTAAAGCATACTTTCTTTAGGCTACATTTGACTTCATTTGGCTTCAGAATCTGATGCCTGTGTACATAAGCCCAAACAGAATTCTGAGCTGTTGATTTATATCCAATATATAGACATGAAGTTCAAAGGATTCTTTATATATAGCCATCAAGTTCAAAGGATTCTTTGAACACAAAAAGGAATGTTAATAAAATCACCTGAGCTCATGAGAAAATGGTTATAATTAAAAAGTCTATAACTTTATCTAGATAGAAATGACAAGTATTAACTGAAGGTTAAAACATTTCATAGCTCTTCAGAGAGAAATATCACTTCTTTTTCCACATTACATTTTGACCCTTTTTTGATTTAATGTGTCCTGGCATACAGAGAGGTAGCATAACTCACACTGTGTATTATCCCCCCTGTGCCATATCTAACAAAGATCAAAAGCCGTGATACATTAATATGTTATAGTACTGCATCATAATTTCCTTCATGCTGGATTTGTGTCTGTTTCTAGGAGGATGACTCCCAGGAATAGAAATTACCAAAGGCCCTGCCAACATGCGCAAACATACTCATTCATGCAGATACACACTAAGGCCTCATTCACACACAATGCAAGCAAAATGGTATATTGCGTATATACGCGTCTATGCGCGTATATACGAGCGTATATGCGTGCACTATATCCGATCCCAGAATACATCACTCGTAATGAGATTTGTTATGTGCTGTACGCATGTATGCGCGTATATACGCAGTAAATACGCAGAAATACGCTGCCCGGACGCATCTCTGTTCCATTCTGTTTTTGCGCATATATACGATATGCAAATATACGGCTCCATACGTAGCTGTGTGTATGGAGCCATTCATTTGCATATGTTGCATGGTACAATACGCAAGTACGCGCGTATATGCGCGGCAGTATGAATGAGGCCTTATAGCTACCCAATCACCAGTTATTAGCAATAATGGCAGCATAACCGTCACAAAAATGTTCAATTTAGAGTAAATAATAGGGGATATCATAACACAGGATACACAAGTAAAAAAGTGGGCCACAGAAAAGAACCTGAGCTTTATGCTCAACAAAAGAACAGAACAAAAAGCAACTGCTAAGGGGAATTTCTCTAAATTGCTAATAAAAGGTGAGTGCAGTTGATGCGCAGTGTACTTATTCACTGACTAATAGTTGCATCATGCAAACCACAGCAAACATCATTAGCAAACAATCAATACTATATTACAAAGTCTGACATCCATAATAAAACAAGAACAGTAAAGTTAGCTTCACACCTTTGCTAGCATTATGCACATCAACACATTACATCTCACATTTAGATGTGTTGCGATAAGGTGGCTTACTTAATTTGAATGAGTTGTCAATGTAACTCACCACAACTAGAACTGGATGTGGACCTTTGTGTTAGCAATGCAGTGCACCACACAGTAGTGCATTACTACGGGGTCTATTCACTCAGCTGCCGTAGGCAGCTGAGTGAATGACCGACCTAAAGTGAAGTGAGCCGAACGCAAAAAACAGTTAAAAGAGTTGAAAAATCTAAAACTATTGTGCGGAACTAGCAATGACAGCTAGCTCTGCTCAACAGTTTTCTATGGCCGGCGGTTCTGCTGCCATAAAAAAAAAAGCCTAACTCTCCCGGGCACTCTGGGAGTCTCCTGCTCCCGGCCGCCAAGGAGAGAAACACTGCTTTTTCGTTTTTTTTCTTATTCTGACACGGAGCTATTTCAATTTGCAATATGCAAACTAGCATTGTACCCGCCCTCTGCTGCTGTCAATCCTGATGGTGGACCTGATGGAGAACTGCAGCAGAGGGCAGGTGCAATGCCAGTTTGCTATTGGCTAATGCAAATTGAAATAGCCAATAGGAATCTAGCAATTAATTCCTATGGCCCAATTTTTTTTTTTTCCAAGAACAAAAAAGAAAAAGCAGTGTTTCTCTCCTTGGCGGCCGGGAGCAGTAGACTCCCAGAGCGCCAGTGCAAAGTTGTGAAGCTAGCCTAATATAAAAAAAAAATAATCACCATGAAATATATACCAAAAAGGCCCAATTTTCCATCAGGTGTTGCTTACTACAGCTAAAGACCATAATGATGTTCTTCTGTCTTGAAGGTCTTTACATAGAAATATGGTTCAGATGTTTCTCCACCTGCTAGCAAGTACGTATCTAAGTCTCTCTGGCTTGAGGCTGCCATTTAATTAGGCCATGGCAGGATGCAGGAGGGAGAGGCTCACTAAAGGGTCACACCGGAGGCGAATGAGAGGTGAACAGCACGGTTAAGTACTAGAGGCCAATGAGAAGAGTGGTGTAAAGGGTGGAATATTTATTCATAGTGGTAGTTTTTTTAAGGGGATCATGTGGAGCCCTGGTTTTAATTATGGCTGAGGGAAGGTTTAGCTGCACTGCTGAGTCAACTTTGAACAAAAAAGGGAGTTTGGATGTTAAAGTACAGCTGAGGCTCCTGTATCATAGTATAAATAAGTACCAAATCCAGTTACCGTTGATGCACAAGCCTCGTAAAGTAAACAGAAAACTTCCTTCACCTTTCTTGACTGTGCCAAATTCTCCTTAAAGGAGAACTATGAGGTGAGTGCTTTTCACTCACCTTATAGTTCTAGCTGACCTGTGACAATGAGACTGTCACAGGTCGGCTCAGTACATCGGGAAGTGAGCGAACACATACCGGCGTTCGTTCACTTCTCGATCCTGTCACGGCTCTCTGCCGTGACAAGGGGAGGGGCTGGATTCCTCCCGCTCCGATCCTTGAGCGCTGACTGGCAGAATGGACAGGGGAGGGGGCGGGTACAGCTGGCTCTGCCTCTAGATAGGCAGAGCCAGCTGTCACTCACGCAGCTGGGCGGATCCAGACATAATTGTCGGGATCCGCTTTAGCTGCGGCGTCTCAGTATACCGCGAGCTGCATAATAATGTTGGTACAGAGTATTCTAGTGGACTCCTAATTTCTTGCAGCATATTATTGCGTTATATGTTTTTTTTTTACCTTTATGAAAAATGCAGAAAAACACACAAAGATATAGAAAAATGAATACTAAAATGCAGTGCAGGAAAACACATATTAAATACTTGAGTCTCAGGTGTCAGCTTTTTAATCTGCAATGGGACAGCGGTTATTTTTCCCTATGGCATTTCAAAATGGCGCCGTTACTTAGCGGCTCCGGTAAATCTTAAGATCCGAAGTCCAGGAATTAAATTGATCAGCACCTGGACTTTCAATCCTGCTACATGCTGCTCCATAATAGTGCTTCATAGCAGGACTATAAACACAATGTGATGTACAATATGTTAAAATGCTAAAAGCTATATGATGTGAAATATCTCTGAAATTAATTTTTTTTTATCTGGGACTCAAGGGGTATAGGGAGAAAAAAGACTCTGGGATATAATTGGTTAAAGTAGCATTAAAGTGACATTAAAGGCAACTTTTTTCCCCCCCTCAACCCAACCTTAATGAAAGCACTTACCTTAAATGATGTCTCTTAATCCGATCTTCTTCTTTCCCGATGTTTTCAGCCTTCTGTCCAGTGCTGCGCCGGGTGTCAGATCCAGCGCTGACTTTTTTGGGCTTTGTTGATGGAATCTCAGCATATATCGAGACGAGGCGATGGTATATGTGAAAAGATTAACAAATGCTTTATTCGTGCATGGGAAAACTCAATACAGACAATGAAGAGTTCGGAACTGTTCCTCACTCAGTCTCGAAAGAGTCTCAACTCCCCCCCCATGCTCAGGAAGCCTGTAACTTTGTAGTTTAAGCTGATCTTGCAGTTTTGAAAACTTGGTTTAACTCAAGAAAACACACACATTAGTATGGTACAAGTTTAAACATATTAATCAGTTCATCAATACAACAAATAATATTCACAGCTTGCTGGCACTTCCTGTCCCACGGTGTCTGCATGCGGGTGCACGCGTTCATAGTTTTACCTTGCGTCCCTCCTCGTCCTGTAACCTGCTTCTGTTCCCGAGTCCTGTAACCTGCTTCTGTTCCCGAGTCCTGTAATCCTGTAACCTGCTTCGGTTCCCGAGTCCTGTAACCTGCTTCTGTTTCTGAGGCCTGTAACCTGCTTCTGTTCCCAAGTCCTGTATCCTGTTTATGTTCCCGAGGCCTGTAACCTGCTTCTGTTCCCGAGTCCTGTATCCTGTTTATGTTCCCTGCTTGTTGTCCGGAGCCGTGACCTGCTTATGTTCCTGAGTCCTGTTAGCTCCTTGTACCCTGATCTTTTGTCCCTTAGTTCCCCTGGTGTTTTGCTTTGCTCCCTGGGTTTGCTTGCCTGTTCCTTTTTGCATGTGGTGTGGTTTAGATGTAGTTGGTTGCTAATACTTGTTTCTGTTAATATTATTCTGGTTGGCATATTAACC
Organism: Nanorana parkeri; assembly: GCF_000935625.1. Lineage (NCBI taxonomy): Eukaryota > Metazoa > Chordata > Amphibia > Anura > Dicroglossidae > Nanorana > Nanorana parkeri. The sequence goes on from NW_017306378.1 coordinate 1,009,391, forward strand.
AGTTGACATCCGGGGTGTTAAACCCCCTTCCCATCCAGGCCATTTTTCAGTATTCAGTGCTGCGGTTCTTTGACTGACATTTATTCCGTCATGCAGCGCTGTACTGAAATGAATTTTATACCCAACGCACTAGGGGGCGCGTGCGAGCAGGAAAAAAATGCCGTCTGGAGACGGCAGCCCGCTGATGCGAGTCTGCCGTCCGTCCGTTTTTTCTTAACGGGCGGACGGCAAGAGGTTAGAACTGTATATCATACATTCTGCCTTGTCCTGTGTGGTCACACGTGTTTGGTCTGCCTGCGCAAGTGTGGGATCACCTGTGCCGGTATCCCTGACACACACCCAGCTTACCAGCACACACAAGGGTGGCTTTATAGGACCCTGCAAAGGAAAGGGGCCACCCTAAAACAGGATATCAGGGCCAGTGCTCAGGCGCACAGCTGATTCTTCAGGAATCAAAAACTTTTAAACATCAGGGAGCATCATCCATTGTAAGTGATTTCATCAGCATTTCAAATATCTTACAAACATTTTGACTTTAATATCACTTTAAAGACAAATACAACAACATGGCTTTTTATACAATGTTATAGAGTTAATCCAGTCTAAGTATAAGATCTGTTCAGCTAAAATATCATATGAGATTATCAAAATTAAAAATTAATTTTGTCTTGTGTGAAGCTCCTGTAGATCACAGAGTTGTCTGTATTTTTAAATGCTGTACAAATCACTTGGTTGACAAGTAATCATCAGTGGGAAATTAGTCACTTCTGTTTACATTTAGATTCCCAACAGGAAGCTGCAAGAAATTAGGAGTCCACTAGAATACTCGGTACCATTATTATTAAAAATGTCTGCATTCAAACTCCATTCATCATTACATTTTAAAATACATTTGGAGACAACTAACATGGGTTACATACTTCTCAGTAACATCAAGTTACTGAACTCTTGCATGTCTAAATCATTTTTAAAGGGGAACACAGATGTCATTTAAAAGAAAATGAAATGATGTTGAATCATTACCATAAAGTAATCAGTGTGGCGAATGCTGGAATTCTAGCATCAGGGGATTAAGTACTGTCAGTTTCTTTATGAGTGCTAAATGAGACTTAGTAAAGATAATTCATATCGCTGTAAGTCCTGTTATGTAATAAGCCCAATACAGACATTTTGTCTTGCTCTCCAAATGAAAGCAGTGAATTAAAGGCAACGTAATGAGCTTATTAAATAGCAAATACTGTATTTCCCACTGATGTTTAGTGCAAGATACTCATACATAATATGGCACACTGACAAAATAACAAGCAGGCGCAAAGAGAACTGAATATATACAGACAGATGTTGTAATAATATTCTGTGATTGAAATGCTGTGTCGGGTGTAGTCTACATGTCATGTGAGCTTTAAACCCAAAATCCATTTTGCAATCTACTTGGTTTCATGTCTCACTGAGCTACCTTTAGCAATAATTATTTGATAATCTATTGCTGATTTTCTTACCTGAAGATCCTGCCAGCATGCACTACTTTTTTCATCGCACCACAACGCAATGCAACACACGGTATTGTAGTACTGCACCGCAATGCATGGCTGCCGGGAGATGTGTTGCGATGGCATTCAAATGAATTGCAATGCTATACACCACACCAGCGCATGGTACTGCACACTAGGTGCCTTGTGCAATAGCATGCTCTAAACACATGGACGCCATGCGTTTAGAGCAATGCTCTGGTGTAAACAAGCCATTAGACAGGAAATAGGTGCCTTCTGACTGTCAGAAGACAACCTATTCAGCTTAACCAGAGAAGGAAAAAAAAGGGAACATTTGGTAAAAGTATGCGGGTATCTAAATGTTGATGACACTTTAGTTGTGCCTGGTTTTTAGATTTAAGAAAACTATATGGTTATACATAATATCATTCTGAAAAATAGATGAAGGCTGCATTCACATGGGACATTCTGGGATCCCTGTGGCAAGAACCTATGGATTCTTATGGCAAGAATCCCAGGTGTCCCCGTTCAGATGTGGCTGCTGTACCCATTTAAGTAAATAACAGGGTGGCAGCGGCTGCATCTGTCAGTGGTAGTCCACATGTAATTGTACATAGTATAATTACATGTTGCTCAGGATAGATGATTGTGCCTGAACTGTATCCAACGACAATCATTTATCTCAAACCGCATGTAATCATACCATGTACCATGAATGGGGCACCTGAGATTCCTGCTACAAGAATCCTGCTGTAGGTTCTTGCAGCAGGAATCCCAAAACACAACAAAGTACCCATGTGATTGGGACCTTAGGGTTTATGTGCACTTCATTGATTCACTTTGGCAAAACACATTTTGTACAGTAGCAATAGCAGCGATCAGCTAACCAAAAATGGCAGGTGGTGGGACAGCTGTCTGCACTCTAATCTATACCACACTGCCAAGATATACCAATGTCTTCTCCGCACCTTGTGTTGAGATTCAAATTGCAGTTTGACTGAAATATTCAGAAATAAAATTTGATCACATTTTCAAACTCAAATTTTGAAGTGGATTTAAGTTAAAGGAAACTATTTTTGAAGGTTCATTCTGACACTTTAGAGGGTTGCTAAACAAGCTAATTTCCCAAAAATAGAATTAGAAGCCAACACAGCTGTAGGAACCTTTGCTACTGAAACAAAAAAGTTACAATGGGGTGAGAGGAGTCTTTTCATACGGCTTAAATTGCAAGTTTGGAGGATGTTAGATCAACAAGAAATGTATTTTTCACTCTTTTTTTTTTTAAAGACACCTCCCTATAGCTTGTTTCTGCGCATTTAGGCCTCATGGTGCTACCATTAAACTGTGGTGCTTCTGGCCAATTTTTACCCACTCATACCTAAAGGGGTGTAGCACTAAATTTTTATGAAGACACCTGTGGCTGCATGTGGCTGTGGTCACTCTGCATGTAGTTCTGTTTACCCTTTCTAGCAAACATGCCTGTCTATGGTCAAATGATAGGAAAAAAGTGCCTAACAAGGAAAAACACTTTTTTTGCCTAAAATGTTTAAAATAATAGTAGATTGAGGTTCTACTGCAGCACTGTAAGCAAAACTAATTGTAAACAAAAAATGTAATTCCATGACCAAATATGCACTATTAAAGTACGCTATACCTGACCCTGTCCCTGAATACAAAGGTGGTTCCACAAAACCACCACTTTATGAAACCTGTAGTGTAATGTAAAGGTTTTATGTGTTTCCCATGTTTCTCTCAAAATGATATGAAAAGACTTCCCCCCTTCATTTAACCCTTTTTTCTTTTTGCTGTGGGGGCTTCATATACCATCTATAATAGGTAGGTATAACATCTGTTTTTAACAGCCAGCCAAAAGTGACCATCAAAATTGACTCCCCATTGACTTCAATGCATTTTGAATTTGAAACTTGTAGAATTTGTTTTTCCATTTGATAAATTCGAGTAAAATGTGTTTAGACCTTTTTCTTGTGTGTGTGTTTTTTTTCTTCACTTTTTAGGGTAATTTTTTTGGGGGGGTTATTCACAAAACTGCCAAAGGCAGCCGAGTGAATAACCCACCCGAAGTGGATTGAGCCGTACGGTGTTCGGCTATTCACTTCAGCTCAGTACGACTGATTTCACCCGTACATCGGCTAAACTGAGCCGTACATTGACTGCCTTTAGTTAACCGAAGTGCAGAAGCCATTCAACTCAGCCGATGCAACATCTGGATCGGCTGAGCCAAAGCTATTTTTTTTAAATTTAAATAGATGTAAAGAAAAGAAAAACCAGGCCCTTTAGGTCTGGTAGGAACTTTAGGAGGAACCCCACCCAAAAAAATGGGCAAAAAAGTGGGGTCTCCCTAAAATTCCCAACCCAACACAGAGCAGAAAAGGAGGGGACGAGTGAGCACCCCCCCCCCTCCCTGCCATACCAGGCCACATGCCCTCAGCACTGGGATGGTGCTTTTCCAGGGTCCCCCTGGAAAAGCAAGAAGACATTAATCAAAAATCCTTTAATTGAAATAAAAACACAAAAAATTGGATCCACCAATGTCCTCCTGATGTCAATCATGATGTCCAGTGTTGTCCGTGACAACGATGACTCAGCGAAATTGAAAAATAAATCAATTAAAAACAATAGAAAAAAAAGACGATGCCCGCCGACCCAACCGCACTGGACGGACTGACTGCGGCAGAATGAAGAATCTGACAGATTCTGGCAAAATATAAACAATTGGGTGGAGCTAGTAGTAACATCACTGCTAGCTGCATCCAACTGTTTACATTTGTCTGACACCTGCCAGAGTCTTCCAGCAGGTCACGGGCAAATGAAAACAACTGGGTGGACAGATCAGCGTCCCCAGGTCATTTGGGGACACTGATCTGTCATTACAGTACAACAACTGGGCGCCCAGCTGTTGTCTTTTTTTGGGAGAATGATTGGCTTTGGTAGACTTTGTTCCCCCTGCTTCGGCTGTCACTACGGCTCAGCATATGCGGTCGGCTCAGCTGAGCCGCTCGGCTGCCTTCGGCTGTTGTACGGGCTATTGTGAATATCCCGTGCAGCAGCCCTTCGGTTCTACTGAACCAAAGGGCTCATGCAGCCGAAGAGAGCTGAAAGATCAACCAAAGCTATGATCCTTCGGCAGGTAAGCGAATAACCCTCAAAGTATGAATTTTGGGGACTTTTGCTAGTGTGTTTTTTTTTCTTTTTTTGGTGTATTTTGTTATTTATTTTTTTAATAGAAACCAATTAGTGCAAAGTAAAGAGGCAGTGCACACATTCCTTATTTGTTTGGTGGTTATGTTTGATATTTTTTTAACACAAAACAATAAAATATGCCAAAAACTGGAAAGACATAAAGAAAATAAACTGTCTCTGGCTCTTCAAAATTTCAGAATGTTTGTGCATTAAGGTGTGTTGTGACATGCTGTGTTAGGCAGCCCATCAGGACTTTAAGGCACCTCAATGCACTTAACAGGGCTTGCTGCATAGCTGCAATGTTTTTGTATGTGCTGTCTCTCAGTATTTCCAAACCACCTACCCTTAACTTAAATAGCATTTTGGGTGAAATGATCCTTTAGTAAAGTCTGCACGGTAGTAATTTTCTGCATGTCAAATCCTTTACAACCACAGGAGGTTATTCTCATTTTCGTATAAACTATCTTGCACAGATGGTATATTCAAACTCATCTGTTGAAAATACAGCACCATATTTTGTGTGTTTGGCAAGTACATTACAATAAAAGAACCCTAAACAACCTGCTACTTTAAAACAGCCCATTGAAGAAGACATATTGAAGGTCAATGACATGCCTTACATGTAATATTACATACTTTGCATTAATTACACATTCGTCTTCCTGTCATAAACGTATTCCTGATTCATCTGTAGAGTTGTAGCAACAATGAAACCCTTTTTGCTAGACATTTCCAGCGCCTTTGTTTTACTATATTGTTTTATGATATTGTCTCATCGTTGTTGTGCTGGTGAATTAGTATAATGGGAAAGATGGGTACATTAAACAAAACTCATAACATAGAGATTGCTCTGACGCATTTCACAACATAGAACTGCAACATCATGAAAATATAAAAACACAGCATGGAAGGATAGACAGAATTTTCAGTGGAGCCCATAAAACATCAATCATTTGTTCCTACTGAATATGGTCTTTAACGGGGATGTTTTCCATTCTAATAACAAGTGCCAGTTAATATGTCTGGTATCAGTCTGTCCTTTGACAGCATTGCAGTTTATGCAAGTGTCTGCTAGAGCATTATATATAAGTGTACATATGTGATACTTTACATTACTATTATAAATGTGCCAAGCTTAACAAATAAATGGACATAGAAAACTCATGTGAACAATACAATGTGCAAATAAAATATACATATATGTGACTCTTGGAACCACAATCATGCATGAAACACCAAGAGCATGAATAATACGTGAAAAATATATAAAGAAGTCTGTGAACTGTGATAATCTATCACTCAACACCGTCCACGTGTGTATCTGAGTGTGAAATTCCAAAGTTGATGAGTAAGGGGTCTATTCACAAAGCTGCCGAAGGATCTGGCCGTAAGCCAAATAAGTGGCAGGTTGCTGAAAACAAGCCCTTGCACATCTCCCTGCCCAGCTCTTAGCAACCTGGGAAGCTCTGGCCGGTGTCCTGCCCAGCTCCTGGCAACCAATGACATTGCCTGGAGATGAACGAAATGCTCTGGTGAGATAGTGAGATGATCCACCCCCTTCTCCATTAGTATGCATCACCAGCAATTCCCATATCCCCCCTTGAAACATGCACCAACAGCACCTCCCTAAGCTTCAGGTGGCGATTATGCAAGAGACACCCCTGGCTACCACTACTTCATTACTGTCCAATCACAAGCTGGGGGCAACAAGGTAACCTAGGGGTCTATTCACGAAGCTGCCGAAGGATCTAGCCATAGCTTCGGCCGATCCTTCGGCTAGCTTCGGCCCCAGGACCCCTTTGGTTCAGTAGAACCGAAGGGGTGCTGTACGACGTATTCACTATAGCCCGTACAGCTCCCGAACGTGGCCGAGCGGCTCAGCCGAGCCGAACACATATGCATCGGCTGGGCTGAGCAGCGCTGAAAGCCGAAGCTGGCCGAGCGGCCGGCCATTGGCCGGCCAACAGCCTGCTTCTGACAGCTGGGCGGAGCTCCAGCCACTTGCAGAGAGATCAGCATCCCTGGTTACCTGCTAACAAGGGACACTGATCTCCAAACAGCCTAACTCTCTCTGGTGCTCCGGGAGTCTCCTGCTCCCGGCCACCAAGGAGAGAAACACTACTGTTTCTTTTTTTTCTTTATTCTGACACAGATCGATGTCAGAATAGAATTTTTTTTTTAAAAAGCATTGTACCCGCCCTCTGCTGCAGTTCTCCATCAGGTCCATCAGCAGAGGGCGGGTACAATGCTAGTTTACTATTGGCTATTGCAAATTGAAATAGCCAATAGGAATCTAGCAATGCATTCCAATTGTCAAAAACGTTATTTTTTTCTATTCTGACACAGCTCCGTGTCAGAATAAAGAAAAAAAAAGATAAATCAGTGTTTCTCTCCTGGGCGGCCGGGAGCGGAAGGCTCCCAGAGCGCCCGGGAGTTTTTGTTTTTTTTTACGGCAGCAGAGCCGCCAGACATTAGAAAACTGTTAGGTGGAGCTAGCTGTCACTGCTAGTTCCGCACAATCGTTTTCTATTTTTTATTTTTTTACTTTTTTTACTATTTTTCTGTTCTGCTCGGTCCCTCCAAGGGACCGAGCAGAACAGCCGAGCCGAACAGCAGTGAGTAGCCTGCCGGAGGTTCGGCTCAGCCGATCAAGATTTTGGATCGGCTGAGTCGAACTCCTTCTGCACTTCGGGTCCGCCGAACATGCTGGGCATGTTCGGCGGACCCGAAGCCATGCGAAGCAAGCCGATGTACGGCTGATTTCAGCCGATATACGGCTGAAATCAGCTGTACAAGCCTGAAGTGAATAGCCAAACAGTGTTCGGCTCACTTCACTTGGGGTCTGTTGTTAACTCGGCTGCCCTCGGCAGCTTAGTGAATAGACCCGTTAGTATTATTGCTTACTTGTAGCAAGAAAAAGTCAGATTAGTTCTTGGCTTTACAGTCTTGTGTACATTTCATGATTGAATAAACAGAAATTATTACTGTATGCATTTAAGCAGTGCATTTAGCTGTTTGCCTGGAGTTCAGCTTGAAATTTCAGTAAATGTAGGAGATGAACTACAACTCTAGCAATACTATAATTTAAAAGTAATGCATGGATGACCGGGTAGAAAATGATTTCACAGAACAAAAGCCAGTAAATCAAGCTGTGCTCCCATCGTAAGCTTATTCATATGTCAAGGCTTGCTAGCTGTCCCAATGGAGAGAAAAATGGCCGAGTACATAAGTTAATTAAAGCTAGCTTATTATTGAGCGTTGTTCTGTGTGCTCACATTGTTCCTGTTCCTCATAAAGTGCCGCTATTTCAGCTAACCAAGTAAAGGAAGTCTGGATTTCTGATTGAGTTATTCTACCAAAAAAGGAAAAGTGTCAGATTCCAGCTGTCATATTTGTACTAAAGATTTTTAAAAAAACCTCTAATATCTGATAAGTTGCTAAATCATTATTTGCTGTTTCACCATCTTTTGCATTTTGACTTAAAGCCCATCTCTTGGTAAATCAGCCCCGCCCCCACACCCAGCCCCCCTATACCCATACTTTAAAAATTTTTTAAATATACCTTTTTTTAATTGCTGGGGATCACCATCTTGTGACCTCCCACAGAGCCTCGTTTGCTATTGAAGTCTGGGGATACACCTCTGCAGTCCAGACTCGCCAATCAGTCTGTTGCTGCCCCTTGTTTTGATGTTATCACATCATTGGAGCCTTGTGGATCCTGTTAGGATGGAAAGCCTATGGGAAGTGGCCAAATTGCCCTGAAGCAACGCAGGGATCCGAAACAGAATCTTCCCACTCTGTAGTCCAGAAGAAAGAAGACTTTACCACAGGTTAAAGTAAGTAAATGGGACTTATAGGTAGATTTAAAATAAATAAAACAAAAACCTTTATAATAATTAAAGGGGTGGGGTGGAATGGGTCCCCCCCCCCGGAGATTTACTTTAAAAAGAAAATATAAGAGTGACATCAAATTATAAGATGATAAAGACATGACAGTCTTGGAATATCTTCACTTTGTCCTTTCTTTCGTAGCTTAACTCTAGCCAATTTGTTTGGGTTTTTTTGCTTTTTTTTGGAGATTGCCACATATATACGGTATATAGTAATTGCTATAACATTGTGCTGTAATTGCTCTACAATTGCAACACAAGCCATTTTGTAATTTTATGCTATTTAAAATTTCCTGCCGCTGTCATTTTTTTTAAACTGTCAAAAATCTCAATACAGTATGGTAACCTGGAGGTGTTCTGTACAACGTTGGTGTATGGAATGCCCACAGAAATGTAATTTCCTGCTGCTGTGATTGGCTCACTGACTTTCTCAGATGTCTGCACCAAGATACAAGTCAAATTTTAGACATCGCTTGCAATTGAGGTCCCATTTTTTTGTGGGATAATCCCAATTCTGGAATCAGACTGTAAAGGACATAGTGAAACAAGCATTTATTTGGTCAGAACAGAAAAAAAGTAGGAATCTGCAACAAAGTTTGTTTAACTTGAACTTTATATAGATAACCCAGAGGGGATTGATTTTTATCAACACAAGTGGAATTACACTTACAAGCCCAACCTAATTTTGGTTATAGTAGTAGGGGAAGGTATAACAGGGGTACAGAACCTTGGCACCCCAGCTGTGGTCAGACTACAAATCCTTTCATGTCTCTGCCTCTGTGAGTCATACCTGTGGCTGTCAGAGTCTTGCAATGCCTCTTGGGACTTGTATTTCTACAACAGCTGGAGTGCCGAGGTGAACCGCCCCTGGGTTATAACATCTATCCGGTGTTCATGGCACATGTCTTCTTGCTGGGGAGATTTCTTCTTACATCTACGCCCTGTAGTCTTGATGGAGAGTGCACAACATGTAGTTTTGCTACTGAGCAAGCTCACAAATTCCACAGACAGGAAGTGCTGTCATCATGAATCTGGAAATGGTGAGGAACAAAGCAGAATTTAGGGGAAAGATCAGGAACTGGAAGTGATATCTAGCGCTCACCCCCAAAGGAGCCGCTCAATATGAACTAGGGCTCTCCTACCTGTTTTGCCAACCCCTGGCCCCTTTCTCAGCTCCAGCAACACCGACAGTCCAGAACAGAACAGGCTCGAGTCGTAGGGTCTTTTTTTTTATCATTTATTTGCACAGTATCAACTAGGAGAGAGGGTTAATTGCAGGATACCCAAGTAACAATTTAGAGGACTCTGTTTTCTCCCTTAGCAACAGCTTGAAACAGTAGCACAATGGTCCTGTAAGAGCAACCAGTAATATGTAGTAGCACAGAGAACAGCCAGGAATAGTCCAGGACTTTGAAGGAGAACCGTCACAGGACTTGTAGTGCACCAGCTGGCTTCTCTTCAGTAAAGTACCTGTGAATAGGGTAAGGGATCTCTTACAGGGTTCCAGATGTAGTTCTTACCAGCTCCTCTGCGACACTCCTCAATAAGCAGATTCCACCTCCAGTCCACCTTCCATCAGGTTCCTTTCCAGAAGCATCATAAAACTGAACAAAAAATACACATAGGGGTTGGTTTACTAAAGGCAAATCTGTTCACTTTGCAAAGGAATTTTCACTTAGCTTAGTGAATAAGGTGAAGTCTTCCTGAATTTTTCCATCATCCAGTCAGGTGCAAGTAAAATATTACTTTTTATTTTCCTTGATTGGATATTCTTTGCAAAGGGAGTTTTCACCATATTCACTAAGCTATGTGGAAATGCAAAGGGAACAGCATATTTGCCTTTAATAAATCAACCACAGTGCGTTTAATTTACTTATAGGATATCTATGGTCGAAAACGAAAAATAAATATGTAATACTATGTTGAATTTTCAGTTATATCCCACTCCTAATAACTGTATTGATCCAGAGATCGTAAACTTACTTATTAAAGTTGCACATAGGATGTACTTCCTCAATGCACTAACACAATTTCACTCAGCCCTGTAAATATGCACTTCCTTGTGCCACCATTCTCTGCCTTATGAACTACAACTCATCTTAACAATGTAACATAATCATTGCTTGCTGGAAGCAATGCATGATGGGATATGTAGTCTTGAGAAATTGAGATTGCATCACATCAAGCAGCAGGAATCAAGCAAAGCACACTGGGAATCCAGGAAGTTATTGAAAGTGATGTGTCCATCACAAATAAACAAAATAAACTGACAGAAGGCAGCACTCACTCACATAAAAGGGATTTTTTTCAAGTAAGCACTGATTGCATTACAATGCTGATATTATAGCAGAATAGTATATGCTTTGACTTTACAACTCCTTTACTGAGTCCAGGTTGTTCGCTTTGCAAAGTGAATGTGAATAAAGTGAACCACTATTCGCTATGAATACCCATTCATGTGTGAGGCAAATAGAAAAAAAGCTGGATTTTGTGCTAGCATAGGCTATGCAAAGTTAACACATCTTCAACTTATTTACCAACATTCACTTTGCAAAGTGATTCTAAACTTTGCAGAGTGAACCTTCACTTTGTGAGGTGAACAGCCCCTACTCCTTCAGCAAAGCAATATTGATAAAACATAACATGCTGATTTCATTCTGCAAAGATGCAAGTCTATTTTCATGAAATAAGCCATTATGACTATATTACAGTGATATAACGGTGCATTATGTCTGTTTAAGCAGCCGACTACTGTTACATAAATTATAAGGAGCAGAAAATTATGTGCTTTGTCCTTTTTTCCTGCTTGATGTCAATCAATAGTTTCAATGTCACTGAGAAATATGGAGATGAAGAAAGATGACTTTCTATATTAGCTCTACAATAGGATGATGGTCTGTTAATCCACTGAACAGCTATGAGAACAAAAAACATAATTAAATGACATAAAAGTGACTAGAAAATGATACACTCCATATCTGGATGGTACAATTACAAATAATTGCAAGCTTTTAGGCGCTGGGATCTTTTCCAAAGGTTAAGAAATGCTTACACAGGTAATACAAGGAAAAAGCATGCAAGTGCTCGACCGCCTTGATCAAGGATGTGTGTACAACAAAAACGTACAAAACAAAACCCAGATCGGTAGATGTGGTGGATGTGTGAATGAATGTGACTGGATGGAATAGGCAGTAAGCTGTAAACAGTGCACTAACATGTATAATGAGTGTTACTGCAACACATAGGGGTCTACTCACGAAGCTGCCGAAGGATCTAGCCGTAGCTTCGGCCGATCCTTCGGCTAGTTTCGGCCCCAGGACCGAAGGGGTGCTGTACGGGCTATTCACTATAGCCCGTAAGCCAGGGACACTGATCTCCAAACTCTCCCTGGCGCCCCGGGAGTCTCCTGCTCCCGGCCGCCAAGGAGAGAAACACTGCTGATTCTTTTTTTTCTTTATTCTGGCACGGAACCGTGTCAGAATAGAAAAAAAAACAAAACGTTTTTGCCCATTGGAATGCTTTGCTAGATTCCTATTGGCTATTTCAATTTGCAATAGCCAATAGTAAACTAGCATTGTAACCGCCCTGCTGCAGTTCTCCATCAGGTCCATCAGCAGAGGGCGGGTAAATGAATAGACTCCATAGGTGTGAATCAATTCTAAAATCAGCCTTTTTATCAGTAAATTTCTATGTTGTAACATACTGAACTGTAAAAATCTAAAAGCAGGGGGCGTGTCCTGGCCATGGCGGAGTGAGGCAGCACACAACGAGAGCTCTGTGCTGAATGCCCGGGACGGCTGACTAACGGACGATTTTGCTGACTTTTTACACATGCTGAACGCAGCTCCTATGCTAGCCACTGGAAGGGGCCCCCGACAAACTGACCTGCTAGACCTATTTGCTCGGGCGGGATCCAAAGCCGTGACGAGACCGGAACCCAAAATGGCGACCACACGCTCGGCCACCTCGAGCGCAGCCCCGGCCAAAAAACTGCCCAAAACTCTCTCCCTATCGGCTCATACGCCGGTCCGCCGCCAGAGCCCACCGCAGTCGCCCATCTGTACCCCTCTCCTACATGAGGAGGAATCAAACTCCGGGTCCATAGCGTCCGGGTCGGGTACAGGGCCTGCTGAAGGGGATGATTGGCGGGCCTTCCTGCCGCAGCTGTCCACTAAGAGTGACCTGGATGGCATGGCAACGAAGATCGTGGCAGCCCTCCGGCTGGAATTACAGGAGGTAAAACAGCATCTGTCCTCCCTTGATGGCTGGGTCGATTCCGTGGAGGTGACGGCCGCTTCTCTGCAGGGGCGCACACCAGCAACAGCTTACATCCCTATACTTGCAGGTGGATGACAGCGAGAATAGAAATCGCAGGAACAACCTGCGTCTTAAGGGAATACCAGAAGCGACATCGGGAGCGGATCTGAAATCCACGGTGGTAACTATCCTCAATCACTATCTCGATAAACCGCCCACTTCTGCACTAGAACTGGATCGTGTGCATAGAGTGCAGGGGTACCATCAGGGGTACCGAGAGACGTTCTTTGCAGGGTGCACTTTTACGCCATAAAGGAGGAAATACTACGCCAAGCATGGCATAAAGGGCCCCTTGACTTTGACGGAGCCAGGGTTCAAATCATGCCGGACCTCTCCCGCCATACGCTTCATATGCGCCGCACTCTAAGGCCTGCATTGGATGTGATTAGGGCCGCAGGCGCTACCTATCGTTGGGGCCATCCGTTCCACCTGATTGTAACAAGGGAAAATCGGATATTCCACCTGCACGATCCGGCACAGCTGCCGGGCCTTTTTGCATTCCTGGAGACGGAGGCGGTCCAAGTTCCAAATTGGCTGGATTTTTCTACAGCACTCCCGTTACCTGGCCCATCCACTCCACGTCAGGCCAGAATGTCGAGGAACAGACAGCGATCATACCTCCGAGGCACTCCGTCCAGAAGCAGGGATTCCAGGGAGCCGTGAGTAGATCGTCATGCCAGCCCTCCCCACCTTTCCCGTGGCACCTAAGAGCCCTCCATTGACTCTGGAAAAAGACACCCTATGCTTACAGATGCAATAGGTTGAGGCTTTTTAACCCCCGCCATGGGGAGGCTCTCTGTAGCCGAAGAAGGGGGGCGGTGACGCTCTTTCCTTGGGAAGGGGGGGTTGGTGGTAAGGGGTCACGGCAACAGAACGCATGGTGGCTGCCGGCTATGTGCTTCCAGTCAGGTCACTATCTGGGCCCTGCACATGTTGAGTTTTGGGTCCTCTGTGCCCAGAGTTTTGTGCTATGTATGCATCACCCTCGTATCCTTTTGTTTCATCCTTTAGGGTTTATAGCTCACGCCTTTGCATAAGGATTTATGCTGTATTTGGGCTGGACTGGGGTGGTGGGGCTGGTCTGTGGGGAGACGGGGTGCCCGAGATACCCCAGACCTACCTGAGGAATGACGGGATGCGGGGAGGGCGGCCCGTCTGCTCCGGATGGGCTCCACGGTCCCACACCCTTAAGGCACTATGAGGGGTGAGCTACTGTTTGATTCACAGAATTTGCTGCACTGAAGTTTCATGTGTTATCCCATATGTAACTGAGTACTTTCTGGCCGTCCCAGCCTCACTCAGCACATCTCCGTTACTTATTTCAGAGTTTTTCTTAGCTATAGATACATTGCATTGTTAGATCTAACAATTGTTGTTTTGTTGCTTTCCTGTCCAGCCAAGAGCCTATTCCTAGTATCACCAAGGTGGTACTGGGTCGCCAAATAGGTCATCTCCTGCCCTCAGCGAGGGGGGGGGGTGTGTTAAACCTCAGACGACCCGTAGCTGGGTCAGATAGCTGGTATCCTCTATAGGAATTATACATACTAGTCTGTATAGCTCTTCTCTCTTCGCAGCTACTCAACCTTTTCTTTACCTACCATCCTCACTAAATTCCACCCCTCCCCCTCCCCTGCCCCTCTACTAGATCCTCTCACGCCCCCATCCAACCTATCCCCTTTCTCCTTCTCTTTCATCTCCTCCTTCCCCAATAGACATGGCTCGACCGGGAGACCCTGTTCCGACACGGAGTACTGTTGAGGGGATCAGACTCACCTCGTTCAATGTCAGGGGACTGAACGTGCCAGAGAAACGATCCCGACTCCTGACAGATTTGAAACGATCCAGATCGCAAATAGTTTTCTTACAGGAGACACATTTCAAAACTCACCAGGTTCCTCGCCTTCATAACAGAGACTATCCTGAAGCATACCACTCTTCTTCCCCTTTAACTAAATCTAAAGGGGTCAGTATTCTGATCGCCAGGACACTGCCATGGAAACTCACAGACCTCCGGAGTGATCCGAAAGGTAGATTCATCCTGGCTAAGGGTCAGGTAGGGGAGACAGTACTTACCCTAGCTAATGTGTATCTGCCCAACTCGGACCAATTGACCTTCTTGAGACGTGTTGTATCTGTATTGCTTGAATTCACAGAAGGCACCTTGATTTTAGGAGGGGATTTTAACTTTGCTCAAGACCCATTGCTGGACGTTATTAGCGTCGCATTTTTTAGACGCCTTTAATGCCCTTACTGAAGGGCATGCCTTACCGGCGGACGCTTTGCGAGCACATATCACGGTGATCCCAAAACCGGACAAGGATCCCTCCCTCTGCGGCAGCTATCGCCCAATTGCGCTACTGAACACCGATCTCAAAATATATGCCAAGATGTTGGCAAACAGGCTCCTCCCCTATATACCGGATATTGTCCATTTTGACCAGGTGGGTTTTGTGCCGGCGAGAGAGGCAAGGGACAACACCTCCAGAGTCCTGAACGTTATTCATGCTGCTAGACGTCGCCTTTGCCCCCTCCTGCTCCTATACATCGATGCCGAAAAGGTGTTCGATAGGGTGGACTGGCGATTCCTGGAGGCCACCTTAGGCCACATCGGACTAGGAGCGCATATGCGTGCATGGATCATGGCCTTATACTCGTCCCCAACTGCGGCGGTAAGAGTCAATGAAAATCGCTCTAAATATTTCCCCATCTCCAATGGTACCGGCCAAGGATGCCCCTTGTCCCCGCTCATATTTGCTTTCACATTGGAGCCTTTATTATGTATTATTAAAGCGGATGATTTAATTGAGGGATTACAAGTGCCATCAGGTGCCCATAAACTAGCAGCATACGCTGACGACCTGGTCTTCTTTGTATCCCGGCCAATGACCTCATTGCCACCCCTCCTGCGGGCTTTTGATACCTATGGTGCCATCTCCAATTTTTTGGTTAATCAAGCCAAGTCGGAGGCACTCATCACTTTGCCCCCCACGGAGGTAGATAGACTGCGTTCCTCCTTCCAGTTTCGCTGGGCCCAGTCATCTCTAAAACACCTGGGTGTGCGCATAACCGCGGACCCTGGGCAGTTGTACGTCAAAAACTATGTACCCCTGCTTCATGCTGTTAAACAAGATATCTCCAACTGGCAGGGCCTGATGTTATCGTGGTTTGGCCGATGTGCAGCCCTGAAGATGACAGTGCTTCCTAGGATCCTGTACATCATCCAGGCAATGCCTATCCATGTACCACAGGCGTTTTTCTCCCATCTGAGATGCCTGTTCGTGTCTTATGTGTGGGCAGGTCAGCGTCCCAGGTTGGCATATCGTATCCTCATACTCCCCAAGAATCGGGGGGGGGGCTCCCAGATATCAAATTATATCATAAGGCGTCCCACCTAGCCAGATTGCTGGACTGGAATTGCCACGCTGCACAGAAACAGTGGGTGGGGATGGAACTCTCTGAGTACCGAGTGCCGCTTTCGGGGCTTGCGTGGCTTACCTCCCCGGTGCCTGATGCAATTTCCTCACACCCTCTGATTGCTCCTACACTGAGAGTAGCCCGGACGGCCTTGATTAGTTCGAACATATCCACTCACCCATCACCCATGACACCGGTGCTAGGGGACCCTGACTTCCCACGTGGTATGGAGAACGGTCACTTACGGAGACTATTGAAAGTGCACAGATTTCGCCTTTTTGACTTTATTTTAGACGGGAATTGGCTCTCTATTGACTCTATTCGAAACTTGACCGATCCACGGCTAGATGAATGGAGTGCGATGCAGCTTCGTAATTTTTTGGTCTCTGTGCCCGGGTTGGGGGAACTGTCGCGCCGCCTCACTGAGTTCGAGTCTGTCTGCCATCTAGGGGCTCCAATCCGCCATGCAATATCTATGCTGTATAAGCTGCTATGCTCCCCGCCTCAGTCATATTGTCCCCCATTTCTCGAGAGGTGGGAGTCCGAGTTGGGTAGACCATTCACTGAACAACAAAGGGATACCATCATCTCCCTAGCACACAGGTCATCCTTGGCATGCAAATTCCAGGAACAAGGATACAAGATCCTGACCCGTTGGTATTGAGTTCCATACATCCAAAACTACAACAACAAAATAAATAGCTCGCTTCCCCCGACCTGTTGGAGATGCGAACAGGATGTTGGCACTATGTTACACGTTTTCTGGCAGTGTCCTGGCCTCCGACCCTTCTGGACGGCGGTGCGGTCTACAATTAACCAGCTGGTGATTGGCGACCTGTCTGATGACCCAGCGGTCTGCTTACTACATATGACATCCATGGCCATCAAAAACTACAAAAAATCTCTCACTATCCATTTGCTGAATGCAGCACGGTCATGTATCCCCCTGATGTGGAGAGAACGCAGTCCCCCCTCGATGAGAATGTGGTTTTCCATAATAGGAGAGATTTACCGTATGGAGGATCTGACTGCCTCCATACACAACCATGAAGAGCGATTTCGAAAGGTTTGGAGAGCATGGGTCCACTTCACAACCACCCCTGCTTACCTCGTAGTGATGGATGCGCACCTCGACACTCCGCCAGCGGAGGGTTGACGAGCATGCGGAGAACGGTACCATTGTGGTCGAAGGCCAAGTCTGGGTTCCCCTTCCTTCATACCTTCCCTCCTTACTCCTCTTCTTACCCTATTAGACTTTTCTGTATACGTCCAGTTTGGGAGATGCCAGCTGGAGGTGGGACTTCACCCACTTTCTCACAAGATACGTACCTTTTGAAGCGATAATGACGCAGGTGATTACTCAGGGTGAGTGGGGTGGGCACGTCCCACGCAATGTTCAGCAAAAACGCCTTTAGGTGAATATAGCTAGTATTACTAGGACTTTACAGATCACTGGACTTGCTTACTACGTAATTTAGGCTTGGGTTGTAACAGGTACATTCACATAGTCCGGCCCTCTTGCAGAACTATGCTGCGGAGAATATGAGACATATGCCCATGATTGGGGTTGAGGGTCAGCGGGACATGGTGGAGACCCCGAGAGAGATTCAGGCGCTGAAGTTATTGATATCCAACTGGGAAGAATGTACATAACACATGTCGTATGATTTATTAGTAGTAGACAACAACATCCGATTGTATACATCCTGTGGTCCGATCTGTCATTCTTTTTTTTTTATTTTATCCTGTTATAACAATGTAGATGTCATGCTTTTACAACTACTTTGTATTTGAATGTATGCCTGATTATTGTTTGACCAATAAACGCAACATTTAAAAAAAAAAATCTAAAAGCATGCTGGACTGGAGCTGATATTTTAGGAAAGTCCTATGCCTATTTGCTGATAATGTATTACCTCTGACTGGATGAAGAAGAGCCTATTGAAAATGCAAGCATTAGATGACCGTATGCTCCATTGTATTGGGTCTGTTTTGGTCTGCTTTGTAACTCCTGCTGTCATGTTGATGCTGTTTATTGCTGTTTACAATTCAATCTGCTGAAATCTGTAACAAGATAGAACAACTTCGAAGTGCTTTAAGTATGGTACTGGACAAAAAGTCTTTTGATGTTCTTAAAGCTAATTAAATATGAATCACTAAAATAAATGAGAATTTAATCAATTATTTACAAAAAATTGTATTATCTTTTTGTGTTCTGCTGAGCAGAAGAATTAAAGATGGACCATTTTATATTCAATATAAAATGGCTTCCATTAAATGCCTTGTTAAATTTTGCAGGAAACATGCTTATTGAGAGATGAATGGCCTTAGTGTTCCTTTGAATCATACGGTCAGAGCTGGCACTAATCATATTTAGTGCTAGTGTCAATAGACAAATGCAGTGTGCTTTTGGGAGCATGCATTTGATATTAGTTTGAAATGCTTCTGAGATCATTCACTGTTCACTGAAAGGTACATTTACCCTTCAGCTGACCTCCTTCTGACCTGTAGATGACCTCCTAAGTTGCATCATTTTGTTTCAAGCTGCATTTGCATTCCTATTGACTTGTATTGGGAAAGAAGCAGATCCGACACATAGATCTCATCTGTCTCTCCTTTGGAACCAAATCCCTCTTTCCCTCTTTCCTCCTCAGTTGTCCCTTTTTTGGGGGTCTGACGTATACACCTCTATAAAACTGCACTCAACCTTTCATCTAACTTCTAAATTCATTATGCTGATTATTTTGAAAAATCTAGTAAAAGGAAAAAATTGTAAACAAAAAGCTCTTTTGGGTTTACCCAGTTATTTTCCAATATTAATTTTTCATGATCATTATATCTGGGGTCATGGCAGGGGTGTGACCTATGACTACCTCCTTTGTGGCAAAAAGTGTCACTCTGCCTCATGATGTCAACCAGAGCTCGTCTACCCAAGGCCATATACATACTATTAAAGAGTAGCTGCTAACTGTCAGATCAGGTTTTGCCACAGTACTGAAGATGCCTACTAACCACTGGAAGCAATGTTGTTCCAGGAATGGTACTTCACTATATCAGATGATGCTGAACTGTTCTCTGTTCAGCTATCATTGTTACTGAGGATTAGGTTTCTTCCATTGCTAGAGTAGTTCTTTAGTTATGTTAGATAAGTTGGTTACCTGGGTAGACTATATGCCACTATATAGCCACCATCCAGAATGAAGGATAGTGTCAGCATGAATTCAGAGATGATTTGAGGATCTACAGCTGAGTGATACACAAATAAACTAAATTTCTGAAAATAATGATGGTACTTGAATGCATTTTTAAGATTTAGCTCCTTAGTTGAGTGTTAATGTGCCCATACACTGCACGATTATCGTACGATAATCGTATGCGATCGGTTTTTCGTACGATAATCGAGCAGTGTGAACAGAGACGTGCGACCATTTCTACTGTACGGTCGCACGTCTTCTGTCGAACCAGCATGTTCGAAAACCAGCCGGGAATCGTACGATTCTCGGCTGGTTAGAACGGTGCTCGGAAGACAAATGCCGAACGGGCCGGTGTGCGCACGCGCACACTGCCCGTTCAGCATTGCGGTCATCGGAAGCCCGCCCCTCAGGGGGGCGGGCTTGCGATGATCGAGAGTGCGATCTACCTGTCCAAGATAGGCAGATCGTACGTTTTTTTTAATCCCTGTACAACCATCGCAAGACTTTAGTCTTGCGATGGTTGTACAGGGATTAAAAAAACGATGGTTGTAGAGTGTATGGCCACCTTTACTTTAAGGATCAGAGTCCTCTGTACATAGCTATCTATATAAATTGTCAGCTCAGTGTCAGCTGCTCTAGTCTTGGAGGTTGATTTACTAAAGGCTAATAGGGTGTTCACTTTGCAAGGGAATTTTCCCTTAGCAGAGTCAATGTGGTGAAAATTCACTTTGCAAAGAATACCAAATAATGAGCAAGAACATTTAAAAAAAAAGTTATTTTGCTTGGATATGGTTGGATGGTGGAAGTTAAAGTTTCATCCCATTCACTAAGCTAAAGATAAAACTGCCAGGTCAAAATTCCCTTGCTAGGTTAACAGCCTTTAATTACACAAAGCCACAACACCTGCCAAAAGAATCATCACGTTGCGTGGCACAAAGAATGTTCAGTACATGTCTTTATGATTGTGTCGCGCTAGTGGAAAGGGTGCTATTAAATTTAGTGATTGTCAGAGTAGCCTGCCTGCATTGTATGCAGTCTGATAATAATTTGTAGTCTGGGTTCACTTTGCTTTCCCCTAAACAATCTATCATTGCTTGCCATCTGTCTGCTTCTAGAGATAATGCAGAGTGTGCCCTGGTCACAGAACAGAGCAACCAATGGGATTGCTATGAGTATATATCCCTCTCCAGCCAATCACTGTTGAAGAATGGCCAGTTTTGCATGCTGGGGGAGGGGATAAATACTTGGGTGGACCATGTGAGCTCTCTCTTCCTCCCCCAGGCCCAGCCTGTGGGGAGGCTACACTGGATTGTCTGAGATATTCAGGACTGAAGCCTGGGACTAGCCATGTGATGGCCCTGGAGCCTGGTGGCAGCAGGTCCAGTGGCTACTATTAAAGACAAGGATCAGTAACTTCTACCTCAAGTAATGTTGTGTCAGGTGTTCGACATGCTGTGCGTCTACATCTGCCTGGATGATCCTAACCCTCCTCCTCTCTCTCCCTGGAGTTCTTCAATAAAAGTTTCAAGCATCATAACTACAGTCTCACTTTAATTAATTACCAGAAAGGGTGGTAAGTGCTGATGGGTAAAGCGAGTGAATGTATCCCTAGACAAGAAGAATTTGTAGCTGCCATAACCCATAGCAACCGACCCTAGTACTCAAGGTGCAGTGGCGGCTCTAGACTTTGCGAGGCCTTAGGCGAAACTTAAAAATTAGGCCCCACTCAGGCCCATAATGAGAAAAAATGCAAGCGATAAAAATGAAAGGTATAACGTCGGTGTCTCTCCCCCATTCGCCCCTCATCTCTTTTGTCTCTGGGGCCACTCAACAAATTTTCTTCTGTCATAGGGGCCGCTTGCCAAATTTCATACTACAAAATAAAATTTAACTATATTTTAATTTAGTGTAGCCCACCCCTTCAGAGCCACCGGTAGTGTTATCCTGTGCTGGTATAGCGCTGACCGGGGAAAGGGGGACGCTACATGATAAAACCAATGATGAAGCCGTGGGCACCACAAGACATAGGCACTAAATGGAAAATTATAATGATAAGACAAACAAGACAAGAAAAACACAAGGAATACATGCATTGGAAGCCAAGGCATTGAGGGAGACTTGCTCACGAGACTTGCTACCCAAAGAGCAATGACAAGCTGCAAAGTACACCTAAAAAACTATTGGATTTTTAGCTTTTAGATGTTTAAACCAATCAAAATGATGGAAAATGATTATGAAATAATATAGTTGGCTTGTTGCCTTATATAATACACTTGGTTAGGTATAACAAATAATTGTGGAAAATTGGTTTACATTTTTCATCGTTTATTTATGAAGGCATGAAGCATTCACATTATTGATTGCCACCATATAAACTCTAACATAATGTTAAGTGTTCCAATTAAATATTACACACAAATCTTCCTGTTTTGATTTAGATTCCAGTGACATTTTTCTGGCAGTTGGAAGTAAGCAACTTTTTTCGTATTTTTCAATGAAATTATTTTTTAGTTTTTAAATGGGAATTGTTCTGCTGTGAAAAGCAATATTTAATTTCTAGAGAAGGTAGTTGGAGCTACATCATGCCTCCAGAAATAACTTTATTTTTAAAGTGAAGCAAGAGTGCAAGTAAATGCTAGTCAAGAAATGGAGAAAAATCAATAGTAGCTGTTATGTTGATCTCAGGTTATAATTAATTATGTTACGTCTTTGAATGCGAGGCTAACGAATACACCTCGTCCTAGAAATTACGTACCCATAATCATTTAATTGCATCACCGGGGGAACATATCCATAACATGCTGAATTAAAATGCGTTTCATTTTCTCCTACAATAAATTCAATTCTCCTGACTTAGAAACATTAGGCTTTTCAAAAACCGATTGCTATCTGAAAGAAGACAGAGGGAGGGAAGAATGTAGCTGTGTCAACACATTTGTATCTATCTTGTGGTTTAAGAGAAGAATGCAGATCAGTAATATGGGAAAATGATATCACAGAGATGATGCTGGAAATGACCTTGGAAGAGAGAAATGTGATGTTGGATGTCTGGTCAGCCATTGCACTCTGGGGGGTCTATTCACGAAGCAGCCGAAGGATCTAGCCGTAGCTTCGGCTGATCCTTCGGCTAGCTTCGGCCCCAGGACCCCTTCGGTTCAGTAGAACCGAAGGGCTGCTGTACGGGCTATTCACTATAGCCCGTACAGCTCCCGAAGTCGGCCGGGCGGCTCAGTCGAGCCGAAGGCATATGCTTCGGCTCGACTGAGCCGAGGTGAAAGCCAAAGCTGGCCGAGCAGCCGGCCTTTGGCCGGCTGATAGCCTGCTTCTGACAGCTGGGCGGAGCCAGCCGTGATGTTACGGCAGGCTCCGGCCACTTGCAGAGAGATCAGCGTCCCTGGTTACCAGCTCACCAGGGACACTGATCTTCAGACAGCCTAACTCTCCCGGGCACTCCGGGAGTCTCCCGCTCCCGGCCACCCAGGAGAGAAACACTGCTTTTTCTTTTTTATTCTGACACGGAGCCGTTGGCTGGCTATTGCACACACCCACTGCTGCAGTTCTAGCTAATAGGAATCTAGCATTGCATTCCTATGGCGAAAATGTTTTTTTTTCTTCTTTTAATTGACGGCAACAGAACCGCTGGCCAATAGAAAACAGTTGGGCGTAGCTAGCTATCACTGCTAGCTCCGCACAAACATTTTCTATTTATTTGTACTTTTTGAACTATTTTTCTGTTCTGCTCGGTCCCACAGAGGGGCCGAGTAGAACAGCCAAGCCGAATGCCGCTCAGCGGCATTCGGCTATCCACTCACAGCTGTTCGGCATCTATAAGAATAGACCGAACAGCAGCGAGTAGCCTGCCGGAGGTTCGGCTTAGCCGATTCAGATGTTGGATCGGTTGAGTCGAACTCCTTCTGCACTTTGGGTCAGCCGAACATGCTGAGCATGTTCGGCCGACCCGAAGCCACGCAAAACCACCCGATATACGGGTGAAATCAGCCGTACCAGCCTGAAGTGAATAGCCGAACAGCGTTAAGGTCACTTCGCTTCAGGTCGGTCATTCACTCGGCTGCCTACGGCAGCTTAGTGAATAGACCCCTAGGTATGATTTGCAAATTGCTAAAGCCTTCAATAACAGTGATAATGTGAAGATATTGGGGATGGAGGTTTGGGGGGCAGAGGTTCCATCGCTATGGTGCCACCAGCAACAGGAAAAAGAAAACCTGCAACTCTCAGCAGAGCCCTGCCAGTCATGCCCAAGAAGTAACACCTTAGGACAACCCCCTCAAATTAGAGTTCCACTTGTGGTTTTTGAGAGTACCCTGGTAATAATTGTGTCCAGATTTTCTTCATTACGTCTTTATTAAAAGTTAGTAATATAGGTGACCAACATAATACAACAAACAAACCAAAATCCAAAGTTAGGTAATCATTTTATTTTGTGGTAGGCATACCTCCTGACAGTGAAATACGCCAACAGGGGAATTCAATATCCCACTTGCACCAGAATTCTAATGCAGCCTAAGAAATGTCTGTGCCAAATTCGAAAAAATGCTGCACCGTTTTCCCAACCTCTACCAAGTCCTGTGCTAAATTCAAGTAGTTCCTATTTGCACCATATTTCATATTCAATAAATAAACTCTGACAGTTCGGTAATAAGAAAAGTGACGCAATGTAAGACCAAGTACTTTTTGGCGTAACTAGTCTGTCTCATGTTTTTATTATATATATATCTGTCGCAGTATGCAACACATACCTCAGCTGCGACATTTGCTGAAACTGAGGAGTCAACTGAAATCTGTCTCAGACACATATGCAACACTTTGGACAGAGATGCAAGATACAGTATCTATGTATTTTATCAGTGTACATACATCTGTCCCAAAGTTTGTCTTGCAGTTTCATGGGTTTGCACCAAATTCGTGAATGCTGTGCAGCCTTGTATTTACATAGTTACATAGTTACATAGTATTTGAGGTTGAATAAAGACATAAGTCCATCAAGTCCAACCTATTGTGTATGCATTTATGTTTGAGCAGGTGTGTGCGTGTGTATTAGTCCATGTGGGATTTTGCTCTTAGGCGTACCTGTACCCCTGTATGTTATGGTCTCCAAGGAACTCATCCAGGAGTTTCTTGAATGATTCCACACTCTTAGCTAAGATCACTTCCTGCAGCAGCGAGTTCCAGACCTTAACCGCGCTGACTGTGAAGAATCCCTTGTGTGTTGGAATTTTTTTTCCACCAATTTTTGGTTGTGCCCTCTGGTCTTTGTTACGGAGCTAACCGTAAACAGTTTGTAAACAGTTTGTAAATAATGTTGCTGTCACCCTTAAATAGTTTATACATGAAGATCATGCCCCCCCTTAGTCTCCTAACCTCCAAAGAGAACATATTTAATTTTAACAACCTTGTTTCATAGTTCAGGTCTTCGAACCCCTTAACAAGTTTGGTTGCCCTCCTCTGGACTTTTTCCAGCTCAAGGACATCCTTTCTGAGTATTGGTGACCAAAACTGGACCGCATAATCCAGATGTGATCGAACCAGTGATCTATAAAGTGGCAAAATTATAGACTTTTCTCTGCAATACATTCCCTTCTTAATGCAAGACAGGACTCTTCTTGCTTTGTTTACAGCAGTCTGGCACTGCAAGCTATTCTTCAGTCTGCGGTCTATAATGACCCCCAAATCCTTCTCCGTTTCCGACTTCCCTAGTGGCACACCCATAAGTGTATAGTCCATTTGCCTATTTTCAACTCCAAGGTGCATTACCTTACATTTATCGACATTGAACTTCATCTGCCATACAGTTGCCCACTCCCTGATTTTCTCAAGGTCCTCCTGTAATGTTACAATGTCTGAATCCGTGTCTATTACCCTCCCAATTTTCGTATCATCAGCAAACACTGAGACATGGCTACTCACTCCCTCCCCGATATAATTAATAAATAGGTTAAAAAGCATTGGACCCAGCACAGAACCCTGGGGCACGCCACTCCTGACCTCCGCCCATTCTGAAAATGTGCCATTTGAATTTGGTGCAATTAATGACACTATTCCTGTAACCCTGAGACACTTTTCTTATGTGTCTCAATGACACTCTTATACATTTCCCTGATAGTTCAACTGAGTCAGCTTTACAACATGTGTTCTCTCAGTACAGACTAACTTACTTTTAGTAAACCCTTGCTAATCCAGTAAATAGTGTTTCAACCTCCTTGTTTCAAGAGCTCATTCACATGGCCATATGGACCATACCCATTTTCTATGGCCGTGTGCATGAACCCTAATTGTGAATATATTACTAAGGCTCTATCTATCTATCTATCTATCTATCTATCTATCTATCTATCTATCTATCTATCTATCTATCTATCTATCTATCTATCTACTGTATCTATCTCTTAGGAAAGCTGATCACTGGCTCTGTCTCCCCAAGTTACTCCTGGCCCATCATTATGAACAACACTCTTACAAGCCAAACAAAATACACAGTTGATGCTATTATCCAACAATTCCAGAAAGTTTTGAGCTTTGCAGGCAGAAGCTAGGGTTCAGGTCTCCCAGGCTGCAGAAAACAAAAGGTATGAGGATGCACCAGTTGGTGCCTGCATTGCAGTGCTGGTTCAATCCCTAGGGTTCAATCCCTAGGGTGCCGAGTGGTGCTGGTTCAATCCCTAGGGTGCAGAGTGGTGCTGGTTCAATCCCTAGGGTGCCGAGTGGTGTACTTTAATTAGACACAACACTTTATGTAATTAGTAAACACTGTTATTTTTCTCCTTGTACACTGATGAATACCATAGGCAGACATGAAGGACAACTAAGTGACAAGGGAATCTTCTGTCCCTGTCTGCAATTTTTCATTCAAAGTCTTCTTGCGTTATCTACATGACACAATTCAGTCAATATTTACTGCAGATTTCTGCTGTTATTTTAATGATGTATGGCAGAACATCCTGTAATGACTTGTATTCTGGAGGGTATTGATATAGTAGGAGCTGTAAAAGAGAATTACAAGCTATCTGAGAGGCGGGCTTATTATATTGGGTGGAAGACAATTTTCCATAGATAGATTTTAAAGGAGCATTCCAGCATAGTATTTTGTATTACCTCAGAAGTGTCAGAAAAACATCTAGATAACTAAATGTAAATATAATGACATAAAAACGTAGTTGCTATTGAAGGCTACATTCACATGAGCGATCTGGGGCGGCTACTTCAATTGAAGCTAAACACCATCTCCGGATGCAGCTGCAATCCATGCTATGGTCACATACACACTGGCTGATTAGTTCATGTGATACCAGAAAGTCAGCAGAAATGCCTTCCCTGGACACACACACTCTGTGCATCCAGGGTCACCCAGAGACTCTATTCACATACTTAGGGGTCTATTCACTAAGCTGCCGAGGGCAGCCGAGTGAATGACCGATCTGAAGTGAGATCCTTCGGCAGCATCGTGAATAGACCCCTTAGATGAGCAGTTATATGAGAACAGTGATGACACTGGCACACACACTGTGTGCATTCAGTGGCAGCTCTGGTGGCAAGCATCCTACTGATGCACCCAGGGCCGGCCTTAGGCCTTTAGGTGCCCTGTGCGAGAAAGTTTTACAGGGCCCCTCAGTGACCACACCCCTCAGTAACCACACTACTCAGTAACCACACTAATTTCTCCAATATCCGCACCATTTAAAGACTCCACTTTGTTAAGCCCCAAAGAAACATATTAAAAAGTATGATAAAAATAAAACTTTTATTCAAAGGTATTAAACTTGTAGGCACAATAAACATATTCTTAATAAATAAAACAACAGAAGGCAAACAAGTAGTAAACAATAAATGTCAAACTAAAATAGAGTCTATAAAAATGAAGTGTCAGGATGTCATGCCGACCCTTTCTTCAAGTAAGTGCATCTAGAAAAGTAAAAATAAAAAAACAGAACACAAAACCTAGGCTACATGTTATTACTATTTGCCTGAATAAATGAAAAATGTATTCAGGCACATAATAATTTGTTGAGAATGTGCGGTGGCCATGTTGGCCACCGGATCATTCTGCGAATACGTGCCACCATCTTAGAGGTGGGGAGCAGGAACAGGCACCGCCATCATGGTGTATACCTAGATATACACCAAGATGGCGGCGCCCAACACGTGCGGTGTTATATGACGTTTTGCGCCCTGCCTCCAGAACACGCCAATGGCTGAATCCAAAATAGCATTAAAATGTGTTTTGTTTGATGAAGCTAAGTAGTATGTGTCCCCAGTTTTTTACAAGTTTTTTACAAGCACTGGAGTGATCAGATGATCACTCCAGTGTTTGCTCTGCACAGAGGATCGGTAAATATCAGTGATATTTACCGATCCTCCGCTCGGCCACGCACAGAGCCGCTGTCATCCTGAAACTGACAGGATGACAGCGGCTCCGATCTCCTCACCACTCGGCCGTCCTGAAAGCTGCGGCTTCTCTCCTCCTCACCGCTCGGCCATCCTGACAGCAGGCAGCGCTCCCTCCTGCGACCCCCCCCCAGGCTTTAGCACACAATTTCTCCTTGGGATCCCACGACAGCGCTGAAGCGGGCTGGGGGTCGGGCGGAGGAGTGAGCGCTGTCATGTCGGATGGCAGAGAGAAGGCACAGGTTGTAGCCGCCCGGAGGACGAGCTGTGTCCCAAAGGCCGGCCCTGGATGCACCCCAGCAGTCGTCCCTTGCCACCCATGTGAATGTAACCAAAGTCTTGGTGGTATTTTTGGTCTCAATATATAAAGAATACATTAAAAAAAATTGTAAGTTATACAAAATTACCATAATTCACAACATGAATAAATTTCCTCATAGGCAGTGCAGTCCCTATAATGAGGCAGCCTGAGGCTGTTGCCTCAGACGGCATCTCTTTGGGATCATGTGGTGGGCCGCTCTGCTGCACAATGTTTGCAGTGTGCCTGCCGTCTCCTTTCCAGCCAGAGCATCCCAGGTTGCTAAGAGCCAGGAGGGGAGATGTGAAAGGGCCATACAGATCCTTCAGTCATCACATTTTATGCATAGGACGTCCACCGGAGGGACATACTATTGCTGCAGTTGAGGAGGAGACATGCTTTAGAAACCAAAGTAGCAACCAGCCAGCTACGCAGTTCGGGTAAGTATAACTCTTTTTTTTACCGAGACAAACATTATTTATGCTTTTTAATAGTATTAAACTCTCAAACCTTTTTTTCAAAAATATATCTTGTTCAAACAAACACACATTGCCCAGCAAAGTATTTCTGTCCAAGCACTTGCATTTATCATGTGTAGCCCCCATCACCTTCTTTGATGTGGCTACTAGACATTTAGTGCTTGCCAGGGCTGTAGTCAGCCTGGCTGGATTTATAGTGGCAGTTATCTGGTTAATTCCAGGTATCTGGCATTGCCTGTATCCCCCTGGGCGGAGTGTGACTCTGTCATATTGTGGGACAGCCAATGAGAGCCACTGTAGTGTATGTACAGTAGAGCAGCCAATCACTGGGTTTCTCTCAGCCAGTGGTGCATGCTGGGATAGGGTACATATACTGGAGGGATTTGCCATGTGCTCAGACCAGCTGGGATCAGCCATGGAATAGGGCTGGATGCTGTTCTGCCTGCCCCCCAGGCTAGGCCTGAGGCCTGGGGGTGGGCATGGGCTGGTGTGAGGGAAAGGTTTCCCTGAGGCCTCCAATACGGAGGAGGCCTGTGTTGCGGTCAGAGGAAGAGAACCGGTACCAATGCAGGCTCTTGAAGTACCCTGGAACTAAGAGGACTTCAGGAGTACGGTCGGTGACTTTCCTGTTGAGGATCTGTGTCCATCCTGCTTATCTGCTACATCAGTTGCTGTCCGCTGCCTCCCAAATGGATCTACACTGATATGCCAA
Organism: Nanorana parkeri; assembly: GCF_000935625.1. Taxonomy (NCBI): domain Eukaryota; kingdom Metazoa; phylum Chordata; class Amphibia; order Anura; family Dicroglossidae; genus Nanorana; species Nanorana parkeri. The sequence goes on from NW_017306378.1 coordinate 1,038,786, forward strand.
CCAGGTCTGGTGAGTCTGGAGCTCTTGTCTGTTACACCCTGAAAGCTTAGAACCCCTATATCCTCTCTCCCCAGAGAAGATGTTCAATAAAACGTTATTCAGCATTTTACTACTAGAGTGGGCGTCAGTTTGTGGGCACTAGAAGAAGGACGGTTAGTGCTAATGGGTGGGCAGCTGAAGAACATACCCCAGACAGACTAGAGATGAACTGGGCATTTAGTGGCTCCTTCGGGGATGAGTGCTACACATGATTCCAAACAGCTGGCTCCAACTCTCTCAGCTCAGCTTCTTTGAACTTCCTCTCTATTACAAGATCACAAGGGAGAGCACAGTCCCCAGCAGATGCCCACCTACTAGCATTTAGAAGGGGGGAACAGGGAGCAGAGGAGTGACTTGCTTTCCTTTATCTGTGTGTTTGGGAAGACACACACAGCTAAGTAACACACACAAGGGGGGCTCCATAGAACTCTGCAAAGGAATAGAGACACCCTAAAACATGATATCAGGGCCAGTGCTCAGGGGACCAGCTGATTCTGCAGGAAACTAAACCTTTTAAACATCAAGGAGCAGCATTCATTGCAAGTGATTTAATCAGCATTTGAAATAGCTTAAAATACTTTTGACTTTAATATCACTTTAACTTTGGAGAATCTAATGATAAATTGGATATACAGGTATTCCTCACTTAACGACCGAGTTCCGTTCCTACGACCAGGTCGTTAAACGGATTGGTCGTTAAGTGAGGAACTCTATACAGTACTATACTGCATTAGTACAGTACTGTATAGCGTTGCCGATGTACAGTACCGAACAGTGTACTGTACATCCGGCAATGGAAATACTTACCGAGACCTGCAGTGAAGATCGGGGGATGTCACTTCCGCCGGCGACCCGTCGCACTGACGCTGACGCGGAAGGTCGGAGGTCGATCGGCAGTCCGTCGTAAGTGCGAGTGGTCGCAAAACAGGTAAGTCGGTAAGTGAGGAACATCTGTACCAACAAATAAAGTAAGGTGGTTTGTAACAAAACAACTCTTGCTTCTTTTTGTATGTGCACGTTGACACATTTTACCCCTGCAGAGATCATTTATCTTCTGGACTTTGAAAAATGAAGACAGTCTTTTAGTCAGTAGAGAAGTTTGCGGGTATATAGACAGTACACCATGTCACATGACTTTTCTTTAGTTAACATGTAATCAGATCTAATTCATACGATTACATGAACCACTCAATCAATAGACATAGATATTGAAGTAGATATAATATCCTTTCACCTTGAGTCCAGTACATTAATTCAGCCTATAATCTACAGATCCATTGATTTCACAGTCCCATCCTGACTCAAACATGGTGTGTATTGTGTACATCATTTGTATTTAAGTTTAATGACCTTTTCTTTCCTACTACAGGAGATTCAAGGGTGAGGAGCAATTCGATCTTTTTGTACTGATGTCATTTGAAATAGAGTATATTGTTGACTTTAAGTGGTTACTGCAATACAAGACACACAATCAAATCCACATTATCGTATTGCTTGGACTTTTAATTACATATTTGCTGTTAATAATTTATTCCCTATTGTACTTGATTTTTCAGTGCTTAATATATGTTGGAGTTTAATACTCTGTAATGCATTTGTTATTCCTTGCATGATTACTTGTTATTGCTTTATTGCTGTTCACCCAAAGTGGTTGCTGCAATACAAGACACACAATAAAACCTGTAATATTGTATTGCAACTTCTTTTAAATAGCCCCCTTTTTCTCACAGTTTTTTCTTTCCACCAATAGATGTCCTCAGATGTCCCCAGCATCTTTCAACTCAACAGACTGAGGACATACTGTAAGTGAAGGGCATCATAGATTCCCCCTATGTAAGAGCCACCACAGTGCCCTGTACTAATACTGTAATGATGCAGAGAGTGACACAGAAATCATGTCAGTGCTGCTCTCTGCTTCACTGAATGCCACCCACTGCCAGGAAAAGAAGCATAAAGAAAGAGGACCCAGTGGCATCTCATGATGACTGACCTGAAGACATCTGGGAAGGCAAGTATATATATATATATATATATATATATATCTTTATATATATATTGTCACCCCTGCATTTCTGTCAGATAATGCACCACTTTGCGCAGATAAATGTTGCAATTACAAATGTTTAGGCATTCTCATGTTTATTTCTTTTGTTTGTATTACCGCAGACACACGCGCCGTCTAAGTCCGTTGGCGTTGGATCACTCCCATTTTTTGGATGCGCTTTTAAGGGTGCAAGTGCGGACCGAGTGCCTGCTTCGGCCGCAGAAATCACACGGAAAAAAACAAAAAAAAACGGCGCGTGTGTCTGCGGTGGGAAAGATCTAGAGAAAGGGAGACTCGGGACATTGGAGAAAGGTAGAGGTTGATCTTGGATACTTGAGGAGTTTGAACAATTCACAAGGTACCTAATTGATATCATGGGATATATTCAGTGTTTCTTATCTATTAATGGATATCGTCATTTTCTCTTAGGATGATTTTCTGAATGGATGAACTTTATAAATAAATCACTGATACGAATGAGGAGTATCTTTGACATGTTTTAATATAATTTAAACATACTTAAACGAAGGGATGGAAGTGACATAGATGGTATTTGGATGAGATACATTGACTGGTGTGGATACTGTTATGAATATAGAAGTATCATTAATGAAGGCTAATTGTATCGAACCTTAGATTGGTTATATTTACTCACTGATTTAGTAAGGTTCAGAGAAGCTGTTTCATTGTGTCTCACATTTGGGTTGTTTTGCTATGCTAGATGCATTACCTTGTATGCACATGAAGTTGTACATAGGAGAGCATTGGATTATAATTTAATTTTGTAGGACAGATATAGATGCCTCCTCTTCCATACATCCCCTGAGTTATCCCTGCTTCTCCTCTCCTGGCAGAGTGGAGGGATTCCCCTAGATGCGAATCTGCTCGTCCTCAGAAATCTTATACATGGTATTTATGTATTTATTTCATTCATTGATCTATGTCAGTTAGTGTTATGTATGGTTAATTGCTATTTTCAATTATTTGAATGCTCACTATAACATTCATATGGATTCTACAGTCCACCTCTATAAACTTCTTGAAAAAGCTACGGCGAAAACGCGTTGAAGAACAGAAAAGTACAGATTTTTGATTGGAACATTTAACAATATGAAATTATGTAACAATATGTTGACTGATCTAAGAAATTATATATTGACTGATCTAATTTATTATGGACTTTTGCAATGAAATCAAGAGTGTTAATTATTGCTATTTTGCACAATTTCAATCTGTACGGATTCCTAGAGGTGACATGTTTACATGTATAATGGTCCTGCTTTTAGATGAGTGTTGTATGTCTTTTATACGCAACTTTTTGCTAATCAGGAAATTATGTTATTAAATATGAATTTTACTATACAATAATGAGTCATGTGGCAATATGTCTAACTGCATTTCCTTGCATTGTTTATGAGTCACCTAAAAAGCCCCATTTATTTATTTTTGGTATTTACAATTGTATTTAGGGGTTGGTGTCTCGGTTTAGTGCTGATCCCTATATTTTTCTTATTGTGGTGGATTGGCGTCTGCCTTAACATAATACTATTAACACAGTTTTTAAAGCACCACAATGCAGTGCTAAAGTGTTAATCAGTCCTGGGAGTTTTTTTTTAGAGTCAGCTTAAACAATGTAAGTAGGCATTTCATTTTGCTTAGTTCCTACATGAGATGCATATGTAGATGTCAGTGCTAAATAGATAGACCCAAACACATTAGAGAAAATCATAGAGAAAATCATATTTTTATTTCAGGCACACCACCACTCACCTGGCATACATTTGGATGCTTGACAGTACATTGCATTGCAATTCTCACATCACCATATGTACACTGTGGCCTCTGTGTACATTTCAAAACACATTGCAGGCACATAGTAAATATTGTGAGTTGCCCACGAGCCCTGGTGCATAAGCTTATTAAATCTGACCCTATATGTTATATCCAATTGATTAATAACTACTATTTCTACCTGTATGGTCATGGTATACAAGCCTCATAATTTGCCTTTAGCCAATAATGAGTTATGGATCTACATGTATAATGCAGTCATGTTATCTAATATACAGTATACAGTATGTAGTAATTGTTAAAAGCACAATAAATAAATAAAAAAACAGATACAACATTTTGAGCCATGTAGGATTGCACATTTGTACTTCTAATGATTGACTTGTCCACATCTCGTTTGCACAGGTAATTTCATGGTGGCTGGCAGTGAGGACCTGGAGAATTGAGGTCACTTTGCAGAGCAGACATCCACTGATGCTTATCAGAACAAAGGTTTAGTAATTTACTTGGCAGATAACTGGTAGGTGTTTTTGTCGTAAGGTCAGGCATAAAGCTAATTGTGATTAGGACTACGTTGGGGGAGGTAGTGATTATATAGAATCAACATATACAGTATACAGAGGTGGAAACTGCAACTACAGTTTAATAAGCACACAAAACAAAAATCCAAGCATTGTAATGTTTAGGAAAATGCTATACTATTTACAGGTGTCTGTTTTTGCATAATTGTGTGCCTATAGCAGCCACTTTTAAAGAAACATAGAGACTTCCGGTTCCGGCGCCTGATGCACTAGACGAGCGGCTCCGAGCTCCGTCCCGCCATCTGATAACGAACACTTACCGGAACTTCGTCCGCCGTTCGCAGGTCCCCAGCAGCTTGCCGTCCGCTCCCCCATCATGGACAGGTATCTGGAACGCCAACCGAGAGCCCTTAGAACCCTCACAGGGACTCTGCCAGACGGAGGGGACGGATCCAAGATGGCCACCGATGTACTGCAGCATGAGGAGGACACAGGCATGGGAGAGGGTGAGTCAGATTCTCCATTGCCTGATGCCCCTGTCATAGACTATGCGCTGATTGCATCAGAGGTGACCAAGCACATTAAAGCTGATATAGCTAAAATCATTGCGGACACTCTGCATATGCACCTGGGCAAGTTAAATGCGGCCATGGAATCGCAAACTACACGCATAAACGCCATGGAGCAACGCATTAGTAATGTGGAGGATGACGCTGCTGATTCACATCATGCATACGGTGACATGGCCAAACGCATCCATCCCCTGCAGGATAAGGTGGATGATTTAGAAAACCGCTCCAGATGCAATAATCTGCGGGTAATTGGCATCCCAGAATCGGTGAAACCCATTGACCTGAGGGTGTTCTGCGCTGCCGCCATACCCAAAGCCTTGGGCTTATCCGCAGCATGCAAGGTTGAGAGGGCGCACAGATTGGGACCCCCTAGAGATGACGCCAGACCTAGGCCTGTGCTAGTACGCTACCTCGATTACTACGATAAACAACATATTTTCCAAACCTATCGCACTCAGCACAATCTTGTGGTGGATGGCTTAAAGCTGCTACTTTTTGCGGATTACTCTATGGAAACATCTAAAATGAGAAAATCATTCCATGAGGTTTGCCAATCACTGGTTCATCACCGCATAAAATTCGCTCTGCAACATCCAACAGTGCTCCGCTTCTCCACGGAGGATGAGAAAGCATGGCGCTTCACTTCAGCAGCACAAGCCCTAAGGTTCCTCGACTCCTGGAGGCAAAACACATCCTTTTCATCCCCATCCAAAAGCCCTCCCCGGAAAAAGAAGGCCTGAGAGCCCTTGAAGGGGTAAGGTTTTTTCATCTTCATACTCATGGAGGGGATAGGCGCTGCTGCGGCGCGGAAGTTCCGGGCCTGGAGGTTGATCTTCTGCGGGTACTTTGCACCTACTTCGTTATTTTGTTATATATTTTTTTCTTCTATTGTTCCTCCGTTGATATTGCAGTTTCTCCAGGAATAATTGCTTTCACCCTTTCTGGATGGCGGGACAGTGCAATCTATTTGTTCGTTGAGCGCCCCTACGCTGACGCAACCTCGTGAGGGGTGACCTTGCTCTCACGTGTGGTCAGTCTCACTTCGCTCACATCAGGAAACAAGGTAGTAACACACTATGGACGTTTCCTTTTCTGTGTTCTTTTTTTTTTAGTACTTTTCAACCAACACACTCATGGAGTACGTCTTCTTCAATTTCGTATCCTGCCCCCATGGGGTTGGGACCCCGCCCCCCTGCCCGATGGGTCACCCCTTCTTCCTTCTACACCTCAAACGGTGCCTACGCCACTTATGCTACAGGGCATCTTCGGGAGCACTGGGACACCCGCAAGAGCCCCTCCCTGTTGTCAGCAATTATCACCAGATAGTATCTACACCCCACTGTGGCTGTTATGGGAGCCACCCTGAACATTGTTACCTGGAATGTTAAGGGGCTGAGATCCCCTAACAAACGACGCCAGATTCTGCGTTATCTCCACAAGATGAAGGTGGACATCGCCCTTCTCCAGGAAACCCACCTTAAAGAGCAAGATATTCCACGGATGCGACAATCCTGGGTGGGCACAGCCATTGGTGCTCCAGCTGCAGGGAAATCTGCTGGGGTGGTCACCCTTATCAATAAGTCACTGGCGCACTCAATCACCTCCCACAGTTTTGACCAAGACAACGGTAGATGGTCTACGCTTTCCCTGCTATTGGGATCCCACACACTGCACCTCTGGAATGTGTATGGCCCCAACGCGCACAACAAGTCATTTCTGGATCACCTTAAGTCACAAAGTTCAACGCTCCCACCCTCCCCATTTCTCCTTATTGGAGGGGATTTTAATGCTACACCATCCACTCAGAAGGACCGATCGTGGGAAGCCCCACCTGCGACTTCCTATCGCAATCTCCAGGACGCATGCTTGGCCACCTGGATTGAGTCGGCCGGCCTTACAGACACTTGGAGACACCTTCACCCTCTGGAAAGAGACTTTACCCACTTTTCCCATGCTCACAGCTCGCTGCCCCGTATAGACCTTTTTTGCCTCTTCTTCCCTGTTGTCCAAACTGGACTCTGTGACTGTCAAGGACATGGTGATCTCGAATCACGCACCAGTGCTGCTTACTCTACATAATATTGGTGTGCCTATCATTATCATTTTAATATTGGTGTCACCCCATCATTTGGAGGTTCCCCAATTACTTGGCAAAGGATGAATCATTCCAGGCGGAGCTTAAAAAATGGTGGAGTGACTACGCTGTTGATAATGCTGCTCATGTGTCTGATCCTGTATTGTTTTGGGAGACCGCAAAGGCAGTTTTGAGAGGTCATATACTGGCGTATGCTACTGTAAAGAAAAGGCTAGTCTGGAGAAGGTACGCGGAGGTGAGCGCGGCAGCCAGGCGGTCTTACCTTGACTACAAAAATGACCCTTCCCCGACACACAGGTCGGCTTGGCTGGCGGCCAAACCGGCATGTGATCATTGGCTACACCAACATGACCTGATACTTAGAAACCCATCCGATCTGGCGCTCTTCAAATTTGGTAACAAGTTGGGCAAATTGTTAGCGAATCTGGCCCGTGGTGGGCGATCTGGCTCCCACATTCTACACCTCAAAGATGAGAAGGGGGTGGTTCACTCTGACCCTTCCTCTGTAGGCGATATCTTTAGCGAATTTTACAAGAAACTATATGGTCCAGAGCAGGGAGACTTGCTCAATTTTTAGATTCCCTAAAGCTGCCCTCTCTGTCAGCTGAGGACCTCGACTTGCTTAATAGCGATATCACTCTGACAGAAATTTTGGCGGTCATCAAACACTCCCCCTTATGCAAAGCTCCCGGCCCCGACGGTTACTCTGCTGAATTTTACCGACTGATGGCCACTGATATAGCTCCTACTTTAGAAGCCCTATATCAAGGCATAATGACCCGCAAGATATACCCCCCACTTTTAATGACGCATATATTCGCTTATTGCCCAAGAAAGACAAAGACACTCTGCAGGCCGGCTCCTACCGACCCATCTCCCTCCTCAACTTGGATGACAAAATGCTATCTAAAATCTTAGCCAATAGACTGGCGGCTGTGCTACCGAAACTGATATCTCCTGACCAGGTGGGTTTTGTTGCAGGTCGGACGGCTGTGTCGAATATACGCAAAATTCTCATGGTTCTAGAAGAACATCGGCTGAACCTGCCTTCTTCGCATCCTATGACTCTTTTATCATTGGATGCAGAGAAAGCTTTTTTACAATGTCAATTGGCAGTGGTTATCCATGGTTATGCAACATATGGGATTCTCAGGTTCATTTTTGAATTTTATTACCACTATCTACACGTCTCCTCAGGCACGCATACTTACCCCATCACCTATGTCCCGCCCGTTCACATTGCACAAGGGGACGAGGCAAGGTTGCCCGCTGTCCCCTCTGCTCTTCAATCTGGCTCTAGAACCATTATCCAGATCCCTTTCATCCTCCAAGACATTTCAGGGTAGTCAAATGGGACCTCGCGATGGTTAAGCTGGCCCTGTTTGCAGATGACATTATTCTGATATTGTCTGACCCATCCTCACAGGTTCCTGACGTGCTCCGACTCATAAGACATTATGGTTCGTTCTCGGGGCTGAAAATTAACTGTCACAAAAGTGAACTTTTACTATTGTCTCCTGGTGAATCCATTGACACATCCCACTGGCCTCCTGAACTCTCCATACACGTTCAGAGGTGATCTATAACTTATTTAGGTATCCATATATCCAGCAGGGCCACCGACCTATATCACCTAAAGTATAGCCCCTTGTTTAAGAAGATTATACAGGGACTGCATACGTGGCGTGACCTTCCTCTTTCTATACTGGGCAGGTGCCATTTGGTCCGCATGATCAGCTTAGCAAGGCTGTTGTACCCTATGCAGACGATACCTCTGCTTATTAAACACAAAGACATCCGTATGTTCTACAAAGCATTTGCTACTTTCATATGGAGAGGGAAGCGCCCCCGCTTAGCCATGCGCAAACTGCAACAGCCCAAATCCTTACTAGGAGCAAATATGCCTGATGTTAGATTATATAATCTAGCGAGCATTTTTCGACATGCCAGGGATTGGGTACATGGTACTACCCACTTTACAGACCCACGCCTGAATCAGGCTATGGTAAATTCCTGGTCTCTTTCAGGGGTTCTCCACACTCCATGGAAAGCTCTTCCCGCACTCATCAAAACTAACATCCTCCTGAGGGACACCATAATTGCATGGAGGGAGGTCAGGAAATTGTATGGGATCCCTGGGGTGGTTTCCCCTCTGATGCCGCTGGTATCCTCCACGGCATTTATCCCAGGCCGAGAATCCAGGGTTTTCTCGTATTGGAAAACAAGGGGGTATCTGCACTCTGCAGGACCTGCTGTCACCTCAAGGTATGTGCAAACAGTTCAGGGACCTTCAAACCGCCTTCGGGATCCCAGATAAACACTTCCTGCAATACGCCCAGTTCCACCACTTCATCCAAACCAACCTCCCTACACCATGGTCTATGACGACGCATACATCGTTTTACAGACTCTTGGCCTCACCCGCATAGAAGGTATCTCTCTCTACCATTTTGTCAAGCATCAGATCCTCGACTAGCTGTGCCTCTCCCCCAGTGTTTCCCAGACATGTCCATAGATGGGTGACATTTCTTTGGCTACCAGTGGAGGAGACGGATCACTTGCTACTTAATGGTTGGTTAACACTTAGGAGGGCCATCATCTGTGAAACATGGAGGGAGATTCAGTTCAAATTGGTACACAGAGCCTTTTATGCATTCAATTTGAGGTTTGCATGCACCCCACCACATTGGCTAACATCTTGCCCACGCCAGTTACCCCGATCTAGATCACCTGATATGGCATTGCCCCACTATTCAACAATTCTGGTCTGCGGTTTTGTCCTTCATGCATAGCAATACAGGGAACCAGAGATCCTGTTCTCCGTCCCTGTGTTTAGGTGGGAACACCTGTGTCTGCTGGCAGCAAAAAAGACGATACTGATAAATTGGTTGCTTCCCTCTCCACCTACCTTAGTGACGCTGAAGGAACTCCTTCACAAACTGATGACATTAGACAAATTAGAGGCCCAGTTCACTCAGGAACATACCGCAAAAATTTGTACAACATGGGCCATTCCTTCTGTCTGAATTGGCGCCCGGCCAATTGAAGGACGTAATGGTATTGTTCCAATACACAAAATGGTACCTAGAGACAAAATTAGCCGGGTCATTAGGACCCTTGGATGTTATCTAAGATGCCCTGGGGATATCACCTCCTCCACGATGCTTGCTGCAGTGCATGCATTAGTGGTGATGATTTGTTTGGTTATGTCTTCCTTTTATGTTTTAGGTTCTCACTTATACCTTATTGTGATCCTTGGGCAGGTCACCGTTATAATACAGTGTCAGCTTGGGGACACTGAGGTCCTTACAATGCGAGTGTGTTGGTTGCTAGTTCATAGACCCAAGGGTCATTGTTTATTTGTTAGTCCTACTCTGCTATGCAAATGTTTCTTATGCCCGTATGATGGGTTATATTTGTACTTTTGTATTTTTGTACACTGATAAAAATCATATGCTGGAAAAAAAAAAAAGAAACATAGAGTTGCCATTTTGCAAGAAGCTAGTCGCCTGGCTGCTATGATGACCCTCTGACTTGAATACAATGAATCTCTGACCTTGAACAGGTATGAAGAGAAAGACCTCTGACTTTGTTGATCTTCAATATAATTCCAGACCTGTGACTTAGACTGTATTAAATCCAGAAGGTCAACATGATACTGTGCAAGGGAAACTAGCATTTTAATGGAGGTCAGCAATGGCACCTCTCATATTTCAAAGGTTAATTTTAGGCTGTAGCGGATTGCTGCCAACTAGCCACTATGCACATTTCAAAGGCTGGTTAGTGTATAATCCTGACAAATTTAAGATAGGCTTGTAAGGGAAATTGACCAATTTCAGGCTATGGGTTCTGTGAGTAACCTCAGGCTATATTAGAAAACACCAGAAGATTTCAAGTGAAACCTATCAAATGAGATAGTTTTTTTCTTGATGTGAGACTATTCTTCACCTAGTTGGTGGTTAGCAACCCGTCAGATTTCCGAGTGCTCAAGCATGACCCATGGGTTCCTTCTAAATGGTGCAAGTGATGCTATTTCCAATATTACCCAAGAAAGAAGGAAAAATAAACAGTTTTGGCTCAGTTAATAACTGATATATCTGCCGTTAAGTTATGATCTTCTTTGGAATGCTCTGTCCAAACCAGTATGAGGCAACTTCACTAGATCCAGATGCCTGTTAACTGTCATGCAGCACCACCAGGGCCAAGTATGCCAGCAGTAACATGTACAGTACAACACTGTGGAAGACAATGTGCACAGTACTTGTCTGGATGTCTTTTTTCAACCTAACTATGTAACTATGTAACTATGTACTGTGTATTAGTGTTGACATATTACCTTTTTTCTTACCATCAATAACATGTTCATCTTACTATGAGAACAACCAAGGTAACACAAGAAGGCAGTACAGCTACTCTGGGCAAGTTATTGTGCACCAATGCTCTTGATAATAGTGGCATGAGATGATAACCATTGAACACATATTCATTAATTCTCATAGCATAATTTAGGCAGCTTAGATTTTATTAAAATTGATTATTTCCTAATACCTAACTTCCTTTAAAAATGATCAGGTTTATTCTTCTGTTAAACAAGCAAATTTCTGTAAATAAAATTGACACAGGATATGTTACATTCAATTCTAAGTCTGTCTTTGAGATGCTGCTTCAATTGAAAGTAGTGCCAAGACTGGAAACACTTATTCTAGCATTGGGTCATCTGTCCATTTGAAGGTAAGTAAGTTCTTGAAAGAAAATTGGAAGATAAAAGACTGTGTGAAATGCTGGTGTCTTCGTCTATACAGATCAACTCTTGACATGTTTGTTCTCTGGTTCCGTTTTCCTTGGTGGCTCACAGGGAGGTCTAAAAGTAGGACAATGAATGGGAAAGAATTGGAAGATAAAAGAAGTGAGCTATCCAAGTTTTCCCATTTCTGCTATTATGTGTTTCATCTATTAGTTTTCAATGAAATTGTCTTAGTTGGAAGCCAGAATGAAGCCAAATAAAATTAAGCAAGCTGAAAGTAAAAGATACGATAAAAGCATAAAAAACAAAGAAAAGAGTCCATTATCAAAGACCTTATGCTTGGTGTGCATAATTATACTGAAAAAAAACCTTACTACTATTCCCCTGAGCCAGACTAATGGCAGAATCAATAACAGAAGAGAGCTGCTAATCAGTGATAGGAATATAAAAGTCTGGGCAGGACTGTTTTTAATAACACAGGCAAAAATGATAAATTCTCTCTACATATATGCATTATATGCAAATAAACATACATATTTAAATGTAGGGTATGAATTTTTTTTAGATATGCATGTAAATGATACCCACTTGATGTAAGTAATCTTATCAATATGTATTGCTTTTTTAAAGTAGAACTGAAGCCATTTTTTTAATGTTTTGGATATAGTAATGGAGAGTTATAACACTGTCTCATCTCCCATTGGGGAGATTTCACGTTACTTCCTTTCCGATAGCCACAACAGTAAGTGAGAGGCAATCCCTCCAAAGAGAGGAAAATCCCTGGTAGCCAGCAGGGTCATCAGAACTATTGTCTGCATTGGCAGATGTCACATCTATTCCTGTTCTGATGACAGCCCAAAATTTGGAATTTTCTTTCACTTCCACTTTTAGTGATAATGGTCTCCAGGACAGAACGAGTGGGTTAATCTTCCTAACGGGGACACACAGAGCAATAAAAAAAAACCTGACAGGTGTTCTAATCCATCTTCACTCTATCCAAAACTGAAAGCATTTGTGGCTTCGGAGAGATTTCATTTCACTTCTTTTTGCGTCTTCAGGACCAGAAGTGAAGGGAAATCTCTTCAATTGGACACAGATGGCAAAAACCTACCAGGGGCTTTGATCATTCTCTACACTATTCAAAATAAAAACATAGGGGGTTATTCACAAAGCAGCCAAAGGCAGCCGTGTGAATAACCAATCCAAACTGAAGTGAGCCGAATGCTGTTCGGCTATTCACTTCAGGCTTGTACAGCTGAAATCAGGCTTGCTTCGGTTGGGTTCGGGTCAGACGAACATGCTCAGCTTGTTCGGCCGACCCGAAGTGCAGAAGGAGTTCGACTCACCCGATCCAACATGTGGATCGGCTGAGCCGAACCTGCGGCAGGCTACTTGCTGCTGTTCGGCCTATTTTCATTGGTGCCGAACAGCAGTAAGTGAATAGCCGAATGCCGCCGAGCGGCATTTGGCTCGGCTATTCTGCTCGGTACCCCCGTGGTAGCGAGCCGAATAGAAAAACAGTTAAAAAAGTAGGAAAAAAATAGAAAACGATTGAGCGGAGCCTACAGTGACAGCTGGCTCTGCCCAACTGTTTTCTATTAGTGGGGACCAGCTGTCACTACAATGAGAGCTCGGCGGTGCCGGCGGGGATATCAAAGCCGGCTCTGACAGCTGAGCTCTCACCGTAATGACAGATCAGCATTCCCTGGTTACCTGGTAACCTGGGGACGCTGATCTGTCTTTGCAAGTGGCGGAGCCAGCAGTGAGAAGGAAGGGAGGATTAAACTAAGTATAGGGTAGGTGGCCTCAGAGGGGTGGGAGGGGGTTCATTGCTCTAAATCACAAAGTTTGATGATGACCATGACTACGATGGGTGATGGTTAGGAAGCTCAGGACTCGTCCAAGTCTGCCTTTATGGAGTTTGGTCATCAATCCTCCCACTCCCAGCAGAGTTCTCCAGCTATAGCTGCCAGCCACTACCCGCTGTACCGCTGCACAAATTGCAATAGCCAATAGGAATCTAGCAATGCATTCCTATGGCGAAAATGTTTTTTCTTCTTTTTTTTGACGGCAGTTGGTCGGCAGTTGGACGTCTGTCACTGCTAGCTCCGCACAATAGTTTTCTATTTATTTTTTTGTACTTTTTTTCACTATTTTTCTGTTCTGCTCGGTCCCACAGAGGGAGCGAGCAGAACAGCCGAGCGGCATTCGGCTATTCACTCACTGTAGTTCAGCATCTATAAGAATAGACCAAACAGCAGCGAGTAGCCTGCTGGAGGTTCGGCTCAGCCGATCCAGATGTTGGATCGGCTGAGTCGAACTCCTTCTGCACTTCGGGTCGGCCGAACATGCTGAGCATGCTTGGCCGACCCAAAGCCACGCAAAGCCACCCGATGTACGGCTGATTTCAGCCGATATTCGGCTGAGATCAGCCGTACCAGCCTGAAGTGAATAACCAAACAGCGTTTGGCTCACTTCGCTTCAGGTCGGTCGTTCACTCGGCTGCCTTTGGCTGCTTTGTGAATGGACCCCTAAGTGCACATGGCCGTAAGAAATGTACTGATCACATACACATGTTCTTTCTGGCCAAAAAGGTCCAGCTTAATGATCAGAAAAATGCCTGCGTTTAGACGCATAAACATCTATGCATTTAAATGCGTATAATTCACTTTCCATTCCTCCTGCATTGTTTTCAATACAATTCTCTTGCTTGGACTTTATTTATGCCCTTATCTGGGTAAACATGCATGCACGTGTAAAACTTACGTCTTAAGGCACAGATGTTTATATTTTGTCTTGTGGATGTGCACGCAGCACATGTTTATGCATGCTGTAAGGACATGAGACATAGTATGGTCACAATTATAAGTGGGTGATCCTGAGCAAAAGTGGGAGGAACTGTATGGGGATGTGCAAAGACAGGGATAAAGTTCAAACTCAATTATTATCATAGCTCCAAGTCCCAAGGCCAGCTATGTCCCCAATGTATTACTATACAGGGGCAATGAGGGGTCAAGTCATCCTGTTAATGAGAGAGTAGCCATTATTGTCCAAGCTGCAAGATAAATGGAGCTAATACCATTGCTAGTTATCTATGTGCCTAACAGACTGCAGAACACAGATTTCTCCTGGGTTGCGGCTTTAAGCATTTCCTGCGCATACCAAAACTTACAAAGAAAAGTTATCATCCAAAACAATATCACTCTTCCAGCTCCCTTTCAGCAGTCTTCAATCTTCGAAGATGATCATCCCTTAGAGAGGCTGCCATCCTAATGGCCATTGGGATATGTTCTCGAAGTACATGTAAAAAAAGAACAAATGGAGACAGTGCCTTCTCCTCTAGTTTTAACATTTATTAACAATGAATTAGAGAATAATAAAACTACTCACCTAGGAAATGCAATGGATAATTAAAAAAAGGGTCAGCCAAGGTATTCCAGGATGCCAATCACATTACAGATAGTGACAGAAGACCACCACAGGATGCAAAAATAGCTGACTGCTCTGAAGAAGGGGTATTGCCCAGTTTTATCATTCTCTAATTCCTTGTTAATAAACCTTAAAGCACAAGGAGAAGGCACTGTCTCCATTTGTTCTTTTTTAACAAAGAAAAGTGACCATAGTTGGGCTTTAACGTGGTTGGTAGCAAAATCAATTGTAAATGTGATCATTCACACATGCCCTTTTTCACATCACTCTTACATACAACCCTGCATTATGGAAATCTGGATTCATTAGTAATATAAAGAATGTGTTTCCAATATGTACAGAAAGAAAATAAACAATATATATTAGATGGAGTCAAAATTGTAAAGTATTAAGTCATAGAGTCACTGTAGGAACCCTGTGGAACAACATTGTAATGAATCTTAAGGGTAGGTTGAATGGATAGGAGCCAGCTGTTGAGCTGGTTGGCCTGTAGAGTAGGGCAGGAAATGCTTTGGAAGCAGTATTTCTGACTTTAAAAGATGAACAGAACATAGGAATAGTGAGCAAAGAGGACTAACCAAAGACTTGTGGATGGACCTAAAAATAGATTAGGGAAAAGCAAGGAGACCGATGATAAGAGTAAGAAAGAGAGAAACGTGTATGGTGTTTATGAATGCCCTGTGACTTTTCCAGCACTTTTGGCTATCTTGAATATTAAACATTGTTTTGTGAATGTTTATTTTTATCTAGTTTGAAGTCAACCTTTTAAAAATAATGCAAAATTGCAAAGTAAAAATTCTTCAAACTATTTTGGCCTTCACTTACAACATATAGCTTGTTAGACTTTAAAGCATGTTTTCAAAACAAATGAGTTAAAAGGATTATTCAGTAAATTTATTTTGCAACATAAGCTCTTCTTCACTAAGTTCTTTTTGACACAGAGCGGTCTGTCATTAAATATTTGTAGAGGGCCGTTTCCTTCCACCTGTGATTCCCATCTACAAAATTACATTATTAAATTATTAACTAGAGTTCAGCTGGATTGGAAAACATCACCCTTCTGCAGTTGGTGTGACACTGGATTGTTAGCTCCTCTGGGCACCCTCTGTAACATAAAGACTAATTTAAAGATTTATGTTTGTTTATGAATTACTAATGCAGCTGTGGAGAGTTACGCTGAGCTTGTTTGTAAGTCTCCGTTTTAATAAATCTACCATGTTTCAGTCAGCACAGCTGATACAGACAAATCTGCCAGCCTCAAGAGTGCAGCCTCGTGTATATGATTAATTGGACAGTGCAACACTCAGCGGATTCTCTACTTCTAAATATGATAGAGAAAGAACACCAATGTAAGTATGGTAAAGTCTTGCACCATAAGAAAAAAAAATCACATGAACCCTGTAATCACATTAGATGATAATATTGTTGCATAATCGCCCACTAGGCAGACATTAAAACAGAGCATGCAACATGCAATCCTGACATCCAGTCTTAGCTTGGGGTTGAACAGGTATATTGTGCCAAATGGCTTTTCTTCACTCCCTTTTTACTTATACCACCCAACTGTCCTTCATTTGGAGGGACTGTCCCTCTTTTGAAACTAAATCCCTCTGTCTCTCTTTTCCCTTCAGTTGTGCCTTTTTTTGCTCTGAGGTATAGACTTTTGTATAAAATGTACTATTTTATTTTATTTATGTATTTATTTTATTTTTATGTCACAACACAAATTTAACTAATTTATCTCTAAATTAATACATTTGTTATTTTAAAAAGCTAGTATAAGGGAAATGTAGAGATGAAAATTAAGCTCTTGCTGGTTCAACCAATTATTTTTTGAGTAATTATTTATGGACAACCTAACTGGGGTTGTGTCAGAAGTTTGTTCTTTGCCTACATACGTTTTGCTATAATGTGTTCCTCTTTCCCTTCTCAAAAAGTTAGGCGATATATTCTACATTAGACACCTTAGTCCATGTATTGCCCCTTAAATAATCCCCCAAGTAAGTATCTAACTTGGGATCTGACATGTGAATTTAACCCAGGCATCAAATCTATCATCTGTATGCCCAAGTTATAAAGAAGAAAACGGATAAATGGATAACATAGTCACATTAATATCTCAAATATTAACTACAGATGAGCTTACCTTAAGTGACAGTTTCAAAAGTGAAGTACAGGGTCTGCTGTTGCTGGAAAATGATAAAGAAAGAAAATGATAATTGGACCTCTATGTCCCTCTTTCGCTTCTCAAAAAGTTGGGAAGTATATTTTACATGTGACAGCTTAGTCCTGTTCATATGAATTGCTCCCTCAAATAATCCCTCAAGAGAGCATCTAACGTAGGATATGAAATGTGTCAGTGCTGGGATTTTACACAGGCATCAAGTGTGCTTCCATTATCTGTATGCCTAAGTCATAATGAGTCACATTAATGTCTCAAATATTAACTACAGATGAGATTGCTTAAAGTGACAGTGTCACAAGGGACAACTGTAGATAACTGCCGCACCCGTTACCGATTGCCCCTTGTGTTGAAAGGTGGGTGCTGAAGCGACTGGGGGGATGGCGACGTGCATCACAGTGTACATCAGAAATGTCACCAGCACACCAATGGATGATGTCCAAAATAAAGCGTTGTTTATTCACGCATATTGTCACATCAAAAATGCAATGTTTCAGGGGCCACGCAGGGTCCCCTTCATCAGGATTAACATGACCAAAGGCCTGATGAAGGGGACCCTGCGTGGCCCCGAAACGTTGCATTTTTGATGTGACAATTTGCGTGAATAAACAACACTTTATTTTGGACATCATCCATTGGTGTGTTGGCGACATTTCGGATGTATAGTGTCAAAGGGAAGTACAGGATCTGCCATTGCTGGACTCTGGAAGAATATACTAATTACCTGGCTGTGTCTGGCTTAATGTGAAGTATGTTCAAACAATAACATCACATATGTGATGAAGGCTGCCTATACCATTAAGGCTGGCCTTATGTTTTTACAAATACTTCTTGTAAGATTTTATAGAAACCTGTTGACCTTGCCAATAGTAGACAGGCACTTCCTTTGAAAGGGTGACAACGCTAGGCCTTCTGCCTTAAAATCATTGCAACATTGTCACCGTGCAATTGTAGCTGATTAGATGCTTGCACTGTGGATAGCACTATTATACTATCTGCGGGGAAGTGTGATTTATTCTGCACTCTGATAAATAGCGCTGGAGGGAATGGGAGAGACTGAGCAAGACTTTTACATTGCTGAAAATACTCTGAGGGAAATGTATCAAAACTGGAGCAGACAGAATCTGAAGCAGTTGCCCATGTCAATCAATCAGATTCTCTCTTTCGTTTTCAAACCTTAACTGGACAAACTGAAGAGAGAAGCTGACTGGTTGCCATAGGCAACTGCTCTAGATTCTTCTGCTCCAGTTTTGATAAATTTCCTCCTCTGTTTTCCATTTAGCAAACATAACCATGATGTAAATGTGTAAAACTTTGTAAAAACAGTTTCAGCACCTTGGAGAGCTCTAGACAGTTAATTTACTGGTCACGTTCAAGCTTATCTAAACCCAAAAGCAAAAAATGTATATATTTCAGTTCAATCCTTGAATATGTCGGCTGCAGGTTTTTTTAGGATTGTTTACCTTTACTTCCTGTCTTAGGGTGGCTCCACTCTATAAAGGAGCAATGGAGCCACTCTTGGACAGCCGCATTGTTGCCCTGTAGAGAGGGTAGTGTTAGATAGGATAAAAGATTTAGAGGGACTTGGCTAACAAATTAAATCCAAACTCCAACTAACACCATTTAAGCAAATACAGCAACACTTTTTGTTTTCCTTTTGGGATAAAGGTTTTGTATAAATTATTAAACGCTGAGCATTTTAGGCACTTTTCAGTGTTAAATGGTTTGTCTCAACCCTATATCACTTTTGCTGGACAGCTTGGTCTGATAAAGGAAGTAGATTAAAGGAGACTTATTGGCTGGATCACCAGGTGAAAGTAAAGCAAAAAAAATTTGGTTAAGATTGGTAAGTTGCAATATGTTTAATTTCTGCTTTTGGGTTCACATAAACTTTAAATAATAACTCCAGAAAATGAAAGAATCACCTTTCAGTGTTGGTTAAACCCCTGCCTCAGACCGCTGGAGCCCGGGGAAAAAGATGGCTGTGGGGAACTATCTAGCAGCCAAGCAGGATCACGGAATGGGCATGTTTTCTCTATTTTAGCCCCTACACCAAAATGGGGGTAACCTCACAGCAAGGGCTATTTTTTCACATTCCCCATAGTTCTTTAAAGCTGTTTTTAAGCTTATTGTACAAGTGATACTCACATTCTATTTTGGTAAATTACCACTGAATGCTACCTTGGTTGAAGTGTGAACAAACATTCTCCATGTGCCAGATGCCCCTAAGTGTTGTGTGTAGTATAATAAACAAAAATATTTTAATTTTAGCTGTAGATTATAACAAAATAAATCAGAAATCGACCATTGTGGTAGGTTCTTAGCTAATTCCTTCACATACATACTCCCTGATATGGAACTTCCTGTAGCCGACAGCATTTTCTCAAAGTACAACATTACAGCCGTAGTGATAACCATTTATTTTTCACATATATTTTAGGTCCTCCTAAAGATATATTGTCTGAACTGTTTCTTAAGTTGTTAAAGTAAACATCTTCAAATTGGCAATGTTAAGAGCACAAGCCCTTTAGCAGAGAGCATAACCTTTCCTTAAATGTCATTTTGAATTTCTTTACTTGCTGGAGGGCTGATATAACTTGCTCTAATACAGAAGGGCACATAAAAATACCCAACACCATCTCAATTCATTGCAGCTTAAAGTGAATATAACGTTTCTAATATAGTCTCATTTTCTCCTGACATTTGGTTATAAAAATACAATCAGCTTTTTGCAGTGCTTTGCTAAAAAGTTTGCTGTTGGGAGTTTATATCACCCGCAACTGTTGTGCAACCTGATCTCTCCAAAGACACAAGTCACATAACACGGTGGGTTGATTATATATATATATTCAGTATATCGGCTGAAAGAATAGGCCGAACAGCAGCGAGTAGGCTGCCGGAGGTTCGGCTCAGCCGATCCAGATGTTGGATCGGCTGAGTTGAACTCCTTCTGCACTTTGGGTCGGCCAAACATGCTGAGCATGTTGGGCCTACCCAAAGCCAGCCGAAGCAAGCCGATGTGTGCCTGATTTCAGCCGATGTACTGCTGAAATCAGCTGTACAAGCCTGAAGTAAATAGCCGAACAGCGTTCGGCTCACTTCACTTTGGAATGGTTATTCACACGGCTGCCTTTGGCAGCTTTGTGAATAACCCTCTATGACTTCCTCACCTATACCTGCAAGACTTTTACATGTTTACACCGCATAACTTTTTTATTAATTCCCTTACCTGGTGTGCCCATTATACATCTCTGTTAGCTGCTATACTTCTGAGCACCCGTTTGTACAGTAGCTTCTCATTGATCACTGTCTTTTTATGATGTTTTGTAAGTGATCTTATTTCTTTTAGGAAAGCTTTATAGGGGTTGATTTTCTAAACAAGTTATTTTCACTCTCAGAAAAGTGACCTGCGTTCACTTCAAACACCTAAGCATATGCAAAGGTTGCAGTAATTAGAGATGCGTCCCAGGTAGATTTAGAAGATTAATATAGCTATGTATTCATTAATACATCATTAAATGTATTGGTTACAAAATATACTTGGTATTAGGGGTTTTAAGAGGCGTCAGACATAATTTGTTCTTGTAAAAAACAACCTTAATTTATTTCATAAAAATAACATAATATTAAAAACAATGTTGACAAAAGTATTCTCCTTTAGTTTTTCCCTCCTGTTGCCACATATACATTGTACATTTTACTGTAATTATCTTATATATAAATATTTATTTTCTCATTGAGCAGTTCATTACTCTGTGTACCATTTAGATATGTCGTTTGTCCACTGTGGCATCCATTGCTTTGTTGCTGACGTGTTACGCAGGTCAGATTTCTAAAGGGATAGGAGGCAGTTAATCTGCTGAGGTATTTCAGGATGGATGGGAGTATATCCAAACACGAGCGCAAGCAACAGACTGCCTTGGTCCTGTGTGCCCTTGTGGTCCCGCCTCAGAACCGATGAGGGGAAAAGGGGGGAGACTGGAAAAGGGAGGCAGTAATTTGTGCTGCAGTGCTCATTTGCTAACAAGGGGCACCTTAATAGGATGGGAAAGAAAAGAGAATAACCCATCAGTGTGCTGCTTCCCCTCCCTTTCACGGTTCATTCACAGGCTGGGGGAGGGACAAGACTGTAACTGTTACTCAGCTGCAGCAGAGAAAAATCAGGTTTTCTGCTAAACAGGGCTGTGCTATGTGGTAGAGGTGAGAAACATTCAGGACTTGATGGACAGAAAAATAAATTATTTGCCAGAAAAAAACAGCTCTCACATGTATTTCTTCTGTGTATTTAGCGTTACCCTGGAGTTCAGCTTTCACACTTCTGTGTTTGTCTTTGAAGGTTCTCATTCATCCAGGTCATCGTATATCTGTAAAAAGTAAATGTGCTCAAAATGTTAATGTCGGGGAAATAAAACAGCAATTACACCAGCGTATGGCACAGCATAGAAGTGCCAAACCCTCTTTGGTCAGGATTCAGCTGTGTACCTACACCGAAAGGAAAAAGATCACTTCTTTGATGAAAGTCAAGTACATATTCTAGACAGGGAGGAGGACTGGTTCAAAAGAGGTGTAAAAGAGGCCATTTTGTGTTAAAATTGAGAAGTCAAGGTTGAATAGAGGTGGGGGGCAGGCATCTATTGTCTGCCACATACACTGCTGTTTTAACACCTCTCTCTGGGCAGCTTAATAACACCTGCTAGCTCCAATCATGAAATCAACCCCGTACCTCCATGAGGTCTTTAACCCCATGCTGGTTATGATAAACACATTATGTTGATTGGAACAACATTAACCATATTTATTCCCAGATAATTTTTGTACAAGTCATTCTAAATTGAGAAAGCTAGTTGGATGAGTCAAGAGAATTACATCAAGTCCAGTTGCTTTGATTTATTTGTTTACAAATACTTCAGTGTTTGGTTTTCTTTGATTCACTGTTACAGCTGGGGCAGCACCTAAAATATACTAGTATATCTCTTTGTCTTATGTCAGAAGTGTTCTTCTAGCGACAATTCATAAGTGGCAGGATTGCTAAAGAGGTTTCCAGTCTGCCCCTATGGAGTTGCTCCCACTCTAGCCAGATGCAGGGAAATGTCGCTCTGTCACTGTCCCGAACACTGCTGAATCTCAGTGGCTGGCAATGGAAATGTCATCTCACTGCCTCAGCTACAGAGTTTAATCGGTTTAGGGAACTGATTACAGGGTTTTGCATTGTGATTCAATATACCTGTGCAGTTTAATAACTCGTACAGAATAAGTGCTGAACTTGATCTATGAAGAATAAGAGTTTCTGAGTTGTCTTTCTCTCTGTCTGCCCTACATTTTATAATATTGCAGCTGCTTGGAAAGCTTGCTTTCTCTTAATGTATCTTTTTCAACTAGCTCTTTATTATAAATGCTCTACTTTTGTCATGTGGCTTTTCACCCTTTCTTGTGTGTTTTATATCTTGCTAGGAAAACCACCTTTTGCTGCTCGCCAAATAGTGATTCTGTCTGAATCCTCCACTCTGCTTCCCACACCTCTCCTTTTATTCTTCAGTTTCCAGATGTGTTGCAGTCATTTACCACCCCCTCACCATTTCCTAGACCACTTTTCCTCCTGGCTCCCACATTTTCTATCATGTATTGTTTCCACCTTCACCATCCCTGCTGAGCATTCTCTTGTCTGATGCTTCTACACTCTTAGCATTATCATCTTGTTTTTGCTCTGTCTTAGCCAATTAACTCCTTCACACACTATCATCTGTATATTCATTTTGTTCCCATTTGCTCACCCTCCCAGCATCGACTTCCTCTGTGCTCTCTCTTATTATGTACAATCCTGCTGCTCTCATTTGTTCTACACTTCCAAAGGGGACAGCTCATATCCACTGCGACCCTAAATATATTAACAGGAAGTAATACGCTGGCAATGCACTGTTGGAATTGCCAGTTAGAAATAGTGCATACAAGCACTTATAAATATGTGTTAGCCTTTTGCTTTATTTGTATGTTATAATCATTCATATGCCATCTTGCAGAATCTATTCCATTTACTTACTCAGTATTAGTGGAAGGTGATGAATGCTGCCAGAATCTGGATTCATTGTTAATCCTCCAACTCTCTTCCTTGTTTTATCACCCATTTGTTGCAGTAAATGCAGCTGTCTATCAAATGAGAAGAGACAACAAATGGCAGAACAAGGAGAAGCCACATTGTTCTGCGCAGTGATATGCTATGCCTTTATAAAAATGTAGTGAAAGTGTGTGGAAAACCTATGACCTCCGAGCTGAGCAGCTAGCAGAGCTCAAGCAAAGAGGTGATACATAATCCTACGTCCTACTTCTATGTCTGTACAGCAGCTGGGAACCCTATTGAAAAATCACAGCCACACTTGCCTGCACTGTAAGTATGCATGCCCTAGTTTTAACATGCATTTTTAGAGTGTCTGCATTCATTAAATAAATGTTATCTGCTTAAATTCTAACAACCCCATGTTTACCTTTCTAAATCAAATGATTCAGAATTAGTAACTAGACAGAACCAGAAGGGAGATCAAGCAGGGGATGTTTTGTTTCCAGTCTGATGAACAACACCCCAATCAGAAGAAGACCTGTTGAACAGGAGAAGAATTGGGTTTAAGACTTAAAGGTTAACTTTTTAGGTTTATTTCATAAGCATTCAGCTTGTACCACCTAATATGTTATAATATGGGGTAAAGGCTACTAAAGATCCTGTAATTGTTGAATTTGTGGAAATCAAGCCAGTGTTGATGTATATAAAAAAGATTTCCTTAGGAAAAGTGTGATATTTACATAAATGGAACTCTGTATATGATTCCTAATATGTGGTGTAACATTTAGGCTCCATTCACACATGAGCGGTTTGCCGCATGTATTTGGCCGTACAAATATGTGCGATACCACGCTAAACATAAAAAACAATCCATTGCAATGCACATTGCTCAGACTATTGCGGCATCCGCGCGCTCCCACAAAATAGCTCAAGCATGATTGTAAAGGTGGATTCCGCACGTTACGGTTATAGTAACAGCCGCAAACGTGCGGAATCCTCACGTATGTAAACGTTTGCGTGGTTTTGTTCTGTGCGGTATTCAGCACGAAAAACAGCCCGGAAAACGCTACCGCTATGTGTGAATGGAGCATTAAAGTTTCCCTTTGTATCAAGTTGAATAACTACAGACCGTGAATTTGTCATTCATTTTCTGCGTAGGTGTCACAAATGACTGTAGAGCCCACATATACCACTATGGGGTGCCCTGGTGGGAAGGTAGGGTGTTTGTGAATTTTTGGTAAAGTGTATAATACCGTTGCAGTTGGATGTTGGCCAAGCAGCAATTTAAATAAATCTTTGGAAACAACATTGGATTCTAAGTTCCATCAAGTAGGGTTTTCAGCTGTCTCATTAAGGTATACATCTGGTTTATAGAAAAAGGTTCTGCTACACAGCAAACAAAAACAACAAACAACTTTTTCATATTGTTCATTATTCCCCAATGACAAAGGATTCTTTGTCTGCTAGTGTAATCACAATGTCACGTCTTTTTTAGAAGGACTGTATAGCCTGTCTCTCAGATAAAGATAAATCCATCCATTTTCCATCCATTCAATTCCAAAAACTTGAAATTTCTTTCGTGTCTGTGAATTAAACAAACAGACTTTCTTTTTATGCTTTGTGCTTTGAACCATGATTACCATTATTCTCATTTTTGTAACTCAGTTTTCAAAACAATTGATTACCTGTGTACAGTAAACTCCCCATTATCCAGCATTCAAACAACCGGCACTCTCAAGCAACTGGCAAAAATAATATGCCCTCCGTTTTTTTATTTTTTTTTGCTTGTGGCTTTGACATTTTTTATCCATTTGATTACTGTATTCGTTATTGTATATACTGTATGTTACTGTGAGTAACTATGATGTCACTTCTGATGGTGTGGCTTAAAGAAGAATACTGGGCAGAAATAATCTTAACCCATGTAGTGGGGCTACTGCCACAATCATAGGGGTTAAGTGCTCACTTTCGTCTAGGGATGAAAATAACAAATATATACTAACCTGAACCTTGGAGATGGCTGGCTGCTAGGCCAGTCCTTGCACCCTCTTTCCTCCTCCGCTCCAGCAATGGAATGTTCCTCTGCATGGCCGGATTTACTCTCTCTGCTGCCCCACGACCAGGTTCCTCAATGCGCCCCCCTACCCTCTAACCCCACCCCATGGAGAATGGCAGAAGTGCAGGCTGCATACAAGTGATCTCTGCGACATCACCGAGATCACTTGTACAAAACAAGTGGAGGCTTCCCTGTTGTATATTTAGCTCTGCTTGCCCAAAGCAGGTCTAAACGTAGATAACAACTACCCGCCCGGCGCCCGGAAATGCATGCCCTGGGCATCGGGAGATAGGCACTCCACACCCCTGCTGCCCCTCTGCTCCCTGCTGCCCCAAGGCCGGGCCTTGTGGGAAATCCGGCCCTGTTCCTCTGCATCCTCACGTCCAATATACTGTATTAGACGTGATGACTCACAGGACCTTAGAACGCCGAAATGGAGGTAAAGCAAGGCTGCCAGGACTAAGGGCCACACAGGTATCAGTTATGAGACAATTTCTGCATTATTGAAAACGATGACTACTTTCATACATGCTTCCAAACAAGCTGACTCATATAAGTGAGGGTCAAACTCACCTCAGAACTAATCTTATCTACATCTGCTGTGAGAGTGTTCTACCCTGTGTAAGTGTCCACCCTACAATAGAAAATTTGAGAGGGAGGGAATCCCTCTTTATATAACAAAAAATACAGATGAATATACAAAATGGAACCCGGCACTCATCAGCATAGATAGGCACAGCATTCTTTGTGATGTATCTTACAGAGGTGGGAGCCTCTTTTTGGACTTACCTTGATCAGATGATCAGGACTATTATTCCTGCTCATCACACATAAATGGGTACAACCCCAATGTTTATTGTACAATGAAACCCCATGGGCCTGTCTTGAGTTGGTGGTTATAACAGGTACCTAGTATACTTTTTGTGCTATGTGTATTTTTCTTGTCTGTCCTTCGTTCTGTCAGCATTCATATGCCGACTGCACATACCTGTATTCACTGCACATTCATCAACAATTCATTCACTTGTGCCTCTATTTATGTGGAAAGCTTGCAGATGTAGAATGACCTCCTCTAACAC
The DNA here is from genome assembly GCF_000935625.1 of Nanorana parkeri. Lineage (NCBI taxonomy): Eukaryota > Metazoa > Chordata > Amphibia > Anura > Dicroglossidae > Nanorana > Nanorana parkeri. The sequence continues at coordinate 1,065,390 of NW_017306378.1, forward strand.
CAATGAGCGTACAGACATGCACTGACTGATGTACAGATATACACTGAGTGACAGAGGCACACTAAATAGATGTAAAGTGATTGACAACCCCAACAGCATTAGACAGATCACACAAGTCATATAGAATGTAACCTACTTCACTCTTCCATCCAATCTTAGAAGAGGATTTACAATCAGGAAGTGGAGTTTAGTTTAGAGCAGGACTTGCCATACATAAGTGTGCTTTGGCATGGTGGATGATTTACATTTTGTTGCCAAAAATGCACTAACTTTAATTAACACTGTACCAGCATGGGAAACTGTCTGAGAGGGTGTTTATGCACATTGGGGGGATATTTATTCATAAATTGTATGTTGGCTTTACATAAACTTTAAATATTAATATTTTCCATTGTGCTCACTGTTCCATTGTCTCATTTTTTTCCTCTAGGAGAGCTGCTAATTATAATTCCAGGTATGCAGGTAAACATGAGATGGACCATTTACAAATCTGTTTATGAAAAACAATACATAAAATGGTAATGTTAAAAATATTACAATTATATCTTAAAATGTTTATATGCTGAACATACACTATAAATATCCTGGAGCAAGTGTGCAATGGGTATCATCTATTTGGAGTCAATGGAGTCAATTAAGTTTTTTTTTTATTGGACATATGTCATTTTTAGGAAGTCAGCCATAAAGTCAAACCTGCAGGTAATATTCCAGCCATACACTATTATGCACATTCGCTCAGCTCAGAACTTTTCACTCACCTCCAGGTGTGCACATTAGGGAAGGATAGACATGTTCAATTGGCTTCTGTAATTAGAGCTGCTTGGAAATCTAATAAAGTAACTGGGTATTAAATCCCAAAGAGCCTCACTCTGATGCCATATCTCCAATAAAAACAACTTTATTGACCAGATACTACCAGATACTACCCAGTCCCTCTCAAGGTCTGCTAGACTTTAACATGTTTACCCATAATTGTGTTAATCATATAGGTAGTAACTGAGTAGAAAGTTTGCTTAGTTCAAGCATGGTTCACCGTTGTCACTATCAGGCATCCTGTGGCAATCATGTGCAGTCAACACTGGAATGAGTGCATGTAGATAGGACATTACTGAAAAGGGTGGAGGAATCCAGCAGTACTGAGAGCCAAAAAAAGAAGAGAAAAGGTAAAAACAGTAGTGTATGATACAAATGACACCTACACAGTGCTTGTTGCATTATTGTATGAGTGAAGCAAACACAGTTCACCTTATTCACTAAGCTAAGTTCAATAAGCTAACTCCTTCAATAAATCAACCCAATTGGCTTTAAAGACATGGTGAAGGAAACACTTGAAAACAGAATACATTTTATGAAATATAGATATAAACTCAGCTGAAAATGCAGCAATTGCAAAGCAGCTGAAAAGATACTTGAGCTTTAGAAATGTTAACAGTAAATGTTGTTTGTACAGTGTAACAAATCTATATCTTATTTATAGAATGTATAGTGTAACCTATCAATATCTTATGTATAGAATTTATAGTGTAACCTAGCTATATCTTATTTATTGAATTTATAATAACTAAAAATGTTAGCTTCAACAATTATATGAAAAGTGCATTTTGAAATGACCTGTACTCTTGTAAATAGAACAGACCGGTATTTTCTTGATTTTGCACATATTGGTGGTTCATTAAAAAAGCCTTAAGGGAACAGAAGATAAACTGCGGATGAGTTGGAAGATTTCATTTCACACATAACGAGATTAAACATCAAATGTACCATACAAGTTTCAGATACGCAAAGCCCGAGCTCCAGACTTTACAGGGAAGGAAATTATGAGATCTTGTTCAAACTTGCAAACGTCTGCAACTCTCTCTACACAATAAACCTGGATATAATAATATTTACTCAAATCATTAAACATCATTTACATTTTACACCACGGTTACACCGCAGTGAAAGTATGGCTATATTTATTTCTATCATATGTGACCTGCTCGTAATATGAAAATAGCATACTGTCACACATGTTGAAAATACAGTTGCATTATGATGATTACTGAGCAAGCCTTAATAAGCTGATGAGGTTAGCTCATTTGCATGTGGTATTTACAGTGATTTTACAAGAAGGGTAAATAGTGCAATAACAGAACTGTTGGATAGCAACACACTGGCAGTGTTTTTTTTTAAAATTACATAACCTTACCATCAGTCTATCAGCATGTGAGTGATCAACCTAGGTATGAACTGTGTTTTAAGCATAACAGGATTCTTTCCAACCAGCGAATGCAAATATTGTTTAGTCGCATTGCCTTTGTATGATTTAATGTTTCAATTATTCAACACAGTGTTGATCCAGCTAATTAATATAAAGGAAAGATGCTGCCGGATGCTTAGAAGGCACCATCATATTAAATGGTGCTTCTTCCTTCTGTATTTTTAGGTAGTGACAATAGGCAACTACATTGCTAGATGTCTCATCATTCATTTCAGGTTTACTAAAGATAAAATGACTGAAAATGTAATTTCCACTTTGGACCTCTCCATTGAGTAACAACAGTGAGATCTATATTGTGTGATTCTTTTAATCGTCTCATAGAGTGCCATTGCTTCTGTGACGCTGAGCCGTAGTACCAGGTGACACTGAATCTGAAATCTCAAACTAAAGTTGGTCCTTGTAAAAAGAAAGAGTTGCAGAAGATTCAAAAGTGTGGTGTTACCCATTGGTGGTACTTGCCTCCACTAGAACGCTAAGTTTGCTAGTGGGAGATAGCACCTTGGACATGATGATACAGTTTGTATAGACTTGTATGGCTGACACAGTGTCCTATCTTAGTGCTGGCAGTAAAGGTGGGCATTGGCATGCATCAACTTGTAATGGTGCAGGTGGCACTTAGATACTGAAAATGTAGTAATTTTGGCATACAACTGACCAAAGTTTTGAAAAACTGATATAAAAGTGTATACATTGGTTTTATAAATGTGAGTAAAAGGGATATAGGTCAAATACATTTCTCAACTAGATACATTTCAGGGTGTGTTAATGATCACATTATTGTGTGCCTTCTACATCTGCATGGAGTTCAGGTTTAGAGAATAATGTCATGCAGACAGGCCACCTCTGCCGGATGGATCTTCGGATGGGTTCACTCCACATCGGCATTTAGTGCACAGTGCCCTTGAGTTGATGTGAGTTGACATCTGTTTTTCTAATGCATTGTGCTTATGTGCATTTTATAACATGCTGTATTGATGGGCATTTGTGTGTTTACAGCAGGAGCAAAAATACATTATTTGTATTTTCTGTTGCAGCATCCGGTAGCACATTATAATATGTTGCAGTGCTTTGCACTGTGTGTGAATGCAGCATGTTCCATTTTCCCCCTGTGTGAAACCCACTGAGGCCATTGGAAGCAATGAGGGGAATTTATCAAAACTGGAGCAGACAAAACCCACAGAGGTTGCCCATGGCAACCAATCAGCTTCTATCTTACATTTTCAAATCTTAACTAAATAAACTGGAGAGAAGCTGATTAGTTACTATGGGCAACTACTCCAGATTCTGTCTGCTCCAGCTCTGATAATTCCTACTAGTGCAGTTTGGCTTGTTATTGCACTAGGGCTGTGATAAGCAATGCAGCCCAACACAGTCCAACGGATGTAGTATTAATTGACCCTAGGGAATGTCTAAGTTGCCTTGTGGGCAATTCATCTTTGCTGTTACATTTTACAAATATATTGCTACACTATTTTTTCTCTATTGATTTTTTTTATTTAATTTTAAATGCTTTGTGGTCTATTCACGAAGCTGCCGAAGGATCTGGCCGTAGCTTCGGCCGATCCTTCGGGCTAGCTTCGGCTAGCTTTGGACCCAGGACCCCTTCGGTTCAGTAGAACCGAAGGGGTGCTGTTCCGGCTATTCACAATAGCCCGTACAGCTCCCGATCAAGCCGGGAGCGGGGGGCTCCCAGTGCGCCCGGGAGAGTTTTTTTTAACTTTTTTTTTTTACAGCAGCAGAGCCGCCGGACAATAGGAAACTATAGGGCGGAGCTAGCAGTCACTGCTAGCTCAGCACAATCG
>NW_017306378.1:1069497-1119666 GCF_000935625.1 Nanorana parkeri
CCTCCGGGCGGCCCAAACATGCTGAGTAGTTTGGGCCGACCCGAAGCCACGCGAAGCAAGCTGATGTACGGCTGATTTCAGCCGATTTACGGCTGACATCAGCCGTACCAGCCTGAAGTGAATAGCCGAACAGTGTTCGGCTCACTTCACTTCAGATCGGTCATTCACTCGGCTGCCCTCAGCAGCTTAGTTAATAGACCCCTTCGAGTTACATTCTTTTTTTTTTTGCAGTGCATTCTTGCTTCAGCCTAGGTTTCATCAGAAAGTACCTTTTGTGATTAGAAGTTTAATTTACTCACCAGCAACTCGTCTTTGCTGCTGCGTATGTTTTACAAATATATCTGTGCACAGTTATTCCTCTATTGGTTTATATTTATTTATTTAATTATTTAATATAATGTTATTTTCACCAGAAAGCACCGTTGTGATTAGCTTAATTTACTTACCAAGAACAAGAAGGTTCAATTATCCCCGTTTGGTTAACTGTAGATATTAAAGTAGCCTTGCTTTTAATCATAATGGGAATTTTCATATCGCCATTATTATATAATTGTTATTACTGTTACCACACGCAAGCGATTCATTACAGCTACAGGGGAAAACTGTGTCTGAAAGAGCGGTTATAACCCTTTATTAAACCCATATTCCAAAGCCACATACAGCAGTTACCTTTATATTTTTCTGTCAGTGGTACATTCACTTGGAGTATTGTAGCTTATAATAAAAGACACATTAAGAATTAATGATTGACATTGTGATGCGGTTCTTTATTGTTTATTACATTTCCTTTATTTTAAAAAAATCCTTACATCTCCATCTTGCTGGGTTGAGATCACCCAATCCTCCAGTAAATTTTTAGTCAGTTTTTCAAAGTTTTTTGGGTGGAAATTTTATATAATGGGAACCCTCCCTCAACTAAACCAGCACAGACATGCGAATTGTAACCCCCACAGCAAAAAAGATCACATGCACATAATATGCATAATCCAGCATCAATCGCATCAATCGCGTGCTTTAACAGAGCTTGGAAGGAGGAGGGCTTGTCCCCAAAACACGTCAGGCCTCAGCACTACGCACAACTGAGGCATCAGCTAGTGGGTCATAGAGTTAGTTATTTGCATCCAGAGTATCGAGGGATGCATGTCATGTATATGTCCCCTAATTACTTCTAATGTTGCTGCAAGATGAATCACAATGAAGCCAGGCTACCTGGCACTGAGTGTTGCTAGGTAGCTGTTGGATGATTTTTCATCTGTATTGCATAAAACAATTTCAACTTCAATACAATGTTCACAATTTTGGAGCTTTTAATTGGTGAATATTTCCAACACCTTTAAAACACCTTTAAAAAGACACATCCCTAAGAGTCCATACGTCTAACTAGGGGGTGACTTATGGACTCTTAGGGATGTGTCTTTTAAAGGTTGAAAGCCTACAGCTAAGCTGACTATATGTCTTACAATCTGAATGTGCAATCTCCATTCAATCTCCTATAGTCTTACCAAAACTATGTCGTACAAGCCCGATCTAAACAATCCACTTAATTTGTATCTTGTCAGGTGGGCTCTTGTGCCACATAATTGTTTGTAGACAATTGTTCAGCTGTAAGGTGTATCACCACTCCTTTAATGTACAAATTGTTAAAAGAGAATTAAAGCCAAACCTTTTTTTCAGCTTTAGTCTTCTTTTGGGTCAAAGAAGTACATTTACCAATGCAGTTCTGTGACCCAAAGTCAGCATCTAGTAGGCTACTGCGGCTATATGCTGGCAGCGCAGAGCCAAGCTGCGGCTGGGAAAGATCCTGACAATATTGTTGGGATCCACCCCACTGTGTGAATGACTGCTGGTTCTGCCACTATAGAGCAAGAGCCAGGCTGTGACCCCCCCTCCATCTGTTCCTCCAATGAGGGCTGGAGGAACAGAGAGGGGAGGGGGGAATCCCTACGGGGAGCGGTGACTGGCAGTCACTTCTCTCTGTAGGGAGAAGACTGTGAACTGAGCAATTGTGGCTTGTGATCACTCAGTTCTTGATCTATAGAGCCGGCATGGGACAGCTTCAGTGTCACACACCGTGTCTAAGTATTGGGAAGAGTACATTTTACTCTACCAATACTTCTCCTTTATGAAAAATCATAGATACATTTTGAACTTTGAAACTTACTTCAAGGTTCCTACGTCATCTGTATGCTTATTGTTAGTAATTCAATTACTTAATAAGTGAATAGCCATAGAATAACATGTAAATCATACTGTGACAGCAATCAAAATGGCTACGCTTGACAAAATGGTTGTTAAATCCTCAGAGTTTCACCCCCTGCACATAACTAGGTCACCACCCATCTCTTCCTTTTGAACAGTGCATAACGGCAGTTTGCGTCAAGATGAGTCAGCTAGATAGGGGATGCTATCCATATATGGTAGAATTGCAAATTATGCTTGCTAATTGGCTTAGAGCTGTATAAGGAAACATATGTGTAAAGGAAATGTGTATTGTGACGCAATAGTTATTATATGACTGCCCTTCATACGGGGCTCAACATTGGAGACACGAGTCCCTGAGTCTTCGCATTCGAATAAAAAAAGAGATTTGTTTTCCTGAAGTCTGTGTCCGGAGTCCATTACTGGTTTCCCAAAACTGTCTGCCGCTACAATACAACACAAATGTCTGAAATATTCTATTTAAATTTCACAGACCGCCACTGTGCATAAAGATACTAAATGAGATTGTAGTTTAGAAGTTGTAGTTTTGCTAGTGTTTAGAAGAGTAAACAGACCGCCAAGAGAATCAATATTGTATATTGTTTTTAGTTTGGGCATTGCACATAGGTGGAAGTTGCTGCGTAAAGGAACGTATCACATTATTTTCTATTTTCTGCTTTAAAAATATAGCACAACCTAATTCTAAGCCTGGAACACTAGTAATATTGTATTGTAAATTCTGAAAGCCTGCAGCCGTCTTCCTGGTAAGTTTATCATTTATCACAAAAATTAGGCTTGTCTATCTCGGCTCTGCCTTACTCTACAGGGTAAACAAAGTGTCTCACTAATCAAGGGGCTGATAGCTGGAAGATCATTGAAATGTAATTGAAATAATGCACAATTATGTGCGTTATTATTTTGCTTTCTTGTATACTCAAACTATAACCCTCTAGATGAATGTACGGCTGTTGCACAATCTTAAAACTCATCATGCAACATAAGACATCACTCAAGAACTGCTGAACAGATAACTGGTTGTAGTTATTCTGTTTATATATTAAGATGTGTTCAAAATCCATATGTAAAATACACAAGGAGATATAAGCTTGCACTACCTTGTCCTTAGTTCCCATGAATTGTGATCTCTCCATAGCCACTTTTGTATTAAAGAAGAACTCCGGGCAGAATAAAAATGAACCCTTGGAGTGGGGCAACCCCCACACTGCAAGGGTTAAGTGCTGAATTTGGTCTATGGTGTAAAATAAAAAAGATATACTCACCCGACTCTCGGTGCCACAGCAGTAACTATTCACCTCTCTCCGCCTCTGCTCCAGCTGTGGAGTGTCCTTGGCATCCAGATGTCCAATGCAAGTCAATGGACGTGATGACATCATAGGCCCTTAGACCATTGGAGTCCAGGGGAGAAGAGGCTGCAGGGATCGGTCTAGCAACCAGATGGGACTTTGGGATTGGGTGAGTATATTTTTTTATTTTATACAACCAAAACAAGCCCTTATCCCCTAGAGAAGTGGTTCTCAACCTGGGGGTCGCGACCCCGTCGGGGGTCGAATGACGGTTTGCCAGGGGTCGCCTACTGGCTCCCGACCACCCAGGAGAGAAGCGCTTTCTCTGCCCTTTTTTTGTTTCTGACATCGGGCCCGCCGTCAGTCAGATTAAAAAAAAAAAACTTTCTCCCGGAAAGGTTTAGTCCGATGTAAAAAAAAACAAAAACAAAAACAGAGCAGAGAAAGGTTTACTCTGCTCCATCGAGCAGACTAAACTTTTCCGGGAGAAAGTTATTTTTTTCTTTTTCTGACTGACAGGGTTAAAAGTAAACCTGCCGCACCGTGTGCACAGTGAGAGGGGAGAGCAGTCTTCCCCTCTCACCTGTCACAGGAGTTCCAGCACAGTGCTGTGCTAGGACTCCTGTATTGGAGGTGACAGGGTCAATAAAGAGAACCTGTCACCTCCAATTGCTATTACACAGGGGCTTGTTAGCTCTGTGTGATAGCAATAAAGTTAAGGAAAAAAATAGATACAAGAATTATTAAAGAAATAAAAAGTAAAAAAAAATAAAAATAATTAAATTAAAAAATTAAAAGGTGATTAAAAAGTAAGAAATAATAAGAAACACATTATTAAAAAAATAAGAAAATTATTAAAAAAATAAACAATAATAAGATAAAAAAATATTAAAAATAAAAAAGTAAACGATAAGATAAATAAAAATTTTAAAAAGTAAAAAAAAATTAAAAAGTGATAAAAAAATTAAAAATAAAGCAACAATAAAAAAAAACTAACCCTGCCATCTGGTTGCCATTCTCCATTGATGGGGGGTTGGGGAGGTTGATGGGGAGGGGGACGCATTGCGGAACCTGGCCTTGGAGCAGCAGTGAGAGTAAATCCGGCGCTGGGCATTCCACAGACAGCTACCAAAAAGATTGTGCTTTCTACTCTCTTCGCAGGTAATGTCAGGAGTCTGCTGTTGTTGTTCTAGGAAGGGTATTTCAGCTTCAAAAAGCAGAGTAGAACAGTGGTTCTCAAACTGTGGGTCGCTGTGTGATTTCTGCTGTACTAGGTGAGAGTCCTCCTCAGCCCTCTCATAGCGCAGCAGTGTCAGTTCTCCCACCACGCCGCCAGATGTAGCTGCAGCAGCCGCGTCATCCCTAAATGTTACCGTTGGGGGTCACCACAACTTGGCAATTAATATGAATATAGAGCCAAAGGAAATCTCACCGCGCCAATTCCTTAGCCGCCATCAGGACACCACAGGTGCTGGTCTAATAGGTGTGTCTCCACCTTGGAATGTAGTAGTATACGAACAGAACACTATCCAGAGAATTGCAATACTTCAGACTTTATTGAAATTCACAGCAAATCCAGTATAACAGTGAATAAAAGTGTATAAAGCAACAAATACCAGCACTACGCACCCCCAACCAGCTACAACCTCTCACATGTTTCACCCGAAGGCTTATTCCAAGCGTAAGCTTATTCCAATAAAGTCTGAAGTATTGGAATTCTCTGGATAGTGCGGTCTGTTCGTATACTAATTAATATGAATACTTTAATATCTCCATATTGTTGTAGGCATTTAAGTTTTGTGTTGCACTATGGGCAGACGTTTGCCTGCTTAATCATTTAAGCTGGCCATACACTATAACGTTTTCTTCGTTCAACCCATGGGCTAAACAAAGAAAATATTACAGATTCCTCCATCAACGCTATGAGCCTTGATCGAGACATCTCCCGCTATTTGCATTGTATTCTGACAGCACACTGTCAGAATACCCAAATGGAGCCAGCAGTTTATTGGTTGCTGGCTTTGTTCATGTGAACATTTTCTGACCGGATCCTTCAATCAGCTGATCAAGGGATGCTGGCAGAAGGGGTGCCAACAGCGGCACCCACAGTGTGAATTTCAACCAGTTCGTCAACTGGCAGAAATTCATATAGTGTGTGGCCAGCTTAACATGTAGTCCGTGGCAAAACTGCCTATGGCGATTTTAGGCCCAGAAACACTTTAATGGTGAGTTAACACACGTTACATGATGCCTTAACTAATCATCCATCAAGGCAGCCCATTCCTTTTGAATGCTTTGTTAATGCACCTCAGTGCAGCCAAAACTGCATCTGACCCTTTCTTGAAAACACAATGCATGGTAATGTTATTCAAGATTTTGGAATGCATGCAAGGCTGGGTTTCCCACAAGGACCAACCGAGGACCGGCCAAGGGGCAGCAGGAGTGTGGAATTCCTATGTTCTGATGACATGTAGTTCCAGGCGCTGGGCGGGTAGTTGTTTTCTACATTTATCCCTGCTTTGGACAAGCAGGACTAAATGTAGAGCAGGGAAGCCGCCACTTGTTTTGTACAAGTGATCTCTGCGATGTCGCTAAGATCACTTGTATGCAGCCTGTATACAGAGGGGAGCATTGAGGAATCTGGCATTGGGGCAGCAGAGAGAGCAAATCCGGCCCTGAATACATGTCAAACACGGGTCACAAAATTCCATTGACTTTAACTGAGTAGCACCATCCAGCCCGGTTTCATGTATTTTTGCTGTTGTAGGGGGGCTGGGTGATGTCATAATCTTAAAAAAAACAATTGCTATTATCTTAAAAATAAAAGCAGCACGAATGTTAATTTGTACGGCACAAAACAGCACAAAGGTAGCACTAAAGAAACACACTGGAGTTTTTCTTATTTGTGCCGACTGTAGGGGGATCAGCTTCAGTGAGCTGTCAAACATGGGTCACAAAATCCCATTGACTTCGACTGAGTAGCACAGTTCAGAGAAGGTTGCGTTTGACTTGCTTTGAGTTGCAATGAGTTTCTTTGGATGCAGCATGTCCTATTGAGGTGCGTTGGAACTGCAGGCAAAGCATGTCCAATTCAGCCATTGGAACTCATGCATTTGCATTTGAATAGCAAATGCATTGTCTGAATTATTGACAGAAACTCTAATATAGGTATCAGATGGTTTGTTGCGTGTCTAGAAAAGAAAAAGGCTCAGTCTCTGTGCTTAAAGACACATCCTTTTAATATACAGTACCTAATCAATCAGCATAATAGTAGAGCTATTGAATAAAAGCTATTATGTATTGAAATATTAATGCAGTCCTTGAGAAGTGAAGTGCCTAAAGTGCTTAAAGTACAGACTATATATGCCTCTAGCATTATTATGTGTTGCAGAAAAAGGCTGAAGAACCCTAAAACATACCGTATGTATCATAGCTGAATATACAGCATGCATGCAAAAATAACAATGCAAATATGCCATAGTGTAATACTAAAAATGTCATGTGAAAGGTTGTCAGTCATTTTTTTTATGAACAGAGTGTTCTACTCTAAAGCAATTTGCTTCAAGGGGAAAAAAAAAACTTAATCTTTTTTTTTTTTTTGGTCTATGTCCATTTTGATAATGTGCTCATTTGAATGACAGCCCAGCAATAATCTCTGCATGCAAATGTAGAACACTGAAAAGCAAAGCATTACAAGTTCCAACTAAGTATGCCCATGTGACAATGTCCCAACACTTTCCTTACAGTTATTTTTAAGGTTCTAATTCATGACGTTATTCTATCTGAAATGGAATAATAAATGGTTGACACGGCATGGTGTGATCTGACTGAACAGGAAGGGGGAAATTGTACATGGCTAGCCCATCCATGTGGGACTGAAGAGGCGGCCGATCACTAGGAAAATAACAGATCGCTGTTTTGATTATCATCGTTGCTCAGTATGAACATAGACGACTGAACAGTTTTTTTTGGACATATCGATGCCTTCTAAGAAAGGAAAGTAAATCAATTTTTTTCTTTCTTCCTTAGACTTTTTGTTGCGGTTATTTTGGACTTATATATTGGAGCAGAGGGATAATGTTATTGTGTCACCTCAGCTAACCACTTTCTAATGCACTTGTTTATTGTTATACCACTTATATGTTCTACACCCATATAAGATTTGTAGCACTCTTGCATTCATTGGAGTGATAGCACGGATTCGTATTATTGTATCCACATTCGCACACCTATTGGGGTTAGGACACAGACGGCAAGATTTATATACAATTTGATTCCACATGTGTTTAGTTTTACAATTTAGGGTTTGTTGCACGGAGACATTATCCATTTCACTTCACTCATGTTCACCTGTTGAGGTGATTTTCATTAGTTTATTTGTTCACATTCAGACTGAGCGCAACATATTAGCAGCACTTCACACGATTACTCAATCACAGATTGTTGCAGCTAGTCTACTGTTTAGATCACTATTATTAGCGCAGCTGTTCTCCATCAGGTCCCATCTAGTGATTGACAGCAGCAGAGGGCGGGTGCAATAGCTAGTTTGCTATTGCAAATTGAAATAGCCAATAGGAATCTAGCAATGCATTCCTATGGCAAAAACATTTTTTTTGACGACAGCAGAACCGCCAGCCAATAGAAAACAGTTGGGCAGAGCTAGCTGTCACGGCTAGCTCCGCACAATCGTTTTCTATTGTTTTTTTTTCTACTTTTTAAACTATTTTGCTATTCTGCTTGCTCCCACAGAGGGAGCGAGCAGAACAGCACAGCCGAATGCCGCTCAGCGGCTATTCACTCACTGCTGTCCGGCATCTATGAGAATAGACTGAACAGCAGCGAGTAGCCTGCCGGAGGTTTGGCTTAGCCAATCCAGATGTTGGATCGGCTGAGTCGAACTCCTTCTGCACTTCAGGTCGGCCGAACATGCTCAGCATGTTCGGCCGACCCGAAGCCACCCAATGTACGGCTGATTTCAGCTGATATACGGCTGGAATCAGCCGTACCAGTCTGAAGTGAATAGGTCGGTCGTTCACTCGGCTGCCTACGGCAGCTTAGTGAATAGACCCCATAGACTTTAATGGAGTTCACTGCAAAATTCACAAACTCCAAGCAAGATTTGCAAAACTGTTTGCAAACCGAACATAGGCAGATTCGCTCATTCCTTAAGTGCATGAACAAGAACCTTCATGGTTGGATTACTTTATAAAAGCTATAGATTTATAATAACATAATGTGCGATTAAATTACATTAACTTGTTAAAGAATATATGACATTTTAGTGAATGGGTTTACATCTAATTGTACATTATCTATGATTAATCCCTTCTATTTGTTAGGTACGGACTTGCTTCGTATGATGAAGAGTTAAATGGCTGGGCTGTTATTCCTGGTTTTTAAAATAGTGAGAATGCTAAATTTTATGCACATTATTTGCATACTCAAGTGCTTATGTCATGAGACTCTCCAGCCCTTGTGCATACTAAAAAGCAATGCAACTAAACTGACATAACCAAAAAATTGCTGCTGTGTGAGGAAACTACAGTATTGTACACTCCTTTGTATTTTGGCTTGAAGAAAAGCCATCATGATACTTCATACTTGGTTGATGATTGACCTCATGTTTAGTTCACTAATTTGTATTGCGATTGTAGTCCACCACAGGAGCGAGCTTGGAGCTGTGGCTACTTTACACACATACAGGGACCATGGGGAACAAAAGAAGGAATGACAGTGTCAACACCAATTTGTAGATGATTTGAGGATCTACAGCCAAGATTTAACTCCTGAGTTTGGTGCCACTTAAAGGCACAAACACGAAAAAAAAGAACAAACATTTTTAATTACACACAAATGCTAATCTTGAACTATTGCTAAAAGTAAATAATATTAAAAAATACTCCTGGTGAGTGGAATCAAAACAGATGAGTACAGCCCAGTGATTGGCTCTTAGCACTATTGAAGCTCATGTTTCTGCCCTTTCTATCTTGTTTCAGACACCATTAGCCTCTTACTCCTTGAAAAAGAAGCCATAATCTGGTTCTGTATGAACTTCAGAATTAGACTTTTTTTTTTTTTAAATAGAGACATTATCTCTGTTATCACCTACAAGGTAATAAGCCATCATCTCTGCAAGGATTGGCAGCCTCAGCTTGCAAGGAACCCCGTTTTTTACAGACATCGGGACAAGGTGGTGTTTAGCCTTAGGCAAAGCAGCTTGCAGCTTGCGCTGCCAACCCTTACCATGTTTGCTACAACAAGGTAAGGGTTGCTACAACAATGGCCTTACCATTAGAAAAAAAATGAAAACAAAATAAATCTGTATGCACTAAATATGTATGCTAAATGGGAGATATAAGTAAGACAGAGCGCTTCCATAGTGTAAAAAAGATTTTTTATTTGGTAAAACACGCAAGCAAAAAATTCTACTTACACGATAATCAGTGATCACAAGCATATAGGAAGCGTTGAAATTTAAAATCGCTAGCAGGGAAAGTCTAAAGGGAAATCCAAATCAGCGTCCTCTGCTCCCGTGAGTGTTTGGAATGGTCTACGCGTTTCAGGGGCACGCCCCCTTCATCAGAATGAGGTTCCCCCTTCATCAAAATGAGGTTCTGATGAAGGGGGTGTGCCCCTGAAACGCGTAGACCATTCCAAAGACTCACGGGAGCAGAGGACGCTGATTTGGATTTCCCTTCAGACTTTCCCTGCTAGCGATTTTAAATTTCAACGCTTCCTATATGCTTGTGATCACTGATTATCGTGTAAGTAGAATTTTTTGCTTGCGTGTTTTACCAAATAAATAATCTTTTTTACACTATGGAGGCGCTCTGTCTTACTTTTATCTCCCAGATGGTTGGTCTTTTTTGACCGGTGGGAGCTGCCTCCAAGGCGTATAAACTACCTTTACAGCCGGATCGTCTTGCAAACCGGGGGCGCCAGTCTTGTTGCTTTCGTTATGTATGCTAAATGCCACATGCTAAAAAAAAATCTTAGCATGCACAATCTCTGCCTCTCACCTTAGAACTTGCAGACCTTGTTTTTTTTAAGGAGATTGCTTACATTTAATGACAGATATGGCAAAGGGGCCGGGAGGGGGGGAGTGTCATGTGTTGCTCTCAACTGTACCACAGTGTCTGGTGACATGCCACGCACAAAGGGCAGCATTGCCTGTTTCAGCAACAAATTGCAAACCAAAGCCAACTTGTGTGATGAGATTCTATGGGCTAAAGAAATGTACCATATAAAGTGCCCTGTGGTGCCACACTGATAGGTGGGCATGGTGAAAAGTGGGTGCTTCTAAAGGTCATGGTTTATTGTCCAGATTCAGCTTTCTTTGTGGCATTTGACATTTGATCACATGACATCTTAACTGCAATGGAAGTTTGTGTTGGAAGATGCTGTGATTACAGGTGTGAATGTGTAAATAGCTATATAAAGGCCAGAATATGTCACTGACTTCAGATCCCACTCTGACCTATGTCTAAATTGTGAAATATCTCCACTCAGGGCTACAAGTCCTCCAAATGTATTTAGTACTGGCTCAGGGAGCAAATGACCCCTTGACCAGTCCTCCTATGCTGAGTCCCCTCTCCCTGTATCACCTTCTTTTACTGTCATACACTTCTACCATCATTAGCATTTTATGGAAGCAATTGCTCTGACAACAACATAAAGTGTTCCTAGTTTTTAATTAGCCACTTTTTGTTGATAGACTGCTAGCTTTTGGCTTTGACATTTGTCCAGCAGTTTATTAATACATATTTATTGTCTCTTTGGAAAAATATTGCTCCCTCATATGACGCGTTTCATGTCCTAGCATTCATCATTGCACATTTGCTTCCTTGAAGATCATAGCTGTGTTCTATTACTTGTTTATCCATGTAATAAAAATTGAATGTCCTCTGAGATTTGCACATGCCTTCTGTGGTGGCAGTGCAGATGAATTATCTTACAATAGTTTAAGCTTCAGTCAAGCTATTCTTTAAGACAGCTGGCAAATGTAAGTACAGTTAAACCCAGAGGTTTTAGCGGATAAACACAACTTAGTTACTGAGCAAGTATTTTTAGTACAAAAAAATCCACTATCAATAATCCACTTAGTTTTATTCTTAAATCACATATCAACATGACTTTAAAAGGTAGTATATAGTTTCTTTTACATTTTTTGTATGTAAATGATATATGCTTAATGCTAAAGACTCTTTTAAATACATTAAAGGGGACCATCACTCAACACTTGGCCTGCCCATCCCACCCACAGCCTACTGGGATAGCCTTTACACATTGCAGGAG
This sequence comes from Nanorana parkeri, assembly GCF_000935625.1. NCBI lineage: Eukaryota > Metazoa > Chordata > Amphibia > Anura > Dicroglossidae > Nanorana > Nanorana parkeri. The sequence goes on from NW_017306378.1 coordinate 1,081,296, forward strand.
GATTCCCATGCTCTACCCATAGTGCACTGACCTGCGCATGTTCAGTGATGCTTTAGCAGCCATCCTTGACTTGGGGCTGACTGTCACTCTCTGATCATTCAGCCAACAATCAAACCCACGATGGCAGCCAGCTCTTAGCAACCTGGAACACTCTTTCCGGGGTTCCATCAAGCTCCCGGCAATCAGTGGTGTCACTGGTTGCCAGGAGCTCGACGGGACTCCGGCCAGAGCATCCCAGATTGCTAAGAGCTGGGTGGAGAGATGCAGAGCCCTTACACATCTCCCTGCCCCGCTTTTAGCGGAGTCACTCTCCACCGCCTGCCACTGATTGTGCACCACCCAGCAACTCCCCCATTGTCTCAGATGACACAAAAGCTACGGACACCCCTGAGTACAGGCAAATATTTAGGAAGCATATGTGCACATAGGATGATGGTGAAATTTATATTTACTAGTGCATAGTGTAACCCTGTTTAAAAAATGATTTCAGTTATTCAGCGAAGTGAATACTACTTAAAATCTGTATTCATTTTAAATACCCAATCACGTACTAGCAAATATATTTTTTTAAACATTCCTGTGCACATGAATATGTATGTATGGTTGTCTGTTTTTTCCTTAAATTCTAGTCTAGGGAGAGAAAGAAGGACAGGGCTCAGACAGTTTTGCATTTGGGAAAAAAGTGACTAGGCAAGATCATCTAAACTGCTCATTCGTTTTGTTCTCTAAAAACACTTGATATAGGCTCTTGTTAGCAGTCCCATGGACACTAAACCATCATCTGATGTGGCTAAAAAGACTGAATTCTGAGAATATCATCTAAAGGTACATGGGTACCCTGACAATTTAAGCTAAATGCTCATGTAGATATTGTACATACTGTATATTTCGTGGTCCAGTTGATAAAGTTCCTATTAATATACAGCAGGCAGGCAGTTCCTTCACCTAAACTGCTTGTCTGAAAGGTTAGGAAACCAGCAGTTTGGTGTTAAAATGGTATTCAACACAGAAAAGTCAATGCTGGCAAGAATCATTGTGTAATAGCACAGAAGATGCTTTATTTTGTTTTTCCCATTAAAATCACTGCCCCATCCCTTCCTTTCTACATTGGAGACATGAGAAAATTATTAGACAGTTCCTACCTGGGTCTGCAACAATCGGAACATGGGAAGGATAAAACAGGGCACCTGGCAGCATAATACCGGTAGATAAACAGTCTTTAGAAATAAAAGTACCATCAAATGCTCTGTGCTTTCACAGAAGTCCTCCATACATTGCTTTGTCAGAGTTGGGTGGAGTTGTGCTTTTAAACCCTCATAACTTAACTTGTAGGTTTAGAAGTAAATTACTCTTCTCGGTCTATAGCAATTGTCCGGGGCGCATCTTTGTAAACAGAGGGCACACACTGATCCAGATCAAGTCATTAACATATTATTTTATTACCTACAGAGCAAAATAACTATTGTATTAACACTCCCAGCCATAAACTCAGTATTCAATTATCCGAGCTTGCAGACTGGATCATCCAATTATTGTGCATTATCGTATACAGATTTTAAATAATGGTCATAAAAACTAATAGAGAGAGTGAGAGATTGTCTAAAATGCGGTCATTTAACCACGTGGGCACATTACAATGAACATGTCTGTTCCTCTATTGTATAACTGTAGATTTCAAATTCATTATGTTGTCTGCCCAACGTTCAAGGTCACAAGTCAGCACATTAAAGAACTTATTTGCGGCATCAGTAATGATATATTGCAATGTAAGGTGGTATTACATTAGAATTTGGCATTTTGATTTGAAATGAAATCTTTCTGTGATGGCAGACTTTGCATAACTAAAAGTATTAGAAGCCGCTAATCAGTATTCTAGAAAGACATTGAGAGTTCTGTCCTTAGACTCAACATCAAATGAGCAAAAATAACATCAAACTGCAAAGTGAACAGATTGATATACAGGTGAAACTCGAATAATTAGAATATCGTGCAAGAGTTCATTTATTTCACTAATGCAACTTAAAAGGTGAAACTGATATATGAGATAGACTCATTACATGCAAAGCAAGATAGTTCAAGCTGTGATTTGTCATAATTGTGATGATTATGGCTTACAGCTCATGAAAACCCCAAATCCACAATCTCAGAAAATTAGAATGTTATATGCAATCAATAAAACAAGGATTGTACATAGAACAATATCGGACCTCTGAAAAGTATAAGCATGCATATGTACTTCATACTTGGTTTGGGCCCCTTTTGCAGCAATTACTGCCTCAATGCGGCGTGGCATGGAAGCTTTCAGCCTGTGGCACTGCTGAGGTGTTATGGAAGACCAGGATGCTTCAATAGCGGCCTTCAGCTCTTCTGCATTGTTCGGTCTTGTGTCTCTCATCTTTCTCTTGGCAATGCCCCATAGATTCTCTATGGGATTCAGGTCAGGCGAGTTTGCTGGCCAATCAAGCACAGTAATCCCACGGTCATTGAACCGGGCTTTGGTGCTTTTGGCAGTGTGGGCAGGTGCCAACTCCTGCTGGAAAATGAAGTCAGCATCCCCTTTGAGCTCGTCTGCGGAAGGAAGCATGAAGTGCTCCAAAATCTCCTGGTAGATGGCTGCGTTGACCCTGGACTTAATGAAGCACAGTGGACCAACACCAGCAGATGACATGGCTCCCCAAATCAACACAGACTGTGGAAACTTCACACTGGACTTCAAGCATCTTGCAGTGTGTGCCTCTCCATTCTTCCTCCATACTCTGGGTCCTTGGTTTCCAAATGAGATGCAAAATTTGCTCTCATCAGAAAAGAGGACTTTGGACCACTGAGCAACAGACCAGGTCTGTTTTTCTTTAGCCCAGGTAAGACGCTTCTGACGTTGTTTGTTGTTCAGGAGTGGCTTGACAAGAGGAATACGACATTTGAAGCCCATGTCCAGGATCCGTCTGTGTGTGGTGGCTCTTGATGCACTGACTCCAGCCTCAGTCCACTCCTTGTGAAAGTCCCCAACACTTTTGAATGGCCTTTTCCTGACAATCCTCTCCAGGCTGCGGTCATCCCTGCTGCTTGTGCACCTTTTTCTTCCACACTTTTCCCTTCCACATAACTTTCTATTAATGTGCTTTGATACAGCACTTTGGGAACATCCAACTTATTTTGCAATTACCTTTTGAGGCTTTCCCTCCTTATGGAGGGTGTCAATGATGGTTTTCTGCACAACTGTCAGGTCAGCAGTCTTTCCCATGATTGTGATTCCTACTGCACCAGACTGAAGGTGCCCTTACACTGCTCGATTCTCGTACGAGAATCGCAGAAAATCCCGCGATCGTACGAGAATCGAGCAGTGTGAACGAAGACGTGCGACCGTTTCTACTGTACGGTCGCACGTCTTTTGTCTAAGGAGCACGCTCGGGAGACAAATGCCGAACGGGCCGGTGTGCGCACGCGCACACTGCCTGTTCAGCATTGCGGTCATCGGAAGCCGAGAGTACGATCTGTCTGTCCAAGATGGGCAGATTGTACGTTTTTTTAATCACTTTACAATCATCGCAAGACTAAGGTCTTGCGATGGTTGTACAGTGTATGGCCACCTTTAGAGACCATTTAAAGGCTCAGGAACCCTTTGCAGGTGTTATGGGTTAATTAGCTGATTAGAGTGGGACACTTTGAGCCTAGAATATTGCACCTTTTCACAATATTCTAATTTTCTGAGATTGTGGATTTGGGGTTTTCATGAGCTGTAAGCCATAATCATCACAATTATGACAAATCACAGCTTGAACTATCTTGCTTTGCATGTAATGAGTCTATCTCATATATTAGTTTCACCTTTTAAGTTGCATTAGTGCAATAAGTGAACTTTTGCACGATATTCTAATTATTCGAGTTTCACCTGTAGGTCTTGTGGTATTCACAATCTCTATCAAGGTTGTGTTTAGAATTAATTCCCTTTTCATATATGGCTAGACTATGATGGGGTAGGACTAATTAAAAGGAATCATATAGAGTAGCTCAGGCAGAGGGGTCTATTCACTAAGCTGCTGTAGGCAGCCAAGTGACTAACCGACCTGAAGCGAAATGAGCCGAACGCTGTTCGTCTATTCACTTCAGGCTGGTACGGCTGATTCCAGCCGTATATCGGCTGAAATCAGGCGTACATCGGGTGGCTTCGGCTGGCTTCGGGTCAGCCGAACATGCTCAGCATTTTCGGCCAACCGGAAGTGCAGAAGGAGTTGGACTCAGCCGATCCAACATCTGTATCAGCTAAGCCGAACCTCCGGCAGGCTACTCGCTGCTGTTCGGCCTATTCTCATAGATGCCGAACAGCAGTGAGTGAATAGCAGAATGCTGCCGAGCGACATTCGGCTCGGCTGTTCTACTCGGTACCTCTGTGGTACCGAGCAGAATAGAAAAACAGTTAAAAAAGTAGTAAAAAATAAAATAGAAAACAATTGGGCGAAGCTAGCAGTGACAGCTAGCTCCGCACAACTGTTTTCTATTGGCCGGGCGGTTCTGCTGCCGTCAGAATAAAATAAAAATCACCATAGGAATGCATAGCTAGATTCCTATTGGCTATTTCACTTTGAAATAGCCAATAGCAAACTAGCTGTTGCACCCACCCTCTGCTGCTGTCAATCACTAGAGGGGACCTGATGGAGAACTTCAGGTCCCTTCTGCTGATTGACAGCAGCAGTGGGCGGGTGCAATAGCTAGTTTGCTATTGCAAATTGAAATAGCCAATAGGAATCTAGCTATGCATTCCTACGGTGATTTTTTTTTATTATGACGGCAGCCAACGGCTCCGACGTCAGAAGAAAAAAAAAAAAAGAAACAGAGCAGGGAAAGGTTTACTTTGCTCGATCGAGCAGAGTAAACCTTTCTGGGAGAAAGTGTTTCTCCCAGAAAGGTTTACTCTATCTAATAGCGGGATACTCCCGGAGCACCCGGGAGAGTTGGGCTGTGTGGAGATCAGTGTCCCTGGTTACCTGGTAACCAGGGACGCTGATCTGTCTGTGCAAGTGGCCGGAGCCAGCCGTGAGATGATGGCTGGCTCCGCCCAGCAGTCCGTAGCAGGCTGTCGGCCGGCCAATGGTCAGCCGTTCAGCCAGCTTCGGCTTTCACCTCGGCTCCGTCGAGCCGAAGCATATGCCTTCGGCTCGACTGAGCGACTTGGCCGACTTTGGGAGCTGTACGGGCTTTACTGAATAGCCCGTACAACAGCCCTTCGGTTCTACTGAACCAAAGGGGTCCTGGGGCTGAAGCTAGCCGAAGGATCAGCCGAAGCTACAGCTAGATCCTTCGGCAGCTTAGTAAATGGACCCCAGAGTTTGTTTTTTAACAGATTAGAAGCATGTATGTGAAGCCATAGGGACTTAAGGTCTTGTTCAGATGGGCACTGAACAGAATTTCAGACATTATCTGTACTTACAGTTTAAACATGTCCCCCAAATACTGTATATGGTTGTAATTTGTACATTGGAACTATTTTTCACACACAGTAATAGATATATGGAGAAAAAACAATAGGCCTAAGAAATCTGAATTTAACACTTGGGTTATTCACAAAGCTAGCCCGAAGGATCAGCCGTAGCTCCAGCTGATCCTTCAGGCTAGCTTCGGCCGCCAAAGCCATTCGGTTCAGTCGAACCAAAGGGCTGCTGTACGGGCTATTTACTATAGCCCGTACATCTCCCGAAATTGGCAGAACGGCTGTGGAGCGGAAGGCATACGCTTGACTCAACCGAGGTGTAGCGCGAAGCGGGATCTCATGGCTGGCGCCGCCCAGTTGCAATGACAGATCTGTCATTGCAACTATCCGGAGCCAGCCGTGAGATCACAGCCCGCTCCGCCAAATTTAAATGTAATTAGCCGTACAAGCCTGAAGTGAATAGCCGACTTCTGGTCGGTTATTCACTCGGCTGCCTTAGGCAGCTTTGTGAATAACCCTCATAGTGTTAATTATTGTTGTTATTGATATCATACTCTTATTACAGATATATGTGGCTGCACTATTGGGCATGGAATATACTATATTGGAATGAGGATATATCCCTTGATTACAAGCTATTATAGGTGGGTTCTTTATACATGATTGGATGGTACTAGGGAGTAGAAAGTAGCATATTTAATGTCTAATTGAAGTTGTATCCTTCATAGGAACCCAAGCTGGGAATCCTCCTGATATCCCTTTCTGGGTGTTCCAGGGCACTCCTTATTGACGGCAATACCCCTGGTGACGGTACATTGATTACTCTGACTGTGTTGATGTCAGTACTATGTGCTATAGCTATCATTCATCGCTCTAAGGTGAGCTATTTGTTTGAGCTAATGAGGTGTTTTTGATTGTATGATAATATCAGTTATACTTACCAGGTACCGAATAATAAATAATAGAAGAGAAATGCATTGAAGACTGGACCATTACACATGCTCTGATGATATCTGTGATCCATGTGGAATGTGAAGCTATGATAAGTTCTATTGATGGTATGTTTGGTCCAGGAGGACCTTTATAGACACACTGTATGTGATGAATATACTGACGTTTGGAACACACAAGTAGTATTTTAAAAGCTTGTATTTATTTAAGGAATTCAATAAATTGATTTTTACTCTGTACAAAACAATGTTTTTATTCACTGTGGTAGTGGAAACCTTAAAAGCCCTAATTAAAAAAATATATATTTTTTGGTCTCTAAGAAAGCTGGAGTTTGTTATTGTACTCAGTACTCCTTTCGAGATCCCTTAGCCCTGATGCAAGCAGTGGTCTGGTTCTTGAGAGGACTTATCTAAATTTCAAAATGCCAATCAAGAAGCCGGGCAGCGTGTAACAACACGCTGTCCAGCTTCCTGATTGGTCGGAAGCTGGCCAATCAGGAAGCCAGGTGCCGTGTAATGACGCGGCGCCTGGCTTTCGGATTGGTCGGGGAAATGGCTTGATGCTCCCTCGTCACCTCATGACAAGGGAGCATGAAGCAGGCATCCCGGCCAATCAGGAAGCCAGGCGTCTCGTCATTACACAGCGCCCGGCTTCCTGATTGGCCAGAAAGCCGGCTCCATGCTTTCTCGTCACCTAGTGACGAGAAACATGGGGATGGCTTCCCTGCTAATCGGGAAGCCGGATGTATATTTTTACACATGAATTCAGCACTCTATGCACTTTTAAAGACATATATAATATAGATGTTCTTCACGCTGTACTGTTTCATTTATTTCTATTCATGAGGTAGTTGTTTTATAAAAAGTGTGGCTGCTCCGTAATTGGTTTAAAATCATCAGTACAGAAGATTTTAAGATTATGTGGCAACCCCTGCAGAAGTTCTGGGCAATATCCTCATAAGATGCATATGAATATATGAATATTAATAATATTGTAGGATGCATTATATGTATATAATGAATATTATATAATGCCTGCACATGCATTTAGACCTAAACAAATACTATGTAGTACATATGTCTGTGAAGGTTCTCATTCATCCAGGTCATTGTATATCTGTAAAAAATGAGTCAAGGCCACTGGACTTGCTGTATTTTTCTTGAAGACATTTTACTGGTCGTCCAACCAGCTTTCTCAATTCAGAATGACTTGTACAAAAAGTATCTGGGAATAAATATGGTGAATGTTGCTCCAATCCACATAAAATGTTATGTGTCATAGTGTTGACAGTGTTGTCAGTCTAACACTTTGGCCTTGCGTGTAGGATATGAGAGCACAGAGATGGCATAATCATGTGCTCTTGTGCCTTTGTTGACTAATAAGCAGGTTGGAGGTAGTTTCTTGACCAAGCTGGGCACCTCTCACCCCCTTCCTTTCTTGGAGCTCTCCAAATGCACAACTTTATTTTTTGTTTTTTAAATGTGTTGACATACTTTTTTTTTTAGTAATCTTCTGTGTGGTCATGCAAAATCACAGGTCCACGTACTCTTCTTCTTCCTCCAGTGGTGGGCAGTCCTATATGCTGCGGAGAACTGTGCCATGTAATGACTCTGCAGCTTCTTCTGTGGGCCCAGGACATCCTGATGATGTGCCCCCAAGGGTCATGTCTTTAACACCCTGGGCTTACACAAAGTGGGTTCATTGATCCTGGGTATCATTCAGCCTGAAAGATGAAGCAGTTAACCTGTGCAGTGCAGAGGTAGTCCCACTACAAGGGAAGTTTTTTTCTTGGAGATAGGATTTAACATATATATGACATTTTCATTTGAGAAATTACCATTTAATACATAGTGCTTACATGAACCTATGTTTGTAGACTTTTCTAAGCTTTCTTATAAAACAGCCCAGCTCACATTTGGACTCTCTCTGTCTTACTGAAATTCCATAATTAGTCCTATAACCTAACTGACAAGAAGGAGGGGTGTGCCTTCTCTTAATCATTCTTGTGTGTGTTTTGAATTCTGGGGATCAAATTATACTTTTTATTGTAGAAGCAAAGCATAGAAGAAAAATTGCATTTGGTAGCACCTGCTGGCTTTATTCCCTATATAAATTTGCTTTAAAGAGTAACAGTTCTCTCTTCTCCTCCTGAATAAATACAACTAAAGGAAGGAATTAGCAAACAACAATCATAGGTAAAAATAACACAGAAAGTAGTAAAAAAGGAGTTCATAATAGTGGGCTCACTCCAGTCAATATAGGAAATCCGTTGGCACAAAGCATTGTGCCTCCATGCCTTTGATTGTTATTTAATCTCTGGATCATACAAAGTATCCATGTTTTATCCACTGCCACAAGTCAAGCCAAGACACCACCAGAGTTCCATTTAAAGTGCTTCAAGAATTGCTGTCAATATAACAACATGATCATGCTTCTGATCTGCATTCAAGTATTTTATTATCCATTTCAGTGAGAGCTTCCTCATATCCAATACATTGTGAATGGTAAACTGTACACATTTCTTCAATATCTTCAGTGTCTATGCTGAATATTCTCTGATCTACCAAGATCAATGATGTGAGCAGAATTAAAATTTTTCGGCACGGTGGCCACAACTGGCCTTCCTGGACTGTCTTCATTTCCAGTGCTGATATGTCCTGTCTTAAAACAGTAGTGAACTGCCAAACCCAAAATTTAGATTTTGTGCCCCCAGGTGGTGTACGCAGGGCTGTCCCTATAATGAGGTGTTTGCCTCAGATGGCATCTCATTGAGTCAAGTGGGCACACTTGCCACCCCCTTTCTGGCCAGAGCATCCCAGGTTGCTAAGAGCTCTTAGCATCCTGTGATACTCTGGCTGGCGTCCCGCCCAGCTGGTGGCAACCAGTGATGTCACTGGTCGCCAGGAGCTGAGGGGGATGCCCTGGTCGGTGTACCACCTAGCTCCTGGCATTCAGTGATGTCAGTGAGTTGGGCGGGATGCTGGACACTGACCCCCAATAATGTGTGCACACTTCCCCCTTCTTCCCCCTCCAGCACACATGAGCACTGCGATGTCTATGCTTCCATCCACCACTTCTATTTACCTGGTCTTTTTCCGAGTTTGGCAGTTTCGGGCTCTTGTTTGACCGGGATGATGTAGTACCTCTTATGTATGCGTACAGGAGTTACTTCATTCCGTCAACGGACCTTGCCGAGCCTGTACGTTGAGCTGTGCATGAATGTCTTAGCATGCACACGAATGCTGACCCGCAGGCAGGGAGGAGGCATACAGAGTCTCTTCTGCCATAAAACCCTACCTGTCAGCTTTTTTTAGTTTACTTTACTTTAAATCAGGGAGCCCAGTTTCATCAATCAACCATCAAGTAATGAGGACTTGTTTTTTTCCTGATTCAACTAAGGGAAACTGAACAGGTCTTTGGTTGTCTTCTCATTTAGAAACACAAACCTTATGATGGCTCTGCACTGCAAAAGCTGTAACTGAACTACAAGTCCAACTCTGAATAAAGGAGAAGGAACTTCTTTCAGGTTTCTATTGCTGTTTCTATAGCTAATTTCCCTTAACTTCCTGTGTAGTCACCGAGATAGTTGACAGGCAAAATCTCTCCAATCGGTTTGCAGATAGTAATAAAACGTGCTAAAAGTAGATTAATGTGGAACGAGACCCACCGATTTAATATTTTCTCAACACAGTTACTTTTATGGGATGTCAACTGTCAAGGTTGCCAGTGTGCTTATTTCAGCTCTCAACCAAACTTTCAAGCCCCCGGTCACTACACTAGGACAAATATGGAAATGAGAAATGTCAAAATAAAGTAAAAAATCCTTATCTGCATAACTGTTCTGGCCCTGTAACTAAAAGTAGTTAAGAAAAAGGATCAGCATGGCAGATGGGCATTTAGCATTTTCAAGAATAGAGATCAATATAATAATTACAATAACAATAAATATCAATATAAATGATAAAATAATTTATCCAACACAGATGACCAAGTCACTTAAACATATCTTCTTTAATGTAATATATTTCGATTTTTTTCTAGAAATGGAGGGAATGGTAAAAACTGAAGGCATAGCAGCACCCCCTCCCGCAGACCCATAAAATTAAATTAGTCCACAATTAACCACTTGAGTACTTTGGACATGTTCCATACATCTAGGCATTGAGGTGACTAAAACAAGTTTATGGCTGCAGCAACAAAGCTTTATCTCCATAAAGAGTACCTTTTACCTGAAAATGTTATTACATAGGGGGATTGTTAGCCTCACTGTGATACCACAAAGGTTAAGTTAAAAAAAAGTGTTAAAAAATGCAAAATATAATAAAATAAGTAAAAAACTTAAAACAAATAAAAGCACCCCTGTGGCCCAATGCATGCACATACGATTGCACCTGTATATAAACAACAATTGCACCACGTTCGCCAGTGTGAAAGGGAGAACTTATTCTAGGTCCAGAGCGATGATCTGTAAATGTTTTTAAAGTGCCACCATTGATGATTTGTTGCCATTTTGCGGCCACAAACAGTTTTGTGGCTTGACATATTTGGTAACTTTTTACTTGACACACCCTCATCTTTCATTTTCTACACAAAATGGAGACTTCTGTTATAGAAGCACTATTCCTAGTGGCAGTTTTAAAGTTTTAGTTTATATTGCTCCCCTGGGTTTAGTATTTGGAAATATCATTAGCATTGCTGCAGAAAAAGACAGTAAATGAGATCCCAAAATAAAATAGGGATCTCCCCCGGCATACTTTGGTATGGTGATAATCTTGTCCTTTATTCACATAAAGCAACAGGCATTACCAGCCAACAGGCATTACCAGCCAACGTGTTTAGACCCCCAGGATCCCTTCCTCTGCATCTTCAAGGGGCCAAAACGTCGGCTTGTGATACTTGTTACTGTATGTAAATACAGGACAGGATAATACCTGTACCAAGGTGTGCTGATGAAGATCCTTATTTTTGTACTAGTACATGGTGGTGCCATCCACTAATTCACTACAGCACCATGTATACATTGTGGGGAGTCCTGTAGGGTGCATAATGGATACAATACAACTTTTTTAGAGATCCTAAAAGAACCTCTAATATAAATAAATTTAAAGATGAAAAGTAAAAGTTAAATTAAAGGGCCCATTCAGATCAATGCATTGCAGTAAAATGAATTTTTTACCACATGGTACCTAAATGCCCTTACCATGTTGCAGTGCCATTCATTCTAAATAAAAACCCAGTGCACTTTACAGTAATGGGCAAAGCACCCACTCTTTATCATACCTCCGTTTATTGTGGAGGTTTGCATTGGAAAAAATGGAGCATGTTCATTTTTTGCTGCATTGTGGTGCATTTGCAGCTTATTAAATATGTATGGACAGCCTTATTACAATTCTGTGTTAACACACAGCTCATCATAGCACACGGCAATGCAATGATTAACTGTAAATGAGCCCTTACTAAAACTCATAATGAAGGTATGTTTTCCAAATCTGCTCCTAACCCCCTTTTTAATCTGGAAAAATAGATCTATCTGACTTCTAAAAGAGAACAAATGCTAAAAAAAGAATATATTCCACATTATTCAGGAGTAGTCCCTACAGGTATTAGAGAAGGTTTGTGCACTTCTGATCAGGGAACACTAATATATCTGAATATCTTCCCTTATACCTAGTGTCCTGTTAAGGGGAAGAGTCAATCAGACACATGGATTTTCCTGGCCAATCACTACTGTATTATCCCTGACATGCCTGCGCCTGTAGCACCCCCCTCCCATCCTCCATACAAATTTGCAGATTTACTTCTATAATTGACTGTGATTGTTTGGCAGCTTCACAGATGGTGGTTATATAGTGTCTATAGGCACCTACAAAAGGAATGCTTGATCTTGGAAATACATAGTTTAAAGTGTTCTACATCAAGAAGGAAAAAGTCATTTTTAATTAAAATATTAAATTCTAATTACAGATAATCAGTTATTGAGATAGGAAAACTGTGTTCCATTCAACAATGTTAATAAAGCTCTTGAAAGTGTTCTTGATATAATCTCCTGAGTAAACTTAATCATGTGTTTAAAATCTTAAAGGATCTTGAATTTCCCAATTGTCTTTGAATAACTTTCTCTCAATTTGTATTTAACTATTCCTAACACGTTGATGGTAAATAAGAGGCGTTGGGGAACACTTTTTTAAGATCACAAGGAAGTCTGTTTTTCATTTTCTTATAAGTAATTTCAACTGTCAATTTTCACGACTTTCAATACCCATGTTTATCTCTTCACAGTCGGTTGAGAGTTTGCCATGTAACATGTATGTATGCAAACTACATAATACATGAATAGTGTGTGATAATGTGTTTTATATTCATCATTATACTTAAGAATTTAAATCATTTGGATGGGTTTGGAATAAAAAAAATATTTAAAGAGCCTGTCAGAACAGGTCACACTTCCATCCATTTTTAACCACATAGCGGTCTATTCACGAAGCAGTAGCTTCGGCCGATCCTTCGGCTAGCTTCGGCCCCCGGACCCCTTCGGTTCAGTAGAACCGAATGGCTGCTGTACGGGCTATTCACTATAGCTCCCGAAGTTGGTTGAGCGGCTCAGTCGAGCCGAAGGCATATGCCTCGGCTCGGCTGAGCCGCGCTGAAAGACACCAAGCAGAACAGCCGAGCCGAAATGCCGTTCAGCGGCATTTGGCTATTCACTTACTGCTGTTTGGCATCTATAAGAATAGACCGAACAGCAGTGAGTAGCCTGCCAGAGGTTCGAACTCCTTCTGCACTTCGGGTCGGCCGAACATGCTGAGCAAGCCACGTCCCTGCTCCCCCGTCTTCATTCCTCGCTTCTCCCTTCTCCAAGCTCGTAGATGGACAACTGCTGTAGACTGCTTTGTTCCATGTGCTCTTGTACTGGACAGGAAGTTCAGGGAAACACAGCTGAGAGAGTTGTAGCCAGTTGTTTGGGAAATATGAGGCTACTAAGTGCTTGGGCAAAAATTTAAAGAGGAACTACCCCACACTGCAAGGGTTAACTGTTCATTTTTCTCTAGGTGCTCAATTTAAAAAACATGCCTGCCAGATCCTCGATCTCGCCTTGCTGCTAGACTGGTCCCCTCAGTCTCTTCAACTTGGGCTCCGGCAGTCTAAGCCCCGCTGATGTCATTACATCTAAAGCAGTCTGTTCACCTGCAATAGATGTGAGAACGTTGATGGACACAGCACAGCCGGAGAAGAGGAGGAAAGAGGTGAGTGCTCACTGCTGCAGGACTGAGGATCAGGTGAGTATATTTTCTGAATGGTGGCCCCTGTAGAAAAATGTAGTTAACCTATTGCAAGGGTTAACTTTTGTATACCTGGTGATCTTCTTTAAAGGAGAACTATGGGTCAGTGCTTTTCCCCATAGTTCTCCCCAGGGTCACGGAAGGACACAAACTAGCGTCCTCCCATGACCTAAAGCTCAGTATACCGTGAGCCACAGCTCGCGGTAAACTGAGACCAACGCAGCCGGGACTGATCCCGACATTACTGCCGAGATCCACCCAGCTGCGTGATTGATAGCTGGCTCTGCCTATCTAGAGGCAGAGCCAGATGTACCCGCCCCCTTCCCCATCCATTCCTCCAGTCGGCGCTGGAGGATCGGACAGGGGAGGGGGGAATCCCTGCAGGGAGCCGTGTCACGGCTCTCTGCAGGGACAGGATCAAGAAGTGAGCGAGCAATGTTACTTCCCTATCTATTGAGCCGACGTGTGACAGTTTCATTGTCACACGTCGGCTCGAACTATGAGGCTGAGTGATTTTCACTCACCTCATAGTTCTCCTTTAAAGAAATACTTTGCTGAGCAATGTATATTCGTCTGGAATAATCATTGGAAAAATGTTCCAGAGTTTAATACTACTTTGTTCTGTAGAAGGATATGAAGCTTGCTTCTAACATCATCTTGTTTTGAAGGGGCTCCATGCCCCCACTAGCCATCATGCACAATGCAAATCCACTGAACACTGCAATTTCTCAATCATTCCCCCCTTGATCAGAAGCTTGCCCTCAGTTGCCAGAAAATGATTTGTACCTTTCATTGCAGCAAGGATTGCAGCTTACAGCTATAAAGAGCTATATGTGGAGCACATAGCCCGATATTATGTTTTTGCTGATGAGTTTTATCCTAGCTGTAGTTTCCCTTTAAATTGAAAATTTTATTACGAAAGAAAAAGACATTCTGTCCAGAGGAAAAAAAATGACTCAGAGTTTATATATACATTTTTATATTTTGTGCAAAATTGGTGTTATTTACTCCCTCTGCTGTGTATACAGTGAGTATATATCTCTGTAATTGAAAAAGGAGGCACACGACAAAGCAGATTGATAATAAAACTGTGAGTTATGAAGCGAAATATGGCGTGTAACAGAACACGGTATCAATAATGTAACTCTATTTATAACTGGGTAGAAACCTAATCCCAGAGTTCAGGAAGCAGACATGTATCTCTGAACTTTTAAATGGCACACAGAAAGAAACAAGGGAGATAATAAGGTGTCTGAGATTTCCGCACATACCGGGAGGAAGTCACCAGGCCTGGAGGTCACCTGCTGGCCATCATTGGTCAGGGACACTGAAGGAATGTTTGGGCACTGCTATTACTAGGCAGCACAGAGTTAACCAGATGATGGAACACAGATAGGGTAACAAAGATGCATGTAGCAAGCAGATGATGTGCTTTTTTTTTACCTTCCACTAGTAACTGGCAAAATGGAATTTGATTGCTCGCCATGAGCAAAGTACACACATAGTATGTGAAAGAAGAGCTGCTCCTGTTCTCCACCACTACTAATCTGGTTCCCCCCAATCATCCCACCAAATTGTGCTAGAGACATGGAAGGTAATCACTTAAGAAGACTTCTCTATTTTCACATGATCACATGCTTAAAGACTATCTCCAGGGAAGAAACAAAATCACCCCTTCCAGTGGGGCTACCCACATACTACAAAGCTTAACTACTTGTTAATATCTAGGGTTGCTCTGTAAAAAATGTTTACTTGCTGCGGGTGCCGGTCCTGGAACCTGCAAGAGCAGGGATCAGGTAAGTAAAAGTCCTTAAGAAAGGTCCCCTATGCATAAATGAACAGTTAATCCTTGCAGTGCAGGTGTAGCCCCACTACAAGGGAATTTTTTTTTTTTAATCTCCTGGAGACAGTCTTTAAATGTGATATGAATATACCCTAGTACCGTATTTGCCGGCGTATAAGACGACCTCCTACTTTTTGTGTTAAAATATTGGTTTTGGGCTATACTCTTTGTATAAGACGAGTATAGCCCAAAATAATGTTTAAATGCACCCACTCACCTCCATGGCGGTATTTCCGAGTGTGGCTCGGGGGTTAATTTTCAGTACCATAAGTGGTACCCCCGAGCCACACTCAGGATTACAGTCTCTTACCTTGTCCACGATCCCCGCAGCGTCCTCCATCTTCCGGGTTGCGTCCTTCAGCTATATACAGTATACCGTGCTGAGCCAATCACGGTAGGCTTTGCATTCATTAATACAGGCTTTGTATTCATTAATACCAAGCCTGCCGTGATTGGCTCAGCGCGGTATACTGTATATAGCTGAAGGACGCAACCCGGAAGATGGAGGACGCTGCGGGGATCGTGGACAAGGCTTTGTATTCATATTTTTATTTCTAATGCCCTGTTATGTTGTGAAATGTAAATATAATCTGTGACTTCCAAGGCTTTGTATTTTAACTAAGGTGTCCTTATCAACAGCCCATGAAGGGCAACAGGAGAACGCTGTGTTTGAAAGCCCCTGTGATATGGGACAGTTAAGTCACTGCTCTTCCTCAATTTTTTATTTACAGCAGCATTATATTTACAGACCATGAACAGTGGTTCTCAACCTATGTAACCTCAGGACCCACATTTGTCCTTGGTCATTAAGTTGCGACCCAAGTCGCACTGCAATGAAACGCACAGCATTGCGGTACTGCGCGTTCCGGTTCGGGTGATTGAACTGTGGGCAGGAGGGGTGTTTGGGGTGCCATTCAAATGAATAGCAATGCACCTCCCACACCAGAACGCATAGTAGGTGCGATTGCATGGTACAGTGCGTTATTCGCACAGGGCTGTTCGATTAACACACTGTATTAGTGTGAACAGGCTTTCAAAAACACTGACAGACACCCAGTCTACCGACATTACGAGAACTGGAGTGGATCCTCAGCCTGGGGTTCAGTGTGGGCTGCTGTGCCCTGTAGAGGTGCCGGAGTCAGAACGTGATGTCACTTCAGTCTAGGTACTGCTACAGGACATGCTGTAAGCAATGCATGTATGGCTGGAGCTCCCTCGCGGCCATAGCTCCAGCCCACCCCACCCCACCTGAAGCTGACACTTGGCGCCGAGCAGCATATGAATGGCTGCTTGGCGTGGGAACTGACAGTGCTGCGCTAGGGGGAGGCTGAGGAGCCTCTGACCTAGAAAAGTGGAAGACACGTGGCGACCCACTGAACATGGGGTTGCGACCCACTTTTGGGTCACGACCCACCAGTTGAGAACCAAGGGCCTAGACGGAACTGAAGCCAGTAAAAGGTAAAAGAAATCAACATGAGGATATTTGGTGGATTTGAAGTTGCTTTCATACAGAGGAGAAATTACAGAATAATTCCCCTTTTACCCTTTTATTCTGCCATTAAACCCAATGACCATAATTTTTTATGTTTTTTTCATGTAGCTCCAAACGTGTTGAATATTGCAGCACAAATCCTGGCCTGCAGTTTGCATCCAGTGTCACGTGCTAGAAACTGCACCAATAAGGCACAAATGTGAATGGAATCTAAGGTGCAAATTGTGGTGCCTAAAGTTTGTGCTTGTAGGAAAGGGGGGAGGGAGGGATTAAAATATAGGCATGATTAAATATGCTAATTAAACAATGTTAACTAATGTCAGAATAACTAATACATGTGTTTGTGAAACAGAATCAACTCCCAAATTAATAATACAATAAAATTCATGTCAAACCAGTGTGGAGGATCTAAAGTGATAAGGTAACCATTCGTCTATAAAAAGTGAGTGTGGTTTCCTCGGATGGGTGTGGTCAAATAGTCATTAATGAGCACCTCCTCCTTTTCTGTCTTTTATTCCACAAGTTTTTCATTTACCAGTAAAAGAACCTTTACTTACCTACATACAATTAATGTAGTAATAGTAAAAAATCACCTTCAATAAGATAATATTATATTCCCTTATTTATTTATATGGTGAGATCTTAGCTTTTAGGCACAACAAAAAGTGATGTATGTGCAAGTCAAAGTCAGAGGTACAGCAGTATATAGGTACATTCCTCCCTGCCGTATATTCATCTACCCTCCCTAGCCATATATGTATCCCTCTCTTCCTACACAGAATTAAATGCATCCCTATAAATTATAATGCCCCCACTCTATCAGTTTTGCTTCATGGAACTTTATTATAAACTTCCTGATGAAAAAGCTTTTCAAGGAGTCTGGAAGCACCTAGAGAACTTTATATCTAAATGCATTTTTTGGGGGGGATAGAGTAGGCAATAGTGAAAAACATTGTCAGGTTTTTTTTCTGCTGCCGACACATTTCTTGTCCTAGAGACATACCAGGAAGTGACACGGTGTAAAGTAAATGAACCCCAGCCCCGTTGGACAGTTGTCACCTGACCATATTTAACCCATTGAAAGATTTTCCTTCACCTTATGTCCCACTGACAGCTGCAAACAAATGGATTTCCCATTTTCTGTCCCAGTAACAATGATCATTGGGTCAAAAAGGGTAAATTCTGCATGTGGGGACACAATTGGCAATAAAAACCGGGCAGGGATTTTAATTATTCTCTACTCCAGACAAAACTGTGTTAGGTACGCTTTCATCATGGATAGCTTAATAGCTAGAATAGCTGCAGATAGCTGCAGTCCAGTAGTATATGCATACATTTTTCCATCCCAAGAAGTACCCGTATTTACATTCACCGTTTCCCATGCCCTCAACATATTGCCCTCTCTTGCACCAACTTAGCAACATGCATTTAAACTACAAACAGTATCTGCCTTAACATAAGGTCCTTCATAAGGGTAAAGGTGATGTAATGTCCTGTAAACATCACTTCACTAGCCCTGAGTAGTAATTACAGTTTAAAGGCTCTAGCAATACATTTACAAAGGTTACCTTGGACTTGTGAAAGACAGACAGACTGCCGGGCACAATATTATGAATTAAAAATCTGGTCCAGGGCATGGGAACTCCCTATGTTAGGGGCCTAAAGTAACTGCCTATGTTGCCTTAAGGTGCCCTCACACCTTGCGAATATTGGCCGATTTCCGTTTGCTATTGCGTTTTCGTCTGATATTCGTAAGGTTGATCATGTTTACATCTGATATTCGTAAGGCAGTGTACAACCGCAAATACTGTACAATCGATCGACTTTTGAGCAGCTTGGAAAACTTTGGTCGATCATATTTCTGTCTGCGCGGTCGATTTTTCGCAAAGTTGGTGGCGTTTCCGTACGTCAAAATTCGTATGATTTACACTGCATGTGCGCAGGCAGAGATATGTGCGGTCGATTACAGCAATTCATCCTGGTGCTTTCTTCTAATTACAGCTGATCCAACCTTGCAATAATTGGGGCAGGATGGGGCCGCCGTACGAAAATCGTACGACGGTTCGATCATTGGACGAAAAGTGTCGTGTGATGATCGCAAGCTGTATGGGCAGCCTTACCCTTAAAGTGACCTTCTGGCCAGACTATGTACATTCGCATATGTAAATATTTTAACAAGCAGTAAATTAACTTAAAAAAAACCCTCACTGACCTCTGTAGCCCCGGGTACAGAGGAGCAGTTCACTTTCAAAGTTGCCAGCAGAAGCAATTAAGTTATTTAAGTTGTTATTTCAACAGCTTAGTTCTCCCTCTACAAGATTCTCTTCTCTGTGTTTACATTAAAGATTAGAAGGCTGGAAGGCTAACATGTCACTGCTGGGAGGGGTGTATTGGCAAATGAGAACAACTTTAGCGTCTCTGCTGTGTACTTTGAAAATGAAGTGCCCCGGAGTGCCTGCAGCTACAGAGGTCAGTGAGGGAGTGTTTTTTGAAGCTCAGCTACTACTTGTTAAGAATATGTAAATACTTAAAAGTCTATAGCTTGACCACAGGTTCTGCTTGCTTGCCGCTTTTAGTGCCCGGTCTCCAGCAATATTTTTAGTTTGTGAAATTAATTCAGCATTTAGCAATTATACCTCACCATAGAAATGATATTTGCACAGTTAGAGTAGATCTAAACTCCTTCAATTAGATGCCATTTAATATTCTAAATCGCTGTATATCATAAAGAATTGCCATTTTTCATTTTAGAAAATACTGTTTTCACAATTTTCTCATCCTTATTTTCAGCTGAGTGGTGCAGATCTCCTATGGCCTCTTTGCATCTACTTTGTTCCATCATTGCATGCCATTGCTCAGGGCCACCTTCCAGATAGTGAAAATCATAGAATGCAAAGATGTGCAAAGAGTGTTGGCATGGCCGGTCATAGCCTTCCCCATACACGCATGTACCAGGGTGACAATGCAGGAATGCAATTGGGAGAGAAGAACAGAGTGTTGTCAGCCCATAACAGTGCACAGGAGCCTTTAGGGCTTGTTCACACCATATACAGTGCGTTCCAGAACAATCAGCTACTGGAACGCACTGTATCATATTCCGGCACGCTTTCTGCGTTCAGGGGACGTGGCGGTTGAAGTCAATGGCACCGCAGCCACACACCTCGCCCGCAGTGCAATTGCATGCACCAGAATGTGTGGCACATCAGTGCCTGCGTTCCGGTCCAGTGCAATCTGAAAAAATAGTGCTTGCAGAATTTTTTTCCCCTCGCACGGGAACAGACGGCACTGGTGTGAAGAGCCCAGAAATGCCATAGGAATACATGTATTCAGGTGCAGACAAAGAAACGTTCTGGTCCAGATCTGGTCTGGACATGGTGTGAACAAGCCCTTAGGACAGGATTACCTGCTATTATTTAAATCAAAGCTCCATATTTGGGAAGATTGAAAATCACTTCTGACATTACTGACATGCTAAAGATTACATGAGAGTTTAGTGACGGAATTTACATCTACTTCAGCTCTGGGTTTAGCAATGACTTACATAATTGAATCCTAGTACTTGCAAACCTAAATCCTTTGACACAGTTTTGTAGGATATAATTGAATACCATGTACACTGTTTACAGAGAATCCCTCCAACCCAGGTACCTCATACATAAACATGTCCTGGGTGGCCACTCTGCCTCCAACTTGTCATAGTGGAGCTCATCTGATTCAGAAGACTCTGCTCTTATACTACACACGATACTTCTCTTCTTTATTCAGTCTTCGCTGTCAATTAGTATGCTGTAATGAAGACAAAGGGAACATACACACTGTGATTTGGATTGTCGGCCTTCAGTTATATATCACTGCCTCCACCTTAGGAAAGAAATGCAATACAAGTGGTAATTGCTGGTAGATACTGAGTTCCACTACTCCTCATTTAAAACAATAACTGCTACTTCTATTAGATTTTAGTTCTTCTGGAATAGATGCTAATGAGAAAAATATGTAATCTGTAATTGCTGGGCTCTCTAATGAAAATGCTATCTTTCCAGCTGCCATGTTGACCCAATGTCTTCTGAATCACTGATCTTGATCAAGTCTAGAATTAATAGATTCTGGCTTATCTCTGACCTTCGCTGTATGCTTGTTCTGGCTCTGTAACTCAGTGGATATTAAAGAGGGACTACAGAAATTAATAAAATTAACCCTTGCTTGGGGCTACTGCTCATTTTGGTATAGGGGCTGGAATACAGAAGATATACTCACCTGATCCTTGGTCCTGCCTGGCTGCTAGACCGGACTCTGCAGTCTCTTAGAGCCTAAGGACCTATGATGCCATCTTGTCCAATGCAGGTCCATTCAGGGGAAGAGAGGTGAGCACTAACTGCCGCAGGACTGAGAATCTAAAGAGTATGGGGGGGATTTATCAAAACTGGAGCAGACACAATCTGGAGCAGCTGTGCCTGGCAACCAATCAGCTTCTCTCTTCAGTTTGTTCAGTTAAGATTTGAAAATGAAAAAGAGAAGCTGATTGGTTGCCATGCACAGCTGCTCCAGTTTTTGTCTGCTCCAGTTCTGATAAATTCCCCTCTATTTCTTCTGTACTTTGGCTCCTAGACCAAAACGAGCAGTGAGTCCTTGCAGTGAAGGGGTGCCCCACTCCAAGGGTTAATTTTATTTATAGATGGAGTTCCTTACCCCAATTGTAACTCCATTGTTACTCCAGCGGGAAATCCCACTTTTGGCACTTATCACCATAGTATGTAAGTACATTTGTTTGGGTCTATTCCCTCTTATCCTGTACAGAGAGAATCATAAAACTGTGGCTTCCCCTACAATGTCTCCCCTGGTAGCAGTGGTCCTTAGAACAAATAGTCAGGTTAAATTGTCCTAATTGGGACAAAGACAGCAATACAAACGGATCAATACTTAGTTATACTAGAAAAGTAGTGCTTTTGCTGGAGTTTTACTTTTTGCCTTATACAGCCAGGTAACTAGCATTTTCTAAAGAAGCCAGCAATGGCAGCTATATTTTTATCTATCCAGTCCTATGAGTTTTACAGCTCTGCTGCACAGCTCAGCTCTGTCTGATAGGACAGGAGATCTGTTTTTAACCTGCTGCAGTTCAGTACAATATAGCTCTTGTCCCTCCCCCAGGCTGTGACTGGACAGTGAAAGGAGAAGCAACAGACTGATGAGTTAATCTCTCTGTCACTCTGCTCTCTCCTACACACACACACTTTAGCGCTGGGTTATGCAGGAAAAATACTCACATGCCCAGTGATCCAGTGGTGTTGTGTAGATATCTGCCACTCCACTGCTGCACAGCTGGTGATGACTGAGATCCCACCTGAGGGTGACCCTGCAGAGCCCACCATAGACTATCTATGGTGGGCTCTGCAGGGTCTCAGGTGGGCTGGTCACACTCCTTACCTGTTCGCCTCCTCTTCCTCCACAGTCGCTGATGTGCCCCGCCTCCTCCGTCGCCGGGTCCGCCTCCTCCTCTGTCACCGGCCCCGCCTCCTCCTCTGCTGCCGACCCCGGGCCCCGCCTCCTCCTCCGTTGCCGGGTCCAGCCTCCTCCACCGCCGCTGCTGGCTCTCGCTGACTCAGCAGCGGCTGTGGAGAGGAACGCACTACTGCACAGATCACTGTCAGTGACAGCCAGCAGCATGAGATGCCATAGCAACCCAAGTGGCCCGCACGGCATCAGGGATGTCCTGGCCAGGCCCCCCTGTGCCCCATAGCAGCTGCCTGGGTCGCTATGGCGATTGTTACACCACTGGCTATGGTGCACATATACATCATTCTTGCCTAGGTGATAATGCAGGAGGTGCAGGGACGACTCTCTGAAAAAGGTACTATATATATACAAATATGAGAGTGTTATCGAGATGACGGGTAAGATTGGAATGAGGGAAAAGGTCTGTTTTATTATTATTATTATACAGGGTTTAAATAGCGCCAACAGTTTGTGCAGCGCTTTACAATATAAGGAATACATTACAATCACAATACAATTCAAGAAAATATTTGATAATGTATTAAAGGCAAAGTCCACTTTTTGAGGAAAAAAATCATAGATGCACATTTTATCAAAGAAAAAATGTGTATTTATTATTTTTTTTTGCATTGGAACCAGTAAAACATTGCAACTGCGGTCAGTAGATCACCAAATGTTCATTTATTGAACAGTTGTCAAATGAAAACATCTGACAACTGTTCGATAAATGAACATTTACAGGTCTATTCACAAAAGGGTGAAGAGTTTGGAGAAGGCAGGAGAAGTGACCAATCTAGGAAAACATAGCTGGACTTGAAATTATTTTGTCCTAGATTGTTCACTTCTCCTGCCTTCTCCAAACCTGAAAGGATTCTTCGTGTGCTAGTGACATCCCTCCAAACAGTTGATGTAAACTGGCGCAGGCAGAAACATGAGCAGTTGCCTGTGGCAACCAATCAACTCCCATCTTTTATTTCCAAATCTTAACTTAACAAACTGAAGATAGAAGCTGATTGCTGCTCCGATTTTGATAAATCCCCCCCTCCCCCCCACTGAGCCTTCAATGAATAACTTCCATCTCCTGCTCTTCAATAAGCAACTAACAGAAAGTAAGAATGAAATCATTTTATTGGCAATAGGAAACAAATATAAAAGCCAGCCATATGCAGGATCCAGCAAAGCTGGCCACCTCTAGGTGACACATAGAAAGGCACTGTGGCTGGTCAGAGGAAGGCATGGCCACTTGTACATACAATATAAGGTGGAGGTGCCAGCTTGGCACGTGAGCCGTGGCAGTGGGAGTAAGTCTCAGCCCTGTGGCAGGTGCAGATGCTGAGTCGAGCTGTTTGGGAAGTTTCCTATGACTGCTGTGTACAGTACATGGTGCCCAGTTCTATGATCTCCTGGCTGCTCTCATATCGGACAGAGGTGGAGCTGCATTGCCTGGACCTTCTCCTTGATCATCGCACAATCCAGCCAGCGATCTCTCTCCTGTGAACTTCTCCTCCAGCTGAGACAGCGAGTCTCATCTACAGCTGCTGTCAGCTCGGAGCTGGGCTACACCACCTCCAGCATCGGAGTCTTGTGGGGAATACACCTTCAGCAGCCTTTGGGACTCTTCCGAAGACACCATAGAAGACAACGTATCACTCCACATCGTCCTGAGGATTGCAACTCCTGAAAGGCGCCTTAGGGACTTCAACAGCAACTTGGAGGAACTCTCCATTGTAGAAGAATGAATCAAACAGCCGGGGCATCCAATAATGTCAGATGTCCCCCTACCAAGGGGCCCAAGGTAGGATCGGATGGTTTCTTGTATATATTTAACCTGCTGTGTGCTAGAGACTAGTTATAGAGCCATGCTGGGTTGTCAGAGTGAAATCTGAGAGTGTCACCCATAGAAGACAAGTACAGCTTCCAATGATGGCTGAGAAAAGTTACTTGTCACCGGAGCTGTCCACACCGACTGGTGCTGAAATGTGCAGGCTCCTGCCAGGCTGGTACTGCATGTCACAATGGGATCATCTCATTGCCTGCAATTCTCTCCCTGCAGCTAATAGATACACAATTAGGCTGCAGCAATATTCCTTAGGGAGCCCCGGCAGAACCTTTCCTGGTGTAAATTAAGCTTGCCTTGCCTTCAGCTGCTTTCTTTTTTCTGCACAACATGCCACCTAAGGGTTTGATAGTGGAAGAATCTGAATCACAGATAGGATGTGTGCATAGGCAATGGTGAAGGCGATCACTTTACCTTCCTTTGTCTTTTATTGATTTACAGTAAGTGTTCATGGCAGTACATGCATCACCTTTAATAGGGTAGGCGGAATGCTTAAAGTGACAAGTCTGCTCATCATCCTCTCACTGCTGGAGACACTTGGGGAGGGCTGTCAGCTGTTGTGTGTGATGTAGTCATCATCTGTCCAACTCTATAATGTTATATGACTGACACAGTCTAATGCCTTAACCTGCTATCAGTGCAAACAGACACACACACACACACACACACACACGTGTGTGTAAAGCCTTGAGGTAAGTAAATATGGGGTAAAGTAGGATACACAGCATGTGCGCTCACCCAATAAGGCAATACAACGTGATTACCACCTACAATCTGTAGTAACTAGTGAAAAGTGTATTTTAGTGATTTCACATGACTGTGCTGCCTTATTAAATAAACATGTTACAGTAGATTCTGGATATGCCGTGGTGAATAAAATACTCCTGATGGTATGCGTTTGATTTAAAAATACAGAGAGCACTCGGTTTAAACTCATGCCTTTTGATAGTCTCAAATCAGCAATTTATGTTGGAATAATTTCTGCTCATAGACTTGGAGATGTTACAGTACATTTCCATATCCTCCTGCCCAGTCTAATTTTCCCTATTTTGAGACTGGAGGAATCACCTGACAAGGAACTGTTCGGGTTTCATTTGAACAAGCACTGTGATCAATGGACGTAGAGTCCACATGGAATAAAAAAGAATATAGCTTTGACTAGTATTTTCCTTCCAGCACCTACGCATAGCTTGTCATTATACAGTTATTATATTTGTTAACTATATTTTGCCTTTTCTTTAGTAGATAATAAGTCAAGCTGCTTCTTTGAACAACTTTGGGAATAAACAAAGGTGTATGAAGAAATTGTTTTATGTTTATTTTGTGAGCTCATGTGCCCATTGAGAGACGCTCCAAGATGCTTGTTTTCCAGATGAAAGGATGGCAACTTAAAAAAGGGAATCAGGGTGTACAAAGTTAAAAATAATATCAGGATGTGCACTCAAAGGCAAGACATTTAGAAATGACATGACATTCTGTATAAGTGCTACATTTTAGAGTTGTTGTACAGTCTATAAGCATGTGCTGAAATGCTACCACATGCAGGTAGTAATAAATGGTACCATATAGCACATCCGTGTGACTATTGCTCCATCTACATGCAAGAAGAAACACGTTTGTATGTTCATGTGAAACACACTCAAATCAATGTGCTGGCACATTTGTTATAAAAACACAGAGAGGAATTGATCAAAACTGGAGCAGACAAAATCTGGAGCAACTGTGCATGCCAACCAATCAGCTTCTCTTTTTCATTTTCAAATCTTAACTGAACAAACTGAAGAGAGAAGCTGAATGGTTGCCATGGTCAACTGCTCCAGATTCTGTCTGCTCCAGTTTTGGTGAATTCACCCCAGTATGTACTCTAGATCCTGAGAGAGCTACTGAATACATTGTTTGGGGCTGTGTCTGTTTTATGTTGCCAACTTAAGGCAATGTTTTTTTTTTGTTTAAACTTTATTGAAATGTCGGTGACATTTCATACATTTGTATCCATCGCAGCTCAGCTGAGGTGCTGTGACCAGCGCTGACATGAGGTGAGGTGTGCTCCAGAAAAATGCAACACTGCAATCCACCCTAAGGTAGAATTTTGGTTTGTACAGGACACATAGAAAACAATTATTTTCTATGTGCCATTGAGGTACTGGAGCCAGAGCTACTACAGTGCTGACTGCTATCTTCCTGGTCATGTGCTGAGCAGCTTTCCCTCTGATTTGAAAACACTGTTGACTCAATACAAAAATTGAGTTGTTGACTCAATACAGTGGCCATTCAGAGAATGCCTAGTATTTTTATCATATATATACAGGGGGGGAAAATGTATCAAAACTGGAGCAAACAGAATCTGGAGCAGTTGTCCATGGCAACCAATCAGCTTCTCTCTATAGTTTGCTTAGCTAAGATTGGAAAATGAGAGAGAGAGAGAGATGCTGATTGGCTGCAGTGCAAGTCTGCTCCAGATTTTGTCTGCTCCAGTTTTGATAAATCCCCCCCAAGGTGCTTTTCGATTGGACAAGGGGTGGATCATATTGTCATGTCCACTCCTCCAATCAGAGAATGCCTTATATTCACTGATAAACAAAAGTGAGGTGCTCTCTGAATACCTGCTGTGCCAAGTAGCTCCGGCTACTACAGTTCTATAATGATCAGCTATGATATATGAATTCTTACATTGGGTCAAGCTGGACTAAAGTAAGTATGCAAAATACTGCATACCTGGAGATCAGATTTAAAGTCAACTGATCATAAAAATGGAAAGGGATAAAGGTTTCCACTGGAAATATAAAAAGGGTGTATACTTCACCATAACCAGTATTTAATTACTACTTTTACAACATAGAAGGATTTAGGCGGTTAGTCACAAAGCTGCCGACGGCAGCCGGGTGAATAACCCAGTGAATAACCGAGTGAATAACCCAGCCAAAGTGAACTACGTTCGGCTATTCACTTCTGGCTTGCACGGCTGATTTTAGCCGTACATTGGCTGCATTTCAGTCGGCCGAATATGGTCAGCATGTTCGGCCGAGCTGAAGTGCAGAAGGACTTTCGACTCAGCCGATCCAGCATCTGGATCGGCTGAGCCGAAGCTCCAGCAGCTCACTCGCTGCCATTCGCCCCTATTCTCATAGGGGCCGAACGGCAGTGAGTAAATAGTCGAGTGCCGCCAAGCGTCATTCGGCACGTCTATTCTGCTCGGTACCTCCGTGGTACTGAGCAGAATAGCAAATCAGTGAAAATAGTAAAAAAAAAAGTTGAAAAAATATTTTTAAAATGTAAATAAATTGTAAAACACAAAAATAAATAAAGATTATTTTAAAAGAAAAAAAACATTAAAAAATCAACAATTGGTCGGAGCTAGCAGTGGCAGCGTGCTCCACCCAATTATTTCCTATTGGCTGGCACCTGCTGGAGTCTTCTAGTAGGTCCTGGCCAATGAATAACAACTGGGCGGAGCCGGCTGTGACACCAGGGCTTGCTCCGCCCGGTTGTTATTGTTTAATGACAGATCAGCGTTCCCAAGTCATTTGGGGATGCTGTTCTGTCATCACAACTGAGATCATGGCTGGCTCTGACCAGCTGTCATTTGCGGGGCTTACAGCCAGTCTTTGGCAGGCCTTCACCCCACTTCGGCTGTCACTTTGGCTTAGTCAAGCCGAAGCATATGCCTTCAGCTTGGCTGAACCGCTCGCCCGCCTTCGGGTGCTGTACGGGCTATTGTCCAGGACATTGCTGTCATATGGACTTCCTGTTTCCACTGTCTGGTGTAAATATTACATATTCCTTTGAGGAACCCATTAGGGGATGGAAGCAGTTTCACTGCCTTGAATCTCCATTCATGTAACTGTTGCCAGGTTAGGGACTTTCAGATATGTAAATAAAGCCTTCCTTGCCCTCTGTAGCCATTAGTACCATGTAGTAGATCATACTCAAAGTTCACAGCAGAAGCATGGAAGTCACTGTCTAAGCCAGGTCAGCTTACCCTGTTACCCCCTCCCAGTAGTGACTTGGCAGCCTTCCAGCTGTCTAATCCAGCAATCCAAAATGCATGCTGGGCCCCCCAGTGCCACCCTACACCATATACAGCCAAACGAACTGTAAACACGAAGCAGGAGCTCTGGTAAGGGAATCAGGCGGAGCTGAGCTGCTGAGAGACGTATGAGCTCAGAGGATCAATTGCTCTGCAATGTCTGCAGCTACAAAGGACAGTCAGGGCAACCCATTTACTGCTTGTTAAGTATATGAAAATACTTGAATGCCCATATACTGGCGGACGGTTTCATTTAAGTTAATTTCCTAAGGTTGGGTCAACACTTTTGCACAACTTACTATTTTACACAACACACCAAGCACAGGATACTTTTCATTTCATCACAATGAATATTAAGCAAAACCTCAAAGTATTGGTCATATCAATCTGACAAATATACAGAAGCTTGCATTCCGTACTGCGAATAACAACATTTGCTGAAAACAGGATTACTTTTTGCTGCACATTATTTTGTTTAAAAAACATAGCAAAGATGTGATCGCCATTATTCTCTCAAATATTGTATCATTGAATTAGCCTTTTGTGGCTAGGTGGGATGGAAGTTGTAAGGAAGGCTATATTCATCGCATGTATACTTCCTCAATGGAGCCACTAAAACTTTAGAGCAATCTTTCTAATAGACTTTCTAGCCTTTCTATTGGGAAATGATGAAAGAAATGCTTCTTGTAGTACCTGCATGTATAATATTGGCTAAAACAAGTGGTAAAAAAATAATGTTTGAAAAAAAACCAGAAGGTAAAAGGAGCGCACCAGAACTTTTACATTTCATGAACACCGTGGAGGAATCCTAGAGCCGTCAGAATAATGGTGAAATATTTGATTTCACAGGGAATAAAGAGTAGATTTCAGTTACAAGGCAAATACGTATGTGTTACCAGATCAGAAGATAGGCTCAATTCACAAAGCTGACACACCAGGACAAGGACACTTTTTTCAAATAGAAGTTTTCTTTTTAGTGATTGATTCCAAGGAGATTTGCGGACCTCCCAAACCCTAAAGAAATGTCTTTAGTCAAACCAATTAAATGACACTAGACTCAGGAGTTAAATCTTAAAAATACATTCAAGTACCCTAACTATTAACAAAAATGTATCTTATTTGTGTATCACTCAGCTGTAGATCCTCAGTGCTGACACTGTCCTTCTCTCTGGAGGTTGGCTACTTTTATTCCCCAAGGTCCCTGTGTGTGTTGTTAAGTAGTCACCACTCCAAGCTCACTCCTGTGATGAACTACAATCTCATGTTTAGTTTACTAATTTGTTTTGAGATTTTACTCTATCACAGGAGCGAGCTTGGAGCGGTGGCTACTTTACAACACACAGGGAGCATGGGAAACAAAAGTAGCCACCCTCCAGAAGGAAGGACAGTGTCAGCACCAGTTCAGAGATGATTTGAGTATCTACAGCTGTGTGATACACAAATAAGATATATTTTTGTTAATAGTTAAGGTACTTTAAGATTTAACTCCTGAGTTTAGTGTCACTTTAAGTTGTTTATAGTTACTTTCCTCTGTTGAAGGGAATTTATCAAAACGGGAGCAGACAAAATCTAGAGCAGTTGTGGATGGCAACCAATCAGCCTCTATCTTTCATTTTTAAATCTTAACTGAACAAACTTGTCTTTTACTCTCCAGTCTCACTGCTCTGTTTCCCCGTAGTTCGCAAACCTGTGCTTCTATTATAAATCAGAAAAAAATAAACGACAGGTGGCTTTTTCCTTGTTCTCTGTTGGCCCAATGATGAGGACAGCCCCCAGACCTGTGTAGCAAATAAAGAATGAATGGGCTTTTTCCTGAGACTATGCGAGAACTTGCAAAATCTCATAAGATCTCAGAAAAAAACCCCATTCCTTCTATTTTTTCTAAACCGATTTAGCAGTTCATCTACAAGAGTTCTGGAAGGCACTGGCGACATAGCCTTTTAAAAGGTACATGTTAGGCCCTTACATCACCAGTGCCTATCAAATACCAAGAAATGGGAAAAAAATGTAAGCTCCCATTTATTGCATTAATTTTACATATCGGATAATGATGTTTTAGACTGATTATGTTGAGGGGAATTCGCAGGGGGTTTATGTGGGTCACCACATGCCTTCCACTTTTCTAGGTGAGAGCATCCTCAGCCTCCCCATAGCGCAGCACTGTCAGTTCTCACGCCAAGCAACCATTCAAAATATGCTGCCCTGCACTGAGTGTCAGCTTGAGGTGGGGTGGGGTGGGATGGAACTATGACCGCGAGGGAGCTCCATACATACATGCATTGCTTACAGCTCCCTCATGTGTCCTGTAGAGGTGCCTGGACCAGATTGATGTCACAGTCTTGCTCCCGGGACCTCTGCAGGGCACGCAAGGGAGCTGTACAAGCAATGCACATATAGATGGAGCTCCATCACACCACAGCAGCTCACACTTGACCCCAGGCTGAGTATCCACTCCAGTTCTCATAAGATAGTTTGACTGGGTTGATCTTAAAAAAATAATAAAAACATTTTTGGGGGAGGAAGTGTGTATGTGTGTGTGTGAGAATGTCTGTGAGTGTGTGAAATTGTGTGTCGGCGTTTTTGAGGGCCCGTGCACACTAGTACAGTACGTTAATGACAGAGTACCGTGTGATTAACGCACTGTACTACGCAATCGCACCTACCGCGCATTCTGGTGTGGGAAGTGTGTTGCATTGCCATTAATTTCAATGGCACCCCAAACGCACCACCCACCCACAGTTCAATCGCCTGCACCGAAAAGCGTGGCACTGCAATGCTGCATGTTCCATTGCAGTGCGACTTGGGTCACGACTTAATGACCAAGGATAAATGTGGGTCCTGAGGTTAAACAGGTTGAGAACCACTGATATAAACCCAGGTTGGTGAGTTTGTTTGCTGTCTGTGTCTCATTGGGAAGATGTTCCTTCCCTTCCTGTCGTGGAGATTCAACAGGAAGTGAAAGGATATCAGAGAAATTCACTTCTTAGACAGTGGTCATCGGAAGTGTCCTCATGGAGAGATTTACTTTCACTGGTGACAACTGTGACACTTTGTATTTCCCATCACTTTCTGTCTTGGTGACAGTGGTCATCAGGATAAAGAAGACAAATCTGCCTAGCAGCACAGACAGCAATAAAAGCTGACCAGGATTCTAACCATTCTCTGCTCCATCCAAAATGAAATGTGTGGTTAGGTCTGTTGACAATTTCTCTTTGTTTTATTTATTTTACGTAATATTTTATATGTTTTCTAACTGAGAAAACAATCTGGGGGATATAAATGAAGATTGCATAGCTGGAATTTACTAATAGTATTTACTGTTCCACTTGCCCACAGCCCATAGCAACCAATTGAAACCTAACATTCATTTTTTCATGCAGCTTAGAGAATGTAAGCTAGAAAATGAGTGGTTGCTATTGGCAACTGGAACAGTTCAGTTCTAAATACTCTTACTTAATCCCCCCCATCCTTTAAACTATGCATAAACAGTTAAGTATATAACAATGGTAGGCAACCTTCAGCACTACAGCTGTTATGCAAATTCTAAATTCCCATTTGAAGCTTTACAACATCTGGAGTTCTGAGCGTTGCCTATAGACAGTCTATAAGCAATCTCAGTTCTCCAGCCTAGCTGCAACTACAAATCCCATCATGCCTCTGCCTCTGGGAGCCATCTCTTGAACTAGAAGAACATAAGAAGAATTTTACAGATCTCAACAGTTTTGGGCATTTTATGAATCTGAACACAAGCAAACAAAAGCATTTTATGGACTATACATGGCTATAAGCAATGTATTACACCTGTGTGTATGAGCCCTAATCTGTCTACAGGGAGGACCAGATGATTAGCAGTAGGAGGGAGACTGCCCTGCTGTTTGACCCCAATTCTTGATGTTGCTACTTTTACACCCCAATAAGCTCCTTTTGTTTTCTTTTTGGCCTTTATGCAAAGCACAGCCAGTACTGTCAGTATGTCCATCACTGTTTAGAACATCATGGATCCTAATTATTAAACCTGGAGAAATCAGCAGTAGGAACAAATGTGCTGTAGTGTTGTGTGCCCATAGTGGCCAACCAGGGTTCATCTGCCACTTTTGTACCTGTTTTTCATTTTTTTATATACATCCTAGTGTCTAAAAAGGGAAATATCATATTTTAAATTGATTCATAACATCCCTTTCTTATAAACAAAATATAAAGAAACAGTTTTATATGCATCGATTTTATTAAGGATAATATATTGTAGCTTACAAGTCCTTAGATGTGGTGGCTTCATTCGTTTTCTTCCTACAGGCTAAATACATGTTTTGTAGGTACAGAAAAAATATTTAGGGGGTTATTCACGAAGGAGCTGAAGGATCCAGCCGTAGCTTCGGCTGATACTTCGGCTCTCTTTGGCCGCCGAAGCCTTTTGGACCAGTTCTTATTTATTGGCCGTGACCTGCTAGAAAACTCTAGCAGGTGCCAACCAATAGGAAACAGTTGGGCTGAGCTAGCTGTCACTGCTAGCTCTACCCAATAGTTTTTTTTGTTTTCTTTTTAAAAAAATCTTTATTTATTTTTTCATTTTACTATTTATGTACATTTTTAAAATATTTCTTCAGCCTTATTTTTTTAAAACTTTTTTCATTGATTTTCTATTCTGCGCAGTACCTTGGAGGTACCGAGCAGAATAGCCGAGCCGAATTTCGCTCAGTGGCATTGGGCTATTCACTTACTGTCGTTCAGCCCCTATGAGAATAGGTGCGAACGGCAGAGAGTGAGCTGCTGGAGCTTTGGCTCAGCCTATCCAGATGTTGGATCGGCTGAATTGAAGTCCTTCTACACTTCAGCTCAGCCGAACATGCAGAGCATGTTTGGCTGACCGAAGGCAGCCGATGTACGGCTGAAATCGGCCGTACTGAGCCAGAGTGAATAGCCGAACGTTGATCGGGTCACTTCACTTCAGCTGGGTTATTCACTGTGCTGCCCTCGGCAGCTTTGTGAATAACCCCCTAATGTTCCTGATAGCATTTTAGTGTGCTTTTAACTTCCTGTATATTGAACTGATGAACAATGTTATCAGCTTTCTCATCTATCCTCTGTAATCTACAAAACTCCTTATCCCTATGTAATGGAGATGAGAAGAAGGGGGAGGGTTCAAATCAGGAGAGCAGCCTAGGGTGACGATGCTGTTGCTCCACACATATAGTAGTGAGTGAGCGTTGTCACCCTAGGGCAGGAAAAGTGTTTTTAGCAGGATCACCAGATAAAAATAAAGGAAAACAAATTCTGAAAAAAGAAAACAAATGCAGACACTACATGTAGGGACTTTTAAACTGCAATATATACTATTTTTGGTTTTGGGTTTTGATACAAAATGAAACAAAAAAACTTTCCATAATGAAATATTATAAACAAATAGCCACAAGAAATGATAATATAGATATGTAGTCTGCATTGATTCCATCATTTCACTGAAATATATGATGAACTAGAAAGCAATCATTTTATACACTCAGAATATAGATGCAAGAAAAATATTTTTCCCACGTTGCTTAGTGTATGATCAATATATAACAATGCATTAGGCTTGGAAGAGAGAATATGATACAGTGCCAAACAATTCACTGTAACCTGGCCTTGATTGTTGTTACATTTATACAATCATCTTTATTGTGTTTCAGTATCATTATAATATACAATTTATTGGACACTATTCTGTACAGCAGTGTTTGTGCTAGATGATATTGTGACAAGTGAAAAGGTCAGGTGATAGTTTGAGTTAAGTAAAGGTAGATGTTCTCTGTAATAAGGTCACAAGGGAGCAGATTAACAAGCTGCAAACTATTGTATTATCTAGTGACCATTTCAAGTTTCATATGTCTACAAGCTGACATAAGATTACACAATGTATTATGAATGTCTTGGATGGTATGTGCCTTCTGGTTTTAGAACTCTCTAGACTGTTTTCTCTATGGAATAGCTTCATGACAATACTGCCAACCGTTGACATGAACCTCTGTATACTGTATGTTCTGACCCCTTCATTTTAAAACAGCTTCCATAGTATCAAAGTAGCTTACTGACTGTATTCTCCAGTTAAAATGATTTTTTTTTTACATGTGGTGGACCTTCTGTCCAGCACATGCAACATTCACTGTTAAGACACCCCTGTTAAATACATTCACAAATGTGGATGTTTTTAATTCCCGTATAAAAACCTCCATTTATTGAAATCAATCCATTGTATTATATATGTCATATGAGAGACTAAACACTGGTTAATATGATATTTTATCACATCACATCTAGTTTAGTACAACAGCATGTCTTAGTACAACACAAGGATCTACGCACTGGTGGCACTGGACTGCTTACTTAGGGCCAAAAGGTGCGTTGTTAACACGTAGAATTTTGTTCCTCAAAATTAGATCAGTGCTGTTTCTAAAAATCTGATGTGAAAAAGCATTTCCAAGAGATAGAATTAATAAACTTAACACAAATTGCATTACATGTCTCATAAATGTTGTAGTTAATATATTAATACATAAAAAATTGTATTTACTTAGATATATAGACATATAGCGATTCTTTAATACAAGTTTTTAGCAATGCTCTCCCTTGTCAGCTTACATGACATCCTCCCCACACCTACCAACAGGTCTGGGGGTCATAACGTTGGTCTGCGAAAGGACTGAAACATGAAACATGGAAAATAATGGTTAAGATATCATAAGCATCCACAAGAAGAGGAATTAAAACTTACCAAATTCCTTTGGAAAGGGAAAATTCACTTTAGTAAAGCATCCCCACGGACTACTGTCTGTAGAAACCCCAAGGGCTGTACAAAAAGTGCCAGAGGGATGCATTAGCACCTTATATAGGTAACTTTCTCTGTGCTAAACGTACCATTGTATTCTGGTATCTGGAAATACACTCTTATTTCATGCCATAATAGCCATTTCCTTTTTAATTTAACCTGTTGCATGGGGCATGCAATAGGATTGCTGGCTGGCAGTGAAACACTCACCTACCTGCATCTCTTGGTTCCTTGCCAGCTGGAGACTCTTTCATCAGTGACTTAGGTTTCTGCAGCTTTTGCGCAGGCAATGGGGTGATGCCTCACTGCTGAATCTGACAAGGGAGTGACACATACAAAACAGGTATGTATTCTTATTGCATTTTCTAGCAATGCTGTCAATGGCGACAGGATCACTAGTGTGACATGGCCCTATCAACACTCTATGCTTCAAAAACATCAAGTCCCATTGTAGAAAAAATACATATTTCAATATAATATTATCCTCCTATTTATCATCCTGTCTCTGTTCATATAACGTCCTTAGGCAAATTGCATCCCCAAAAAAATAATAAAAAAAAAACATACATTGTAATATATCTTTATTTACATATTAAATTATATAGGTAGAAAAAAAGGACGCTCTTCCTGACTTATTGCTGTACTTGTGTGGCAGTGTTAGGCCCATTGCATTTTGCTGCGTTGTTAGTTGGTGAGCTTTAAAGACATTACTCCTACAATTTTGCACGTGTAATTGCTGCGTGTTTCTTAGGCGAGCTGATGTGAGCATTACATGAAAAATGTATGTGGTACACTGTCACAAAATGGTCTGTAGGTCTTCTGCCGTCCGCCGTACTCTCTTGTGCGACATAGTTCAAAATAACATTTGTTAACAGTATCCAATCATATTCTAACAGACAACAACAATAATACAACTTTAAAATGGTTTGTGGCAAGTGTGCTAACAAACACAATTTCTTGTTGACGCAATGACGCAGTTTTTATTGTCATTCTTGTAATGTAGGTTTGCATCCAATAGTCCCAATTAACCCACTGCACACTGCTTTACACCACCACATACTTCCAGCAAACCTTTCATAAAAAGAGGGATTCTTTTGTATGTATATAGTGATATATGTTCTATCTAGCCAGCATCATCACAGCAATTCCTCTTGGGTCAGTCCCTACTCTTCCAACAAAATGCCAAATTCTTTAATATGCAATTATCAGACTTATATGGATATATGGTTAATTGCCAATATAATGATACAGTTTCGGGAGAGCTACAGACCCAGATCTGGTCCCTGTGTTGAGGTCCATATAGCAGAGAGAGAGAGAGAGCAAGCGAGAGATGTATGAACCCTCTGCACTCTGTTATACATTTTAAAATTATCTTGTTGTCAATATCAAGTTCAATAAAGCTTTTACCTACAAAGAAGAATGTAAACAATTGCCTCTCTTGCGGCCTATGCCACCGAACGCCACTACTGAGGAATCATATCCCGAAATCTCCTGGGAAATAGATACATCTGGGAGTGTAGTTGTGTTCCCTGCAATGCTCAATTGTTTCTTATGCCAATCTCCATAAAACTATAATTTGCTCTGAAAAATGTTAATTAGCCATCACATAAAGAAGTACTATGTTGCCTCTATAAGTGGAGGGAGAGTTGGAGAAGTATCATGTCACTGTAGGACTTCAACTCCAACATATTTTTGAGCCATGGTGGCGTTGATGATGTCAGTTTTTTGTGGTGCCACCACTAAAGCCCAAAGGAACTGTTAACCAGATGAAGGCCAAGATTCAGAGCCAGATAAAACAAGAATACTGGCTGCAGAGCAATAATGTAAAGTGTAAGGTAAATTAATTAGGGACAAGGATTGCTACAGATCAAAAAAAAAATGCTTTGATTTCTGCTTTAATCAAATCATTAATACAGACTAGCAAGTGCTTGGTAATGGAGCATGAGGAAAGAAAGCATGAACTACATCTCCCACAATAATCTCTTTTATGGAGAGAACCTTACATTCCTACATTCCTACAATGCTTACATTCCTGTTTAACATCAATGAAATTACCACCAAATGACCACCAATGGTCAACAGTGAGTACTAGGTACTGCAGATAGAGTTCACTTAGGGCCTGTTCACACCATATGCAGTTGTGATGCAGTCCGTTTATTTAAACTGCGCAGTTAAAATACATCCCGATGCTTTCCTATGGGCGTTCTTGTGCCTAATTCACACCATTGCAGTCAATTCAACTGCAGTCAGAAAAAGTACTGCTTGTCCTACTTTAACTGCATCTAACTGCACTAAACGCATCAAAACGCAGTGCAAGCGCATCAAAATGCAACGGAACACATACAAAAACAAAAATAACAAATTGATTGTGGCATCATCCAGGGACATGTAGGTGAAAAAAATGCATCACAAACGCATCAAAACGGATTGCAATGCAACTGCGCAGACGCACGCAGTTGTGATGCAGTTTCTGGTGTAAACGAACCCTTAAGGAAGGGAGTGCATCAGAATTTTGATATGAGACATATGATATGTAATTATGCCTTTCCATAGGGATATCACTTAATAGGATGTGTCAGCATAAAGATTAACCAGCCTATGTGTATTCTGAAGACTGCAGTTTGCTTTAGTTCGTGACTTGCTCTTCTCTACTGGTATGCCTCACTTTGTGAACATCTCTGTAAATCGTCAGTCCTTTTCCTGGGCACTGGTGTCCTAGATTGCTGCTATCTGCTGATATGCCCCACTTTTGAACTTTGTTGGAAATATGTCAGTTCTTATTCGCGTATGCATTTCTTTGTGCAGTTTGGGTTGCTACTGCCTGCCCTGGTATCATTCACTTCATGAATGTCAGTTCTTTACCTCATTCACTTAAATTATGTCGTGCTGTTCTAATTATGACCCACCAAGTGAGGTCTGCTCAAAAGGTGTACTGCATATGTTTCACTCTACTGCACAGGATGTTTGTTTTAACTTCTCCATGCATAACCAATACATTCTACCAATTTTGATTGTGCAGACCAGACTTGTACCTAACTGGCCAGTTTTCCTTAAAAATAACCCCCACTAAAACACTATGGGGTCTATTCACGAAGCTGCCGAAGGATCTGGCCGTACCTTCGGCCGATCCATCTGCACTTCGGGTCGGCCGAACGCCTTCTGCACTTCGGGTCGGACGAACATGCTCAGCATGTTCGGCCGACCCAAAGTGCAGAAGGAGTTCG
>NW_017306378.1:1119775-1171027 GCF_000935625.1 Nanorana parkeri
ATGCTGAGCATGTTTGGTCGACCCGAAGCCATGCGAAGCAAGCCGATGTACGGTTGATTTCAGCCGATGTACGGCTGAAATCAGCCCTACCAGCCTGAAGTGAATAGCCGAACAGTGTTCGGCTCACTTCACTTCAGATCGGTCATTCACTCGGCTGCCCTCGGCACCTTTGTGAATAGACCCCTATGTACCCTAATTTTGTTGATTTGCTTAAATTTTTTAAGGAGAAACAATTTGCCAATCCAGTTTTTTGTTTGTTTTACACAAATTCGCAGAGACGTTTTTGTTTGGGTCGCTCATCCCTAACAAGAACAGAATAATTTTATCAGGAAAAAGTTCATTAGTATACCTGTTGTTATGGGGCTTGGGAAACAAAGGGGTCTATTCACAAAGCTGCCAAGGGCAGCCGAGTGAGGCCAGATCCTTCGGCAGCTTTGTGAATAGACCCCAAAGCCTTTTGCTCCTGAATTCTTGCTATTGACCACGGAATTGAGAATTATTGAAGTGAAGCCTTTTGAAATGCATGAAAAGCAATAAAACTATTTACTGTATAAAATACTCCCATTCCAGATGGTATTTCACATGAGAAATTGCTCCTTGACTCCTATGCTATGTTCCATGAAATACAGTTTTCCTCCAAAGGTGTATATTTCATAAATCAATTGTGTACAACAAAATGAAGTGCAAAAAAGGTCTTCATGTCCTCTGCTTTTCCCCCACAAGGGATGGTCAGGGTGAAGTTTCCTGGCCTGCTGTACATATTTGCTTTGTTAAGTGTTTAATAGTGTTTCCCTTGCGTTTGTCTATTGGCTTGGTGTATACCAGATGAAATTGCTTTGAAATGTATTAGTATGGATTATACGAGATTGCCTAATGGCTTTGCATCATAATAACACATTTCCTGACTATAAAACCGAATGAACAATCTATTGAAGTAGGATTACAGCTGCCTTGCCAATTCGCTTCCATGTTACTACATCAACTCAGGTCAATACCTTTGGATTGAAATATATACATGCATATTTCTTGGTATTTAGAAAGTCATAACATAATTCTAATTTAACTATAAGAAGAACACCATGTTAAGGTGGCTTTACACCTATGCGTTACATGTGTGCTAACAAACATACGATATTTAACATGTACATGTTAACATGTATGTGCTGTATTAGAATGCATCAGAATCCATCTGATCCATTGAGGTGTGGTCCACAAATGAATGGGCAGCCTTAACGCAATGCAAATGTATATTCAACAAGGTCTGAATGGGGCTTTAATGTTTTAACACAAGGAGCTGTTAGAGACCCATAAAGAAACATAATGAGGGAATTTATAAAAACTGGAGCAGACAAAATCTGGAGCAGCTGTGCATGGCAACCAATCAGCTTCTCTCTTTCATTTTCAAATCTTAACTGAACAAACTGAAGAGAGAAGCTGATTGGTTGCCATGCACAGCTGCTCCAGATTTTGTCTGCTCCAGTTTAGATCAGTTCCCCTATATGAGTTTTGGAGGGACGCTGCTGGGTTGAGTCCCCTAGGGCTTGTTGTATTTGCTATAAGGCCATAACAAAGGTGTCACGCTTTGGGAAATTGGACTTCTTTGATAGTGAATCATCTGCATAAGGAAGTCACTGTCATTTGGTTTTGTAATGGATCTGGCATTTAGACCAAACTTCAAATGTTGGAGGGTTTATCCCACCGATAAGGTCCCACAAGATATAGAAAGCATGTGGATGATCTTCTTACACTCATGCAAAAGTGCATCAATTTTGGGTGGAGTTGGTTGTAATACTTCTCCCCCTATTTCTAAATAGTAGAGGGAGAGCTTCAGTCAGCATAAAATTCACAGCCAGTTAGACTATATCTCTGATCTGACTTCAGAAAACCGGACTCTGGTTGCCACTCACTTTGGTTGCAAACGTTCTGATGCAATATCATCATGAGTAAGGGAAAAAATAAACT
Organism: Nanorana parkeri; assembly: GCF_000935625.1. Taxonomy (NCBI): domain Eukaryota; kingdom Metazoa; phylum Chordata; class Amphibia; order Anura; family Dicroglossidae; genus Nanorana; species Nanorana parkeri. Next base: position 1,121,738 of record NW_017306378.1, read on the forward strand.
TCTCCTGCTGATGATATTCAGGCTGGTTATTTTTCAGAGTCTCAAGGGCTTGTCTGCTATAGGTGAGGCTTACTAGAGAAGCAGTTTTCCTTCTGGATGACACTCTTAATGGTTTACCGAACAACAACCCTTTGCTAACTCTGCTGCAGAACATAGCAGGAAGCCAATTATTTCTGAGTACAGAAGACACTTGTTTTCTTAGCAAACCCTTTTTTCAGGTTTCTTAAACTTGACATGTATTGCAGTTCGTACCTATACCCTATAACTGCAAATGTGTAAACCTTCTTTTTATGCCTTTTAGATCAGCTTGTTTATTGCCCTTTAAATAGCTGATATTCCTGTAATTTTATATTTTAGTCCCTGTTGTATTTGCTTAATGTATATGTATATCCTAATTTGCAGGGGAAAAATGATTCTCTCCACACATCGCAGCCTCCATGAATATTTTTTTGTGCGGGTCATCAGACCCCTCTGCAGGTGGATGTACAATGTACAGAAACCCAGGCTGTATTAGCGGATGTTTACTGCTATGATAGTTAAAGTGTATGAAAACCCTAACAATGAGCTTCTCCTATTTGCTCCCTTTTGGTCTGCTAAATATACCATTGAAAGTGTTTCCTTAGATCTATTTAATAAGTGCAAAAAATACCTGTTGATTATGCCAGAAATCGTGTGAGCTAATAACTTCTTGTGTTTCTTTTTATTGTTACCTCAATATACAATATTAAAAAGAATCTACACTAGGGTGGGCGCCCTTCTCTTTTGTTTTCTCCCACAGTATTGCAGCTTCCCAGGCTGAAGTGGGGCAGCACCCCTAGTAATCCTCACCCGCAACTATCCTTCATTTGTTGGTCAACGTTTGGCGCTTCTGATTCATTTTTTATTTCTTGTGTTTTCTGTCTGTGAACAAGAAAGGTTTATGAAGATGAGGTGGGAGGAGGTGATGAGGAGATGTCGGTGCTCTTTTTAATCCATCAGTAATGAAGTAGGGAGGTCCGACTCTATGGCAGTGGACAAGTTATTCTACTCAGGCTTTAGTGACTGATTTAAACTGAGGGTTCAGTTGGACTTTTAAGCAACCTCGAACATTTTACATTTGGGTTTCTCAAAAACTTTTTGCCAGACTTAAACCAGATTATGGAGGCGTATTTACTGCCTTTTCTTCCTCTTCGCAGTGCAGCACTTGTATGAGTGGTCAATCGCCAACTCACAAGTAGTTAGGGGAGCCCTGTGTAAGCTGCAACCCAGTGAAAATAGATTTTATTTCTATGGGGATCATCTACTTCCATATACTGACTAGGATATGAACCCCATAAAAGTAAATGAGGATGCACTGCGCAGGCGCCGCCAGAAGAATATGTTTGCCACATTGTAAACAATTAACAGAGTCCGTTATAGTAATTCATCTGTACATGGAGAGGGAGGGGAAGTAATGTCACCTTAAAGGGGTCTAAAGTATAAGCGTACTTTGATTTAAAGGGCAATTATACTTTAAAACCAAAAACATTGCGATCTACAGCAGGCATTTAAATGTTTTGCTTGTAGGAGGAATGGTAAATAGAATGCTGACTCAAAAATAATTTACAAACTTTAAAGATAGAAATTAGATTATTATAAAGTTGTGGGGATAATATTCAGAAGTTTAATAAGGAATCTAAGGATATTAATTGTAAATCTGCTTTAATATTCCCTGTTTATTTGCCCAACTAAAGAGTAATTAAAACATTGACTGTTTCTAGTTGATTGCTTTGTTTTGATATTATTCAAGAATAGTTTTCATTATCTCTGAGTCAGCCAGCCTCAGTGGCATTGCGTTCTATATATTAATGACAGGGAAGGACTTTTCCTGGAAGGCTGGCCATTCTGCAAAAATATTACAACTGCACACTGCCAGAATTCCCTTGTTTAATAGAAGGATTCGAGTTAATTATATCTTGCTGCTGCTTTAAACTGCTTAGATCAGAAATTAATAAATGAATCATTTTGCAATTTTGTAAAATTTTAATTAATAGTTTTTATAGGTTTTTTTTAAACCTTCCAACCTGCCCCGTGAGCATTACTAGCTAAACATAGGTTAGCTAAACATGCTTAGATTGACATTGCTCCTCCATAGATCTAGTACAGCGAGTGTTGTCACCCTAGGACAGGAAATGTGTTACTGTCAGGTGAAAATAAAGGGAAATAGCCAACATCTAGAAAATGAATGCAGCCACCACATTTAAGTATTGGTAAGCTGCAGTATATGAACTTTTAGTAATATATGAACAGATTGCACCCGTAGGCTTATTCATGACCTCAATGAATAAGCCTACGGGTGAAACATGTGAGAGGTTGTTATACTGGATTTGCTGTGAATTTCAATAAAGTCTGAAGTATTGGAATTCTCTGGATAGTGGAGATGCACCTATTAGACCAGCACCTGGGGAGTCCTGATGGCGGCTAAGGAATTGGAGCGGTGAGATTTCCTTTGGCTCTACATATGAACTTTTAAGTTTGCAAATTTAGAAATTTGGGGTTTAGACACATTTTAAATCACATAGCAGTTTCTAATATCTCTGAATAAGTCTAGTGGTGAGGTCCATGTGTTGGATCCCCAGCTTGCACACCTGCTATGACCACAGTCCCTGTTCAGTTTTTCATTCACTTTATATTATGAAGACTGTCGCAGAAGAAGTAAGTGTACTTGAAAGAGAAATGGAAATTCTAAAGCACTTATCATACTGCACTTCCATACATTTCACGTTTTTAAATCTTTTCTCTGAGATCTTGTCCTTGATCCTGCCAATAATTCTAATAAGTCTTCAAGCCGGATTATGTACATAATCAGTTTATCCCGCTCACACATGCTATTCCAATCCCCACAGAAAGAAAAACACAACATACAAAACAGAAAACAAATCCTTAAAAATAATGAAGATGTATGAACACATGCATGGCATATATATGCATTGGCCTTCCGAAAGCCAGCTTCTTGCCTTTGGCGTTGAAGAGTTTTTTAACCTTTAACTATATGGTGTCTCTGTTATCTAATACAGTAACATTGGCTTTAGTGTAACAGTTGGGGAAAGATGAAAAGCTTTGAGTGTTCCAGTTCTCAAATACAAATCTTTGATCTCTGGCCTCATGCTACAGGCTGTATCCTTCTAACTATTCTACTATCACTAGCAGCTCTGTCGGTAGATTAAAAAACAATTTAAAGGAGAACTATGAGGTGAGTGCTTTTCACTCACCTCATAGTTCTAGCCGACCTGTGACAATGAGACTGTCTCACAGGTTGGCTTAGTAGATCGGGAGGTGAGCGAACACATACCGGCGTTCGCTCACCTCTCGAACCTGTCACGACTCTCTGCGTGACTGGGAAGGGGCTGGATTCCCCCCTCCCCGCTCTGATCCGCCAGCGCTGACTGGCTGAACGGACGGGGAGGGGGCGGGTACAGCTGGCTCTGCCTCTAAATAGGCAGAGCCAGCTGTCAGTCACGAAGCTGGGCGGATCCAGACATAATTGTCGGGATTCGCTTCAGCTCCGGCGTCTCAGTATACTGCGAGCAGCAGCTCGCGGTATACTGCGGCGTCTCAGTATACCGCAAGCTACAGCTCGCGGTATACTGAGCCTAGGGTGACGGGAGGACGCTAGTTTGTGTGCTCTAGTTACCCTAAGAAGAACTATGGGGAAAAGCCTTAACCCCATAGTTCACCTTTAAACTCAGCAAGATATGGAAAAGAAAATTACAAAATTCATGCAAAGGGTCAATAAAATATGTATTGTTACAGCTATTTCCTTTGGAGGAGGTTTCCTTTTCTTCCTCAAAATAGAGGGTCTCATCTCAGTTTTTGGACTTTAAAGTGGTGGTAAACTGCTGTGTGCTCTGTGGGGTTTTGCAATAATGTTCAAGTATAGACTGCATACATGCACATTAGGGCACATTTATCTTACAAGTGTGTCCGTCTACAGTGTTGTGCAATGCATTCTCATTTCCCTGCTCGGTCCCCTGCTGCCACCACTTCCGGGTTCCCAGGCACCCTCTTCAGCCATTTGGTGGACACTTATGTAACTCTTGCACATCCTCCCCGACATCAGGCCCATTCTTGGCATTTTAGAGATGGCGTAAATGAGCTGACAGTATACACTGCATGATTCATGCGCCATACAGTTTACACAGAGAATTTTAAAAAATCACTGAGGGAAAGAGGAACATGTTTTGGCCAGAGAGAATTTGCTTGTCTCTTCTGCCAAAAATCCCTACCTCCTGGTGTTGTGCAAAAGATGTGGTATAGCACAATGATTTTCATCACTGCACAGCAATGAAAGGAAAGTACCCTGCTGGGAGGTACATTGGGGTATCTTTCAGAATGAATGGTTATGCCGTGCACCAGTGCACTTACCAGGCGGTACTGTGCACTGTCCAATATCATGCACCAAAAGCTTGGATCCTATGTGTTTAGTGCAATGCTATGGTGTGAACTGGCCCTTAAGCCTGTCAGTGATAGAAGCATGCTTTTGGGTGGTGGATTTACTAAAGGAGTAGAGATGGTTGACTTAGTAAACTGAAAGTTTTTTTGTCTCTTTCATATGATTGGCTAATCGAAGTGAACCCAGCTTCACCTTGTTAGGGCAATGTACCTTAAAGGAGAACTATGAGGCGAGTGATTTTCCCTCAACCTCATAATTCAAGCCGACGTGTGACAATGAAACTGTCACAGGTCGGCTCAATAGATCAGGAAGTGAGCGAACACATAGGGGGTGATTTACTAACCTAAACACACGCACGCACCAGGTGCGTGTGATTTTTACACAGTAAAGCGTATTTATCAACCAAAAAGTCTCTATAAGCATATTTCCACTAATGCCATATATGGAAAAATCATGCACATGATGCATACATAATGCTGCTTCACAGTTTAGACAAAAATGGTTAGCTCATGCATTTACATTCCTGCATTCATCAACGCAAGCAACACAACGTAGAGCTAATTTACACAACATCACCTTGCAATTCAGGGCAGGGCTTTGCACAACACACCTGCTGGGTGTGTACACACTACAAAGGTGTTTAGATTCCACCCATAGATCATGCTGGGAGGGAACACACTACAGAGGTGTATACATGTTCGTGGTGTGTTTATAAGGTTAGTAAATCAACCCCATACAGTCGCTCGCTCACTTCTCGATCATCTCCCTGTAGAGAGCCGTGACTGGCACTCACGGCTCCCTGCATCCCTCCCGGCTGCGGCGGTCTCAGTATACCGTGAGCTGTAGCTCGTGACATACTGAGCTTTGAGTCATGGGAGGACGCTAGTTTATGTCCTCCCATGACCCTTAGGAGAACTATGGGGAAAAACACTTACCCCATAGTTCTCCTTTAAAACACAAAAAAAACTGCACCTGCAGCAATTTTGACAATTCAGCAAACTACATCGCACATCATGCACATTGTCTGCTACTGTATGTGTGCATTGAGATGCAAGTCTAATTGAATGACTCTGCACGGTAGTGTGCATAGCGCTGCGCAAACTGTTGAAATGCATGTTTTACTTTGCTGTACCACAACGTATAGACATGATGGCAGCCTAAGTCTTCCTCATAGTTAGCCTTTAACTGGCTTGTCTGCATAAATACAAAAAAAAGCAATACTCTGAAGTTGTAAAGCTGAAACGTGATTGTGCAGCTGGACACCACAATTTAAAAAGGACATAGGAGTCTTTGAGAGGGTTCAGAGAAGGGCAACTAAATTAATAAAAGGGATGAAACATTTTACAGTGAAAGATTAGAAAAATTAGCTCACTTCGCAGAAAAGATGCCTTAGAGGCGACTTAATTAATATGTTGAAATATATCCAAGGCTTGTATAAAGATTTAGCATATGCACCTTTTATCCCAAGGACAGTACTAAGGAAGAGGGGGACATCAGCTGTAGATAGAAGAAGGAAAATGTTTCTATCAGTCCAGGCAGGGGTTCTTTACAGTAAGAGTATTTAAAGCTAAACTACGAGAAGTATAAAGGACACACATTAATGCATTTTTGTGTTTATTAATAGATCAATAAGTATACTGTATTTCTTTACACGCACGCAGGATGCTAGTATTAAACTTTATGGAAACGATATGCAAGCCTAATGCAGTCCCTGCACAGCAGAGTTGAGTGAGAGAAGTAAAAGACGCACAAGGAGCCAATAGGTTTATATGTTAATGTGGACATTCTAAATGAAGGAGAAAGCAAGATGGCAGGGAGATATGTTCATTGCTGTTCCGCTTCTGCTTCACTGTCCTGTCACAAGCTGGGGGCAGGACCATGATGGCCTGGACTTAGAGGAAGTGGGTTGAGTAATGCCTCCCATCATTTAACCTAAAAGGCTGAGGCCATCTTGTGGCAGAAAATAAGTACTGCAGACACAGATCCAGACTTGAAGGTGAATATTGCAGCAAAAGATTTTCTCTTTTAAATTTTACAGTATTTTTAAAAAGGGTTATTCATTTTTCCTCTTTAATTTTTGGCTGGAGTTATAAAGTTGCGATGGCAAAACAATAATGGCATTAAAAAAGGTTGTCTTGCAACTAACAATATCCAGGGTTATAGTATTAAAGACCAAGAGAGAAATATTCTGATTAAATAAATTAAAGTGACACTAAACTCCGGAGTTTATTCTTAAAAATGCATTCAAGTACCCTAACTATTAACAATGCTGGACCTTATTTGTGTATCACTCGTCTGTATATCCTCAAATCATCTCTGAATTGGTGCTGACACTGTCCTTTCTTCTGGAGGGTGGTTACTTGTTCCCCATTGTCCCTTTGTATGTTGTAAAGTAGCCACTGCTACGAGTTCGCTACCATGATAGAATACAATCTCACATTTAGTTTACTTGTTTGTGTTGAGATTGTATTCAATCACGGGAGTAATCTTAAAGTAGTGGCTACATTATAACACACAGGGACCATGGGAAACAAAGTAGCCACCGTCCAAAAGGAAGGACAGTGTCAGCACCAATTCAGAGATGATTTGAGGATCCACAGCTGAGTGACGCACATATAAGATACATTTCTGTTAATAGTTAAGGCACTTGAATGCATTTATAAGGTTCAACTCCTGGGTTTAGTGTCACTTTAAGCCAGCTGACCTTGTGGATTAAGGATTTTATTTTTATTTCTAAGGCAAAAATGGCAACAGTTGTACAATTGCCTTATTGTGGTATGTAAACTATTCCCTTCGCAGATTGCAATGATCTTTACATCCTCCCTTTCCTCTCCCCATATAAGTATGTTATTATGTATCACTTCCAAAGGTAATGCTACTAGGATGTCCACTTTGCAAAGTTGTAGGGAGCTGTATTATTATTAGTGTAACAGCCTGTATTGATGGGTGTTTGTTCATGCCAGAACCTCTTTTCTCCCCAAAAAAGTCAACTAGAATACATAAACAGGTTGAAGCAAGTTGATGCAGCTTAGAGGGGTCAATTGCAGGTCCAATGCACCTCTGTATAAACACTGAATGATCTCAAAGCATCTCAAACTGATGTCAAATGCATACAGAACGCACATCATATTTACCCATTTGCACAAGCCCTTAAAGTGGGCACTAATTACTAAAATACACATCTCAATCCATAATGGTAATCCTAAAATGTTTTTATATTTTCCCAACAATATTTCTTTTATTGAAATGTTTTTGTTATACATCGTTCAACATAAAGAAGACAAAACAGCCTCGATACAGGGTTTTTTGAATTCATAACTGTCACGTTGGTACATACTAATAAATGGTCATGCATTGGAATCTATGTCATAGATGCAGTATAGAGAGTAGAACACAGTAAAAAATGACATAATGCGTTCATGGACACCTGTATCAGACAAAACTATACAAACCAACTAGAGGAAAAAAAAAAAAAAGGAATTCAGAAACGAAACTACGAAATACACTTGTATATGTATGGTCAACGTGAGTAAAAGGGGCTTGAGAGCCATTTATTCCATTGTCTATGAAAACGATGAAAAGTGTGATTTTTGTATGCGTACATACGTTCGTAGGAGCATTGTAGATTGGTCCTTTGGATCACTTCTAAGAAGTAAGGGGGAGAGGGGGAAAGCAATTGGCGTGAGATTAAAGACTTTGCTGCAAAATGTTTTTATATTTTTAACATTAAAGATCAGGACCAGCTTTGCATAAACCATCTTAAAGGAGAACTATGAGGTGAGTGCTTTTCACTCACCTCATAGTTCTAGCCGACCTGTGACAATGAGACTGTCACAGGTCGGCTCAGTAGATCGGGTGAGCGAACACATACCGGCGTTCGCTCACCTCTCGATCCTGTCACGGCTCTCTGCTGTGACAGGGAAGGGGCTGGATTCCCCCCTCCCCGCTCCGATCCGCCAGCGCTGACTGGCGGAACGGACGGGTACAGCTGACTGGCGGAACGGAGGGGTACAGCTGGCTCTGCCTCTAGATAGGCAGAGCCAGCTGTCACTCACGCAGCTGGGCGGATCTCGACATCGATGTCGGGATCCACTCCGTCTGCGGCGTCTCAGTATACCGCGAGCTGTAGCTCGCGGTATATTGAGCTTAGGGTAACGGGAGGATGCTAGTTTGTGTCCTCCCATTACCCTAAGGAGTACTATGGGGAAAAGCCCTGACCCCATAGTTCTCCTTTAACCTGCATAAGGCAATAAATCAAGTACATTTGGTGTAAACAGCAAAAAAGAAATGAAGGTAAGACAACCTTCTGAAAATACTAAATACCTCACTGTTATGCTGATCGCTTAAGCTTTCCAAACACTTATACAGGGTTTTTCACAAAAAGGTGTAGAGAAGGCAGGAGACGTGAACAATCTAGGCCAAAATAGCTGATTTAGAAATATGTTGTTCTAGATTGTTCACTTCTCCTGCCTTCTCCAAAACCTTCACCTATTTGTGAAACACCCTGATAGTTTGTTTCTCATGTGGGATGTGGGAATCCACCAGCTGAGCTTTTGTATTCTGACAGCGGTGGGTGAGCCGCTGTCAGGATTCCTGAACAGTGACTGCAGCTGACTGGCTGTTTTCACTAATCGGCACATAATTTTTCATCCAGCTCCTTTATGTCTTCATATAATATGGGGTTGAGGGATTATGTGCTGTTTTATTATTGGCAATCATTTGGGTGTTTTTTCTAAGGTTTATATGAATGTACCCGAGTAGTGTACTGTAAGTGCTAGTATATAGTTATTTACCCAATATTTAACTTTTAAATAGAAAACACGTTTTTAAGGTGTTAAGAAAATAAAGTGATATTTTTATCTAAGATTAGAGTGTTCTTTTTGTGGAAACTCCATGCTTTTCGCTTATTTCTTTTTGCTGCTTTGATAAAAGTAAATTTAAAATTGACTTTTGTCAAAAGGAGTGGTGCCGAGGGGCAACACACTGCTAGAATGTTGACTGAATTCTGCTGACTTGGCTGAAATTGAGCAGTGTATGACCAGCTTAACCCAGAACAAGGAGGCAGATCAGGTAAGTTGGAGTTGCATACGTGTTCTATGCCACTATCTCAAAGTTTAGAAGCTAGTGGATCAGTTTGACAGCCTGGCATCATCAATTTTCAGATTAAAGGACAGCAATGGCAGTCATCATGCTTCTCACAAGACAGGTTGCCTTGAAAGATGATTTTGTTTGCTATGGGTAACTGATCCTCACACACTGCTTGCTATCATATTAAAAAGGCCAGCAAACATAGCAAATGACACAGTCTGCAAATGGCTAGATAAGATTGCATCTTAGAAAAGCAGCAACATACCTGTTGTACTGCCCTCCTCCCCTTTTGAAAAGTAACTCCACTAATGACCAAGCTCTTACCAATAAGTGTATTATTAAAGCCATCAACAAATGTCAGAGTCTTCAGTAAGCGGTACATCGCTATTAAGAAAGAAAAACATACACATTTTTGTAAATAATTGCCACGTCTAAGGAGAAGTCCTTGAAAACATTTGAGATAGTCTACACTTTCCTAGCTTGTTAACTGTGATATTTTTTAATCCATATCTTTTTTTGTCACCATCTCGCAGCTAATTTCGTCTTCCTGTTTTCCTGCTGCTTTTCAAATTGCTCTGAAGGTTCTATTTGATGTGAAAATTGTTATTACACTTTTCAGAAGAAGTTTTTTCCAGGTGTAGATTGGAATCGCATTCTCCATTCCGCAGACACAGGCCCAGCTGTTTTGAATTGCGTGGTTGACCTGTTTGTTTTTGACAGAACATCAGAACAACAACCGCCTGACAGGATATTCAATCTAGTTTCAGATTCAATTTATGCAAGCTTTCAGTTTTTCTAAGAACACAGACATAAGTAAGAATTAAATTTAATGGAATGTTTTGATTTTGTTTTCAGATGGAAGCACAGTTATATGGAAGATAGCTTCCATACCTGTCTGTCCTTCTGTTCCTTGATAATATCTATCTATCAGGCTCGATGTATAGATAAATAGAAATAGATGTACTATTTTATTACAAAAATATTCAGAAAGCTCGTATAGGTTTACATTGGTGTCCACCCTGCAAATTTTTGCATTATTTATTTTTTATTACAAATACTAGTATACCATTAGAGGAAGTGATGATGCAAATAGTCAATTGTATTGATTAAGATTGGCTTTACATCTGTGTTTTGTGGTAACGTTCAGTCAGAAATTAGTTTTGCCATGAGTTTCTGCAGCATGGGTTAATGCATGATCATTAGGGATATGTGTGGATTTAGTGTGAAGCAAGTTCACCCAAGCCCGTGCAAAACTGTCAGTGACCCATCTCCCCCTTACCCAATAAGCTGTGATCCTGGCATGCCCTGCCCTACAGCTACATGTAACAAAGGGGGGGGGGGAATGCCCTGGCCACAGATGATTGGCGTTGGATGGGGGTGTTTCACTGACAGTTTTGCGTGGGCTTGGGTGACCACCGGCAAACTCGGTTTGCACCAAACTCGCATACATTCCAATGTGCTGAATGCAAATACTGTATCTCCCAATGTGCATGCATTGCAGAACACCACAGTGCACATATGGGAACAATAAGGTGGTGCAGTGTGTTGAAATAAAAGGTCCTTGTTTTTTTTTTTGTGTGTTGTTGCATATGGGCTGGCCTAATGCAAAGTACATTAAGGCACACAAGCGTTTACATGCTGTGATGCACAAAAATGCACAAAAAATGTAAAAAAATTAAGTCTCACCCTATTATTACCGTATTATTTTTCACAGCTCAGTCCCCTAACTCCCATAGTGCATATTGCTTTTTATCCTATTTTTATTTTGCTTTTTATCTGCTTCTGTGTGCAGTAGAAGCTGAGATACAGACAGGGATCGCTCCCTCTTCATTCCTAACCATGCTCTACAAAGGAGATGAGCTCTTGATTGACAGCTCTTATCAGCCCCCCAACAAAAAGCAAGGATCTTGTTCCAGTTCTTGTGACTGAGCTGATTGCTATGAGAAAGTGCCCATTCCCTCTGCATTCCTGTGACCTTGCATGTGTCTGGAAAGTGCAGGGACAGTAAGATAAGAGGTGTGCTGGCTCCTTCGGTTTGGAATGGTGGGGGTGTGGTCTGTCACCTTTTAGACCTCAGCTTCTACTGTACACAGAAGCATGGGATAAAAAGCATCATTCACTGTGGGGTCTATTCACTAAGCTGCCAAAAGGATCTAGCCATAGCTTCGGCTGATCCTTCGTCTAGCTTCGGTCCCAGGTTCAGTAGAACCGAAGGGCTGCTATACGGGCTATTCACAATAGCCCGTACAGCTCCCGATGTCGGCCGAGCGGCTCAGTTGAGCCGAAGGCATATGCATCAGCTCGACTGAGCCGAGGTGAAAGGTGAAGCTGGTCGAAAGGCCGGCCATTGGCCGGCCGACAGCCTGCTACGGACTGCTGGGCGGAGCCAGCCGTCATCTCACGGCTGGCTCCGGCCACTTGCACAGGCAGATCAGCGTCCCTGGTTACCAGATAACCAAGGACACTGATCTCCAGATAGCCCAACTCTCCCGGCCACCCGTGAGAGAGTTACTTTCTGCCGGAAAGTTTTACTCTGCTCGATCGAGCAGAGTAAACCTTTCCCTGCTCTGTTGTCTTTTTTTTTTCTTCTGATATCGGAGCCGTTGGCTGCCATCAGAACAAAAAAATAAATAAGCATAGGAATGCATAGCTACATTCCTATTGGCTATTTCAATTTGCAATAGCCAATAGCAAACTAGCTATTGCACCCGCCCACTGCTGCTGTCAATCAGCAGAGGGGACCTGCAGTTCAATCAACAGAGGGGACCTGCAGCCAACAGAGCAGGGAAAGGTTTTCTCTGCTCGATCGAGCAGAGTAAAACTTTCCGGGAGTGTTTGTGTTTTTTTATTTTTATTTTGACGGCAGCAGAACCGCCCGGCCAATAGATTCGGCCGACCCAAAGCCATTCGAAGCAAGCCGATGTAAAAGCCTGAAGTGAATAGCCGAACAGTGTTCGGCTCACTTCACTTGGGGTCGGTTGTTCACTCGGCTGCACTCGACAGCTTAGTGAATAGAGCCCTGTAGGTTAGATGAGGTTAGATGTGAAAAAAATACATGGTGAAACTTCTGCAATAATTCCTAACATGTCACAATGCAGTATCCAGCAAAAGCAAATGTTTAAAAAATAGAAGTCTCTTTACCGATAAAGAGCAGTCCTTGAGATCATTAGTCTGCTAGGTGCAGAAAAACACATATCCTCAGTCTACTCTCCCCTAGAGAATAGAGTAAGCATATCAGTCCAGGGATTCTATGGTGACCCTAAATGATGCCTTAACAAAGACGGTGCCCTCTTTCTGAAATTCAGATAATAGCATTATTATGGGGGAGCACTAGACATGTGCACCAGCAAAAAAATTGTTTCACTTTGCCTTCATTCGGATTTTGCGTTATTTCGTTTTTTACGGCATTCAGGTCCGAAAGTCAATTCTTTTCGGAATTTGGATTTGGACGAAATTCGGTAGCGGTAGTATATACGAAATTTCGTTTTAATTCCGTTTCGTTTTCATTCGTTCGTTGCAGCAAAGTGACATTTAAGAGGGAAAAAAAAGTTTTTTTTTCTCAAATGTCACTTTGCTGCAACGAAATTTCGCCCAACAAATGAAATTTCGTACAGACTACAGCTAATTAATTTCGGAATCGGAAATTCTGATTCGTTTGCATTCGCTATATCTGTAATTCGGAATTCGGATACATCCGAGTCTACGAATTTCTGAAATTTTGTCCGAATTACAATTCGGAACAAAACGAATCGCACATGTCTAGGGAGTACTACGATTTCTGTAAAAGCTAATAAATACCTGGAAGTGTTACACTTACAAATTACTTAGCATGCATGGACTAAACGTGCCAAATATATTTGATACAAGGTGCACTCTAGTGGATTTCTATGAAGTGAGTTGTAAATGGAGAATTTGAGAAAAATGGATGCATAATATGTAAAAACGAGATGATCTGATTTACCTGCCAAACACGTAAGTAAATAATGTAAACAGAACTGGTGATCCTTTGAGTGACAGAAATCTCCATGCAGGAAGCCAAGCAACTGTTCAGCATCTGTTTCAACAAGATTTCCCTGGACAATGTTCTAATGATATGGTTCACTATAAAATGCTTTATTCTGAAGCAGGTTTGTGAGTGTTTTGCTTGCAATATTTTGGTTATTTGCTGTTGATGAGGAGTGACTGCACAGGAGTCTATGAAAACCCATTAGTAATAACGCAGTCTTTTAAAGCTTTCAAAACAAAAGCAACACTGTGTGGAGACCCCTAAATCCTACTAAGGATTGGCAATAAAAGTCAAATCCTAGATCCCATCCATCACTAGGCTGTAGGTGCAGCAATGCATGACTTTTAGTTTTACTGGTGCTAGTAATGTACGTTTATCATATATTTCAGGATATACAAGCTACAAATGTACAGTTTTTAAACACTATAAAATATGTTTTGAATGCATACAGTGAAGATCTCTTCCCACTTAGAACTTCTTTTTTCCATTCAAGCATAGCTGTGGTACATCAAGCCACCCCATTGTAATTAGTAATCTGGTCTACTGGGAATGGCAGTAGAGTTGGGCTTGATGTTGGAGTCGAACATGAGTTTGACTCGAACATCGCTAGTTCGTGTGTTCCCCGCGAAGTTCTAAAGTTCGAATTCAAACCGAACTCGGGCCTGTTCGGCCCATCTTTAAATGGCAGTTTTTGATCATGCATATAAACAATAAAAGCAACTTTACTTTAAAGATCCCTTTTTTGCTGCAGATGCTTGGCAATATGATCTTTGCCCTCAGTTCACTAGTACCAATTCAGTTGGGTAAAAATTAAATTTTTCTTGCTGTCTGTGACCGAATTGTGTGGATCCACCATCATTTCCTGTTCAAGTGACACCAGGAAGAGTAATGACAAGGTTCAGGTGTTACCAGGGCAGAAAGTGAGGTTTAATCTAAGGGCACAGCAATAAAAATTTGATAGAAATAAACTATATCACTGTATACGTAAAGTTTCATGTTCGTATTGGTGTTTTTTACACACTTCGAAAAGTTCTCTACCTTTTTACTTTTTAATGAATGGATACCCAATGTTTAGTCTATTTGCAAAGTGAAGTTCCCTCATGATTTCCAGTGTGTCTTTAACATTTTGCATCTAAAAGTGGAAACTTGGAATAATTGGAAAGAGTCAGAAATTGCTGATCCAGTGGGTGTGGAGAACCTATTAGCACTCGGCAGTATGCACATCGTTGAATTAATCAGAGAGGCTTATAGGATTTAAAATGAATTCAATTTCTGCTTTTATACATTTCTCATGGAAAGTTATGTTCCACAAGTAATTCCTTCCTCTTTAAGAGCTATTGTGATTTATAGCTGCTGTTAGGTAAAATCTTACGGAAACGGTGTGCAGTTTTAAAATCATTGCTGGATATGATACTTACAATTCCTAGAGGAGATGAAGCTTTGCATTGGTTTTGAACGGCAGCTTCCTCCAGGCAAGTAAAATGAGTTAACTACTAACCAGCAAACATTGTTTTATTCAGAAGGTCCACTTTATATACTGTCATCTAACTGCATCCCACTGATGCTTATTCTAGTGACAAGTGTTATTGGGCTGGATTGCATATTTGTGACGACATCACCTCATCACAGAGTGACAGAAGGAAGAACTTTTGTTAGAGCCCATTAGCACATACGCATTGTTGAAATGTGCATTAAATGCACATTTTACTGCATTTTACCGCAATGTGTGATAATGCACAGAAATAAGTGTGATGCGCACCCAACACACCTAGCCAGCATACCAAAAAGCATGTGCATTTTAGCACACTGCTATGCACAGATGTAAATCATTACTGCATTGTGGTCTGCTGCTTTGAAAAATAGGGGGCAGTTAATTTTTTTCTCTCCATTTTTATGGTGTGCTCACTTTCAGGCTGGATTCATACCTCTCTGTACACAGTATCAACAAACATGCATTTGCATGTACTGTCACTGTTATAGAAAAAAATAACGTGCATTGATTCACCATTTATTATAACAATTTCCTGTGTTGACATGCGTTAAAAACATCTGCATTAAAATGCATAGGTATAACTGAGCCCTCAAAATGAATGGGCAGCCTTAATACAGTATGCCTCAATGCTAGCCAGACTGTAAAGGGTCTATGCTAGCTGCCTGGCTATTATTCTGACCCATTGACTTCAACGGCAATAAATAACAATGTGTGCTACAAGTTTTTTAATGCAATATTGCAAAGTCCACGATCTTTTTTTTTACCTTGGTTTCATTCACCACGCAAAAAATATCCTTGAAAAATAGATCCACCAACTTTAACCAGGGAAATTATCCACAACTTGGCATGTGTTCTGAAATCCACATCAAATGTGCTCCAAATGTTATTCAACGCCACCTTCAGAAAGGCTCACGCACCAGCTGGGGCGGACCTCAAAATATAAAGATCCTATGCACATTTCCACCATTATCTCCAGATCTCACATAGGAGTAAAAAAAACATCCACATAGGAATGACCCAATTATTTCACAATGGATCTCTTTTCCATCATTCCAACTTGTTCTCCTTAAACTCTCTCAGTGTAGGAGGGATACAAACATGAAATGCAGTCCAACAGTCTAACACTGCTTTATTAAAAATGAAAACTGAATAAAAAACATATATTTGTCCTTGTATTACGTAAGTGCACCGGACACTATAATAAACAGCACGCAAGTGTACATAGTTACATAGTTATTCAGGTTGGAAAAAGACACAAGTCCATCAAGTTCAACCTATGATAAACAGCATGCAAGTGTAGACCATAACTGTCATCCACATAAGGTCCCACCACAAAAATGAAAGCTCCGGTCGCCTTTAGCTCTGTGAGCAGAAAATCCTAGTTTTGTCCTTTCACTCAGGGTGGGAAATATAAACCAACGTAATGATGTCACCTGCTAAACCTTGCTCCGTGCATTTCAGTGAATTACTTCATCAGGAGGATCTTGCAAACATACAACATGAATGCAGATCAAGAAAGTCAGAATTCCTTCTCTACATACTTTCTGGGTTAGTAACTCAAATTATTGAAGCCAGGGGGTCAGCATGACTTTCAGGCAACTAGTATTTTCAGAATGTTTAGACAGCCACTTTTCCCATGAGCACAAGGTTCACATATGTGGGGTAAGCAAAATTTTGTTAAGCAATTGGATGTAACTTTGACATGATGATATCAGAATGGAATAAGTTATAACCCCTACTTAAAGAGTAGTTAGATCTGATATTTTAGTTTGTAATAGCAAGAGGAGTTTAGGCTCTTTTTAACACGAGGGTTAAGGCCAGCTGGTCACATGGCTGCTACATACACCCTGATCTTTGCAGCCTTCAGGGTCTGCCTGATTGTGGGTGGCCCAAGCCTTGTAGCACCACCACCCTACTCTCTGTATGCACGTGTAGTATTCATGTGTATTGTTCATACACATAGGTGCCAGTTCTGGGGGATAGCGCCACCTTCCCTCACACAACCTGCACAGTCCATAAGATGTTTTATGTGACATGTTTGTACACATACAGGGAACTAGTGGTGCAGTCTTTCCCTCTTACTACCCAGGCTAGGAGCTGAACACTCAACGCTCAGTTCCCCACTTAGGTTCACTTGCAGTCACCAGTTACTCCAGCCCTCGCTAGCAGCAGACTCCGCCGGGGTGCACAGACCTTCACCACTTTACAAGACCTTCACTTTCCTTTCTAGATCACACTTGATTGTAGAATGCCCAAATGGATATATCTTCTCATAAAAATGTAGTTGCATGAAGAGTTTTTTACAAAGTTTATAGACTTTAAAAAAGAGCTATACATGCAATTTCCTCCATGTGATATACTCCGCTTCACTGTCAGTAAGGTGCTGGCAGATATCTCTTACAGAAGACACTTTCATTTCGCTATCTGCAGTAAAAGGGTTGCTCGCTAAGGGGGTTTAAGGGCTCATTTGAACTTCTTCCATGCTGCTGCTGCCAATGGAGCAAATTATAATTTCCTCTCTCCAGGTTGTCCCACCCATGCAAAAATATCAACCCACAGGTGGGCAGAGGCAGCCAACCCAGACTGGTAGGGTAAAGGGCGAGAGAACCCAAAGGGGACTTACACCCCTTTACATCTTCAATGGAAACAAGGATGTGTTGCATTGCATGGCTCAAGCCCCGTCAATATCATCATGACAGGCTCTTTTTAGTGTATACTTCCTCTTGGAAAGCCAGAGAGATGTAAGAAGTAATATTTTTTAGTTTGTCTGGACTCCATATAATGTTTCAATGATCTAGATGGTATCGCTATATATATGCTTTGGTCACCCTATGTAATGTATTCTATATTTGCCAAACTTATGGATTCCGCATTAGAAAAAATGGAGGACTCAGCACAGTGGACATTGGAAGAAATGCCATGTTAAACACATTTTGGCAGTGGGGGCAGTAGAAGAAGTAGCTGAGCAGGCATTACATTCTTCTTGGGTGTAAGACTAACCTAACTTTATACGCAAACTAACACTATGGGGTCTATTCACAAAGCTGCCGAAGGATTTAGCCGTAGCTTCGGCCGATCCTTCGGCTAGCTTCGGCCCCAGTACCCCTTTGGTTCAGTAGAACCGAAGGGGTGCTCTACGGGCTATTCACTATAGCCCGTACAGCTCCCGAACGTGGCTGAGCAGCTCAGTCGAGCCAAACGCATATGCCGACAGCCTGATTTTGACGGCTAGGCGGAGTCTCCCGCTTCTGGCCGCCAAGGAGAGAAACATTGCGGTTTCTTTTTTTTCTTTATTCCGACACAGAGCCATGTCAGAATAGAAAAAAAATAGCATTGTACCCGCCCTCTGCTGCGGTTCTCCATCAGGTCCATCAGCAGAGGGCGCGTATAGTTTACTATTGGCTATTGCAAATTGAAATAGCCAATAGGAATGTAGCAATGCATTCCAATGGGAAACATTTTGTAAAAATTTTTTTCTATTCTGACATCGCGCCAGAATAAAGAAAAAAAAAAGAAAAAG
Source organism: Nanorana parkeri (assembly GCF_000935625.1). NCBI lineage: Eukaryota > Metazoa > Chordata > Amphibia > Anura > Dicroglossidae > Nanorana > Nanorana parkeri. The sequence continues at coordinate 1,140,255 of NW_017306378.1, forward strand.
CAGTGTTTCTCTCCTTGAACCTTTTCTGCATCATACTCACCTTATCATGTGCTCCTGAGCCTCTGCTTCAAAAGACAGCAGATACCACAGCAAAACAGAGCAGTGTCCAGATCCCAGAAGCAGAAGCTCCACCTTTTGCCTCTTTTCAATATAAATGCTGTCAATTAACATTTTTAAAAATTAATATGGACAATAATATATGGGCAAGCAGAGTTGAGAACTCATCTTAAAAAATTATCTTTCAAAACTCAGTCATTAAATGATTCTGTAAGGTCATTGTAGAAACTGCATTTTACAGGTTTCATTTTCTTTACAACAATACCCAGAGGGGAAAAAAAAGTTAATAGAGAACAATAGGGAAATGAGCAGTCATTATATCAAAGTGTTATGCCTGCTGTGTGTCCAAATTCAAGCAGTAATTGCCACTTCCTTCTAGACCATTAATTATTCCTTTCATATTTGTGTTTTTGTAGAATATTGTAAGATGTGAATATAATGGCACTGATAAAGGTGTTGAATTGATTGCCGGGTCCTCATTATTGCTATTTGTCTAAAAGCGTTGTGATCCAGTAACACATAGGCATTCAGGTGAACAAAATGTTGAATTGAACTTGCAAGAACTGTATTACCTGCCAACAATTTGCATTTTAATTCAGCAAGTTCTCAGTTCTTCAGTGTGGCCAGGTACAACTGCCAGACAGCTAAGTCCTGACTATTCGCTTTTCTAAACTGCAATTTATTGCATCCGAATGTGTCCACTAAAAAATGATTTGCTTTATTCCAAGTTAGAATATGAGACAAGGTAAAGCTCTGATGCATTACTGTTGTATCTTTGTTTTGTTTCATGATCTAATTTAAGATAAGGTGTTAAAAATATGTTTTAGTGGATACAGGGTGTGATATTCACAGTTTTTCATTTAGATGTTGCTGAGCTTGGGAAAAAGCCCAAATCTTCACCTACATTCTCTGAGCTGGGTATGCATGGACTAACCTGCAGCAAGTGATATACCATATGCAACATGCATTTGGTCAAGTGTGCACTTCAGTAGTGAAGGAGCATTTCACTGATGAGGTTTTTTTCTCTTCTTTCTCCTCCACAAAGCAAGCTTAATTTGTTAGAATCACAGTATTGTATCATTCAGTAAAGCGTGATTGGCTAAACCTGCCACACTCTCCTCTCCCAGTCTTAATGTTCATGTTTAGTTGATAACTGGAGGCAAGTAAAAAGTCAGCTTGAGCCCCCCTTTAAAACAAAAATGTCAGCATAGCCAGGGCCTGACAGCTGGGCGGAGCCAGCCGTGATCTTACGGCTGGCTCCGGCCACTTTCAGAGAGATCAGCATCCCTGGTTGCTAACCAGGGACACTGATCTCCAAGCATCTGACTCTCCCTGGCGCCCCGGGAGTCTCCTGCTCCCGGCTGCCAAGGAGAAAAACCCCGCTGTGTCTTTTTTCTTTATTCTGACACGGAGCGATGTCAGAATAAAAAAAAAAAAAAAAAGTCCCATTCAAAAGCATTGGGACATTACTATTGGCTATTTCTATTGCAATAGCCAATAGTAAACTAGCATTGTACCCGCCCTCTTTTGCAGTTCCCCACCAGGTCCACCAGCAGAGGGCGGGAACAATGCTAGTTTACTATTGGCTATTGCAAATTGAAATAGCCAATAGTAAACTCTCAATGCTTTTGAATGGGAATTTTTTTTTTCTCTATTCTGACATCGCTCGTGCCAGAATGAAGAAAAAAAGACACAGCTGTGTTTCTCTCCTTGGCGGCCGGGAGCGGGGGGCTCCCGGGGCGCCAGGGAGAGTTTTTAAATTTTTTTAACTTTTTTTTTTTTTACAGCAGCAGAGCCGCCGGACAATAGGAAACTATTGGGCGGAGCTAGCTGTCACTGCTAGCTCTGCACAATCGTTTTCTATTTACTTTTTTCTACTTTTTTCACTTTTTTTCTGTTCTGCTCGGTGCCTCTGAGGGACCGAGCAGAACAGCCGAGCCAAATGCCGCTCGGCGGCATTCGGCTATTCTCTCACTGCTGTTCGGGATCTTTCAGAATAGCCCGAACAGCAGTGTGAAGCCTGCCGGAGGTTCGGCTCAGCCGATCCAGATGTTGGATCGGCTGAGTCGAACTCCTTCTGCACTTCGGGTCAGCCGAACATGCTGAGCATGTTCGGCTGATTCGAGGCCACACGAAGCAATCCGATGTACGGCTGATTTTAGCCAATATACGGCTGAAATCAGCCGTACCAGCCTGAAGTGAATAGCCGAACGGTGTTCGGCTCACTTCACTTCTGATCGGTCATTCACTCGGCTGCCCTCGGCAGCTTTGTGAATAGACCCCATAGTATTACATCTCTCTAGACTTAACTTAAATCATGGACGATATTAAGTCTGCTTGCATACATTCCCAAACTGAACAAATGAAAATATAGAAAATCAATCATCTCTTAAGTCCTTCACATTCATGCATAATCCCTATATGAATAGTACCCTATAAACATTATTAGTAGTATTAGTTATCTTCTAACAGTTTTACATTATACTCCTGACACCTGCACTGCATCCACAGTGTTGCATGTTATACTCCTGACCCCTCTACTGTATTCACTATGTTGTACATTATATTTCTGACTCCTGTACTCTATACACTATGTTGACATTATACAGATGATCCCTACACTTCATTTACTATGTTGTACATTATATTCCTGACCCGTGTACTCTATACATTATAATTTATTCACTATGTTATACACTTTACATGCTACCTTATGTACATGTAAAGGATACAAGATATTCCTGTATCCTGCACTGTATACGCTATGTTGTACATTATATTCCTGATCCCTGTACTCTATACAGTATGTTGTACATTATATTAAGCCGGGCAACAGAGTCCTAACTAGTTTTATCACACATGGTTTTTGCCACCTAAAATCCTTCAACTCATCCTCAGCCACAGCAGTTGTTGCAGTACTCAGCAGAACGGTCAGTGTCAAATAATATTTTCTAAATATTTTATGCCGTGTAATTGGTGTTTATCACAGTATTTCCTGTAGAGCTACTGGGTTGCTGCACTTTAAATAGCCTGTATAGACTAAAGTTGTATCTATCTAAATAATAGTATAGTATAAATATTAAGTAGCATAACATTTTCTAGCAATGCTGACAGATAACAATTACTCAAATATAAATCAATATGAAATGAAATATATTCTGTTTCCTGTCTGCTGTTTTGGGCTCTCCCCAATAGCAAGCCACCCTGTGGCTCTAGTCACATGGACCACCACTAGAGGTAGCAAAGTACAGCAATGTATTCAGGGCTTGTAAGCATGAAATATTTTCCGTTTGTACCCAGACATAAAGGGCAGCAGAGGAGCATATACTGTTAGCTTAATTAGATAACTGTACTTGAATAAACATTGTAAAACCAGAAAATGCCTGTTCCTGGTCAGTCATGCACTTAGAAGTGAAGTTAGACAATTATCATAACAAATTGAAGGACTTTTCCTCATGGCAGGTTTCTCAGCAACCACGCAGACTCAATCTGTTATAGATAAATAAATAATTCCTTACAATAATTTCAGTTCAGAATGTTATCAAATTATCTTTTACGTAAATTAAACAACCACAATTTAGGGAGTTTACCATTTATAGAGAATGCAAAGTAGATTGCTATTTATTTCGTTATTTATTACAGGTAGGAAAAAACCCCCACAAAGCACAAAGTTTTTACAAATTTACAGTGCCGTGTAAAGCTCCCCCACCCACATCAAACACCTTATACTCCCTTTATCACAGTCACCAATAAAATACCATGAATCAGGGCTTGGGTATAATGATTGGTCACCAGGTGTCTGAGTACTGAACTATAGGAGGAGGCCACTTGCCCCCCCCCCGCCCCCATACCCAGAAGCACCAGGCATTTGTCAGTGGTGACTAGTGGAAAAGAAGCGATATGTGAGTACCAAGTAGTTTGGGGGTGGGCTTTACAACATAACAGGGTCAGTATATACTGTATACTATGTATATGTATATATATATTTATATATATATATATATATATTTATTTTTTTCAGCACCAGGGGGACTTTTCTTATGTTTTCCTCCGTCTCCTTTGATCATTGTTGTAAAGCCCACTGTTTACAGATTTACAGAGCTCAATGGCTCAAGATGCAATTTGCACAAACAAGTGAATGAGTGAAAAGCATGACTGATCCCCTATCAGGAGCATCACTCAGAGATTTCAGTCATACAGAATGAGGCAAAAAAAAAAAAAGCAGAGAGCAACTGTTGTGATATGTCTTTAGCTAACCCATAGTGCTCTGGAAGCCTTTTTGTATTAAATATTATTTTGTAAAGCAAAGATTGTATACAACTAGTAAAGATATATAGAAATTTTAATAAAATTGACCTCAAACCATTATCGTTTCCTATTAACTGGAGTTTAGAGTTCATTCCGAGCTATTTTTTTAAAAGTCCCCAGCCTTTGGCCCTTCAGATTTTTTGCGATATGCACCACCACTCCATTGCTGTCCCCCACCTCTAGACATCCTCAGTCTTCTGGGTTGAAAAACACTATGTGTAACTCAACCCGGAAGACCGAGGGCATACTGTGAGTGCAGGTCATCATAAATGCGCCCCATGAGGGGTGTCACCACAGCATCACATTCTGCATCATGAATAACCACCCAATTGTGGAGAAGGCCCAAAGACATCTGGTAAAAGGTAAGCATATAAAAAAAACATACAATAAAGATGGTGAGGAGGGGGGGCTGAAGGGAGGGGAGCCCAGAGTTGGGTTTTAAAGCACCTTATTTTTTTTTTCAAAACAGTTCTCCATTAAAGAGTGTGCAGCAAAGTTAATATTATGTGAAAACCTGAAAGTTCCTTCTTAGTTATAAATATCACAGGCTGAAGCATAATTTCTGGGAAATTCATGCTGCAAATGAAATTGTAACCATTAGGGTAATATTGTCAATAAAGTTAATTCAGAATCGCTATTTCATTTTATAATTTTATAGCTGCAGCTGACATATATTCATTCAGTGATGACCTATTGCATCATTAATTATAACCTGAGACAGAAATAAAAATGCATTTATTTTGAATTACATATCACTGCAATGCATGAACATAGGACTACATAATCATTAGTGGCATTACTCATGAACAAATGGCTCACCTTAGTTTAACAGATCTCTGTTATAATTCTTCTTCTTTTCATAGGGCTTTACAAATTATGTGAAATGTTTCATACACAGTTTTTTTAGCCAGATTGATGTATAATTTAATTTTAGTGCACACACGTCTGGGGACCAAAGTGACCTCAAGAAGTCAACCACTGCCAATGACTTGTTATCATCGAGCCCGACTTCAAGATATATGTTTTCATAGCTGTCCCAATGGTTTTAAAATAAATAAATGCTGCTAAGGCTGCAATACTTACCTCCTCTCTAATGCAGTAATTATTTTCCAAAACTAGAGGTCCTCAGACTTCCAGATACAATGACACCCAGTGGAGGTGGGCTTTAAAGCGAACATATCAGAAGAAAAAAAACACCAACAACCTCCCCTCCCCTGTCCTAGGTACCTATTGGTGTCTGTACTTACCCTTACCAACACTACTCAGCAGCTCCAATTTCCATAGCCACACTGTAAAAATCTGCATATAAAGGAGTACCGTATTTGCCGGCGTATAAGATGAGTTTTTAGACTTAAAAACATCCCTCGAAAATCGGGGGTCGTCTTATATGCCGGGTATACAATCCGGCGTATACCATATTAAGTGTACATTTAGCAACCGACCTGGTCTGACATGCCCCATCTCTCCCTTTGTCAGCCCGCTGGATGTGCGGTAATGCTGTATGTACGGTAGCTTCGGCTACATACAGTATACCGCGCTGAGCCAATCACGGCGAGCGATGTATTCTATTAATGAATACAAAGCCTGCTCGGATTGGCAGAGGTTGTGTACATCGCTTGCCGTGATTGGTCCAGTTTAGTTACGGATCTGGTTGACATGCAACACTAAAAAAAGGGTCATTTAAATGGTTTGGATCTCCAGGCAGAAACAAAAACCTTTTTTTCTACTGAAAGAGGGAGCCTGCCACTTATGTAGCAGTTCTTATTGCTGTTGCTTTTCCTTATACTGACCATTCACAGGCTGGCAGAGTGACAAGAACTGTGTTATAAAATTGCAGCAGAGAGGCCAGAGCTGTGCTGTATGGCAGAGCTGTGTAAATCTCAGGACTGGAGGAGGGGTGTCCACAGCAAAATCGTTGGCTGAGGCAGCTGGTGCTCACGTTTTATAGGGGGGGTATTGGCGATGCTGGTGAAGTTATAGCTTATAGAGGGTAATGAACTGATATGGACTGATTTGCCATAAATACTCACATGAAACTATTAGCTTAAAGTGATTCTGTGCTTTACCCATTTTAATACAGACCTCCATAGACACATATACATACCTCCTTTTTTTCCAGATGCTGTGTTCAGCCACCAGGAATGAAATGAAAGTCTTGTGTAAGCTATAAGGATCGATATATATAGCGATCCCTGCTATATATATATTGCTGGGTGATTGCAGCCAAAAACAGATCACTTATAAAGGTGGGTGTTGGGTGTCTAGGTTCAGTTCTTTAATGATCCAAAATTGTGTGCCTTTGTCAACCTGACTCATTCTTATAATGTTATGCTAACAATTTATGCAAACCATTTTCCCCTCTGTGTGCACCGTAATGTAGCATTAAAACTGGAATAAAGCTCTTCTAAAGTGAAACACATACTTTGAGCTTTACCATTCTGCTATTTTACATTAAGGTCACACTAATGTGATATCATTTTAATTCGCATTGATTATTATATATACAGTTTATATTGTTAATTATATTGTGCAGTTAATGTATGGGTGTGCAAATTACATAAATGTTGCATTGTGAAAATGTACAGGAAAATGCATTTTTTAAACTTACTGTATCCACATTTTCTACTACATTAAAGCCCTATCTGTATAATATGTTAGGGTAGACAAAACTACAAAGCTAAAAGGCTTAATGTGTGGAACCAAAACAACATCAAAACGGTAAAAAAATGCTCTGGAACTCGAGGGGATTTAGGGAGAAAAAGGCCTGGGGACTCAGGTGGTTAATAGATGCATTTTTCACCAATTTGATTTAAAAGTCGGTGAATGTAATTGTTTCACTTTTATTGTGCGTTGTTTTCTTGACTTTAAACGTTATTGTATTTCAGCTTCTGTTACTTGTCAAGAAAACACATTACTACACAGGAAGTGACTGTAGGGCACAGAGCATAAAACCAACTTGCTGACTTGCAGTTGTGAAAGTGTAGGAAATTCACTTAGAGTGAAGCTGCCCGCTGTTTGGTGTGTGACTGGCTTGTCAGCAGAAATGTGAGCTTGCATCACTAGATAGAAATGCTTCCCTGTAGATATCATCAGCTGCCCTCTTCTAGATCATTCATATGACTAGGTCTGATAATTATAGTGCAAAGACCATGCCTGAAAGGGCCACTAAACATAAATTACAAGTTGGTTTATGCAAGGGACTTTTAGGGGCTACTTCATAACGGTTGAAATTGCTATTTTGCTGTTTTTTTCTCACTGGAAATATTATATGTGACAGTTGTGCCTGTTTATAATGCTGCTCTGGGCAACTTCTACGCTATTTTGGCCATAATTTGACTAACTGTGAAAGTACTATAATGAAATCTATTTCACGGATAACTTCACTTGTTTTTAAAGATTTTCTATATTTTTTATCTAACATTTCACATATAATTAATGTCGACCTAAGTTGGGTGTATTTATATTGTCAGTATGCTGGAGAAGAAACTTTCATGAAGGTGGTATATTTGAGGTTTATTTATACACTACAATTTGCTTATTTTTGGCCTTCTTTATAGATTCTGCTGTCTGTTCTACTTTTCACTCTTTTTTTTACTTCAAAGAACAACTGCAGGTAATAAATAAAACCAGCTAACTTCAGCAATCATTGCGGGTGTTTTCAAATTAGGATGTTCACTCATGTAGCTTTAAAGTGACACTAAACTCAAAAGTTAAAACTTAAAAATTCATTCAAGTACCCTAAGGCCTCATTCACACATTGCATAGTCGGGCCGTACAGACCTGTGCGGCGTGCACGGCTGTATCGGGCCATTCCCGAAAGTACAGGTGCTGCGTGTGATTGGACGCAGCAGCCTGTTCTTCCCTATGGGAGGACGCGGCCATACGCTGACATACACACACCCGTGGCACATTCGTGCGGGTTCAGGTGCCTGTGTTCGGACGCAAACAGGATGCATCTGTGTAAAGTATCCACCGCTCCAAGCTCACTCCTATGATAGACTATAACTTCAATACAAATTAGTAAACTAACCATGGAATTGTAGTCCATCACAGGAGCGAGCTTGGAATGGTGGCTACTTTACAACACACAGGGACCATGGGGAACAAAAGTAGCCACCCCCCAGAAGGAAGGACAGTGTCAGCACCAATTCAGAGGGGATTGGAGGATCTACAGCCGAGATATACACAAATAAGATACATTTTTGTTAATAGTTAAGGTACTGTTGACTAAATCTGGAGATCACCTCATAGCGTCTTTGAGACTGTACTGTATAAGTAAGCACATTTGAATGTCCAAGGTAGGGTTGATTCTGAATGATGGTTGTGAAAAACTTCTTGGACTGACCTGGGAATTCTTCTGCTGCATCAAAAGAAAAAGTTCTCAGATCACCACAAAGAGGACTTAGGTAGACTGGTACACTAAAGCAATGCCTTGATTAAAAATTAAAGTACTGAGCAGGTAGGCTACAATCTTTCATCTGCCTCTCAAGCTTTAATTTTTTATTATTGACTGGACTGTACTTTTAAATCTGAACTTAAAGTGACATTAAACTCAGGATTTCAATCTTAAAAATAAATCCATGTACCCTAACTATTAACAAAACAGTACCTTATTTGTGTATCATTTGGCTGTAGATCCTCAAATCATCTCTGAGGTGCTGCTTACACCGTCCTTCCTTCTGACCCTAACACTTAACACGATATCTAATATTCGCCTTTAACCCAACACTTAAATGTGATCATCTATCTCCTGACCCAAATCCAATTCCTTAGCCACCATTATCATGGTTAACCAAAATATATAGCTACCACCTGAGGTTTCAGACGAATATCTAACTCATTGGCCTCATACTTACTGCATAATGGATTATAGTCCCTCAGTGATATTTGCAAAGTCTATTCATACTAACACCAACATTCTAGAGAAGAGAAGTGCTGGATATAGGGACCCCTTCATGCTAATATATCGATCACAATCGATATATTTACACCTTAACAGGTCATCCCTGTCTAATTCTGTTGATAGGACCAGAATTACGGTAGAGAATTGCATGCTTTCATTATTTCTTTTTATGCGTTTATTGATGAGTAAGGATAATTATGTGTTTCCCCGCCTGTCCAACCTGGCTACCCATCAGTTTTGCATCAAGGAAATGCTTTCAGAGTCTCCTCCACGCTTATTGAAATTGCTACCCCAGGGGAAACCTTTATCCCCCATTTGTACAAGGATGCAGCACACTAAAGCCACCATTTGATTGTCTATATGGGAAGGAGATTATTGTTGATTGTTGTTCCAAAGTTTGCTAATGCTCATTATCAGTTTTGAAGTTGACTCTATTGTCCAAGCGATGCTTAATTTGCATTTACTGTAATACATACAAATGTTGGGCTCAGAACAGTTGGCCAAAGTGTTCGGAGAAACCGTGCATTGATCCACTTCTTCATTGATCAGTCTGGACGCCAGAACCTTATTGTGTGTAGTTAGCTAAAGCTTTACAAATAATCTCCAAAAGCTTTGTTAACGGCACAGCAGTTCCTTTCAAAGCTCTCACTATCAGTTCACTTATTTAAAGAGAAGTTGTTTTTTTTCCTCAACAGGACAACATTTGAATTTGCCCATTAAGTTACAGCCAAACTAGAAAAAAAAAGTCAGACTTGTAAAAATCCATTATATTGTTCTTAGCAAATTAAAATGTGCTGTTTTCCTTGTGCTGATAAATACAGAATGACAGCCTCTTTTAGCAGGTGTCACGCAATTAATCTCCAGTCTAACAGAGTGGAAAGTGAAGATCGGGACCTTTTGAAGTTCCTTCACCTCTGGCAATTACATTACTACAATTACATTTACAGCTGCAGGAAAGCCAGAATAGCTCTGTGGCTCAACTAATCCCACTGACAGGCTGCAGTAAGCATTAAACCTTGCCAACAGGCTACAAGGAGCCACATAAACAATATTCATTTCATAAAAAGAAAAAGAAAAAAAACATTTAAGTGCCATTACCACCGCATCAAATTTATCTGTTATGAACAAACTGAAATGTGTGTTATTTCAACAGTTTCTCATGCTAAAGGGTCAGTATAATTGTTCTCCAATGCTATTCACCTTTAAAATACCGCACATGTCATGTCTTATATACATTTTATAACGTTGTTAGGATAGAAATCTTTTGTTTTCGACATTAAAATGTTTTGTATTAGCCTTTGTACCATACAGTATGTTCTACTATTCGTTTTTTTTTTCTATTTAGCACTCATTACTTACAAATTATATATGCTTTTTTGTTCAAAGGAGAAAAGAGAACCAACAAAATTATAATTTTGAATGTGCCACTGTTTAGTTGTTTTCAAGGTGCAAGCTTAAAGTGTATTTCCACTTTTGCAGTCAAATTTGAGAAAAAACCCCTCTATATGTTTGTTATGTGTCCCTATTCACACAGTTTACTGAAAAATATATATTTTTTAATTCTTACCTTTTTAGATGTGTTTTTGCAGCAGGAAACATGGCTGAAAACTAAAATCTGAGGATTGTGTTTCTCTCATTAACATACAGTGGAGAAACCCCTCACAGCCCCTCCTAACATTACAAAGAAGGAGAAGCAAGTAACAATTTAAACCCTTAAGAAGCCAAGAAACTCTGACATAAGGAAACGCAATTTAAACTGCAAAAATCATTTTTTTTTTTTAGCATATGCGATGTGATTGGGAACACGTAACAAATATAAAATAGGTGTTATCCCAATTTGGCTGTGAATGTAGAAATACACTTTAACCACTTAAAGACCAGGTGTTTAGACCCCCTTCAAGGCCAGGCCATTTTTCAGTGTTCAGCGCTGCAGTACTTTGATTGACGTTTATTCCGTCATGCAACGCTGTACTGAAATTAATTTTATACCATTTTTGGGGGACAGATAGAGCTTTCTTTTGGTGGTATTTAAACACCACTACGGGTTTTATTTTTACTATAATTAGGAAAAATTACAGAAAATTTTGAAAAAAATTAGTTTTTTTTACATTATGTTAGGAAACATTTATTATTACACGTTTTTTTGGTAAAATATAAAAGATCGGGTCACGTCAGGTAAATATGCCTCTAATCAGTTTAGTTGCCCTTCTCTGCAGTTTCTCCAGTTCCATAACATCCTTTCTGTGAACTGGTGCCCAAAACTGAACTGTATATTCAGGGCCGGCCTTAGGCCTTTAGGCGCCCTGTGCGAGAAAGCTTTACAGCGCCCCTCAGTGACCACACCCCTCAGTGGCCACACCCTTTAGTGGCCAAACCCCCAGTAACCACACCCATTTATTACCCATATTTTTGGTAAAATATAAAAAGCGGGGTCACGTCGGGTAAATAGACACCAAACAAGCTTTATAATTGCGCGCACCCGCGAAATCGGAGAAAACTACCATACCCAAAATTGGCCACAGGCGACACTTTAAAAGCTTCTACTGCTCATCAGTTTAGTGTTATCAGCGATTGATGGCCCTAGAATTATTGCTCTCACTCCGACGTTCGCGGCGATATGTAACATGTGCGGCGTAATGGGCACAATCGTCTTTTTTGCACGTATGCGCCCCCGACGCATGTTTGCATGCGTGTATGTATGGGTGGGGACTTTAAAACATTTTTTTGTTTTTTTATTCTTTTTTATGTGTATTTTTTAAAAAAAATTTGGGGGAACTTAATTTTTTTTCCCTTTTTTCTTTCACTAAACTTTATTGCTATCACATACGGGGGCTAATTAAACTCCCCCATGTGATAGCAAAATATGTGACAGGTCCTCTTTATGGAGACATCAGGGGTCTCCAAGACCCCTAATGTCACCTAGGACCCCCCAAAAGAAGCTGATGAAGCACAGATCTGCTCCATCAGCTTCTTTCCAGCTTCTGAAGGCGGGGCTCCACGCCCAGTCCGTGACACCTGAGAGGTAAGTTCGTTACAGTATGCTAGGCATATCAGGTGTTGCGCTGGCTACATCCTTGCTCTGGGCAAACAACTTGCTTAGCATTAAATTATGGTTAACAATGGCAGCCCTTGAACAAGCACTGTCAAAAACAAGTCAGCCATGGTACCTCTTTTATTTACATCCTGAAAGGCACTCTTTGATATTACAAAGTAATTGCTAATTACTTTACAACAGAGCACAGGAAGTTATAACCCACACGATTTCTAGAGGGATCCACAGGTAACAGAACAGATATATTAATAGTATATTTAATAGACCAAACATGAGCAAATAAGAGAAGTGCATTGTTAGGATTTACATACATAATATATGTCAAGGCAATATAAAAGAAAAACTATGAAGTAAATTTCTGCAATACATGCATATTTCCCCCATGGTTTATCCCTTAAAAACCCTGTAAGGACAGACAAATACCTGTTGATCTGCCAGAAATGCTCTCAGCTACTATGTGTGGACCTGTCCTGTTGTGGACTGACAATACACAGCATTTTTGTGGACTGAGTGGTGTCAGCTCTCCCAGTTGTCTTTTACTAAACTGCTCAACCACTCCCACTCTCACATCATGACAACATAAAGGCTTACCATTCTATAATCCAAAATAAGAACTAGGAGAGCTCTCTGAGATAACACAGGAAATATGCAGAGGACACAGGACAGCTCTGAATCCCTGACAAGATCAACAGTTTGATTTTTTTTTTTGCATTCATCATCAAACATATATATTAAAATGTTTCCAACTGAATATTTAAGAGCCCAAAAGGAAGCAAATAAGAGAAGTTCATTGATAGGGCTTTCATACACTTTAAGAAAGCACAAATACTAAAAATGTGGACTTAAATACATTAAATAGACAGAAATCAGTGGCAATATATACCACATGTACAATCATTATGGTTAGTTACTCTGTCACTTCTGCCCACATTGCTACCTTATCCCATTCCCTGCTGTGTACATTTATAACCTGCTTCTGAGTGCACACTTATCGATATTGAATAACAAGCTCACAGTGAGAGAAATTTAATTAACATGGTGACGTTTGTTACCTTTATATATTCTGATTCTTTCCCTCTTGAGATGGTGATTGGGTGATGTGGTAATGAAAAATTAAGCCTTTAATCTTCCTCTTACCAGCAGATAATGTCAAAGAGGAAGTTGGAGGCAGCAGAAATCAGAATTTTAGGGGCTGCAAAATAAATAAATATAATGCTAAACTATTAGCAGTAAATTTAAGATATTCGAGTCACATTATAGCCTACCTGCTAAGATTTTCAGGAAAAGTACAATAATTTGTGAACACCGACCTCAGTTTTATTGCTAGGCACATATCCAAAAATTGTGTCACTTCCGGTTATAAATTGACTGTACAATGAGATTACATGCAAATCACTTGATTTTTTTTATTTGTTAAAGTGTATGTAAAGCCCAAAGTTATTTTTTTTCTAGTTTTGTCCCTGTGTCTTACTGGGAAGATTTCCCTTCACTTCCTCTCCTGGAGATGCAACAAGAAATGAGAAACAAATCTCCAAAGTGAGAGAAACTCCCGTCTTACAGAGTTGTCACTGAAACATTTGTCCCTATTGCAGAATTTTCCCTCAATTCTTGTTCTAATGCCATCTCATAAGTTTTGGATTTCCTCTCACTTTCTGTCCTGGTGACAGTGGCCACCAGGAGAAATAAAGGGGCACAGACAGTAATACAAATCTAACACTTCTTTACTCTATCCAGGACTATAATAAAATATTCTGCTATTAAATAAACTTTAAATTAAAATCAGTATGGAGGTTACCATTGTAAAACTAATCTGTAATGTTGATTCAATGGCTTCAGTACTTTCTGAGTCACTGGTCTGCAACAAATATGCAGATTAGGGTCCCACATAGGGATGAGTGGAGTGATTTAAAGCAGACCTATACCTCCTTTGACTAAAAATCACATCAGCATACAGCTCAGTATGCTCATATGAAATCATCTTATGTTCATTAGCTAAACAAACATATTTTTTATTTAATTTACAATTTATTTTTTCCAACTTCTCGGTCCATTTTGGCACTAATGATGCAATCGTGCCCAAGCATTGCATCCCGGGAAGGGTACATTAGCAGTGCATTGTTGGAAAATCTCATCAATTATCTCATGAGATCTCAGGGAAAGGCATTTTCCTTCCCTGAGATGATGTGCATGGTCACATGTCCTAGTCACATGTGCCAGAGCTCCAGGAAGTAAATGGAGATCTAGTAACTTTCTCGGAGCAAAAATGGCCACTGTGAGCAGAATGCTGCGGAATACATAAGGTATGTAAAGAATACAGAGCCTGCAATTATCGAGAAGTATCTGTTTGTAGATTGTCATTACTAAACATTTCTAAAGATGCTTTTGTTGTTATTTTGAAGATATGGGGAAAGTTCCTCTTTAAGCCTAACTGATTGCATTGATTACTGATTTTGCTGATTGATAAGCTCTCAATTTTGCATAATGAGCTGCTTTTGATCAACATCAATCTTTCTCTGTATTTCTTTTTAACTCTTTGGTATTTTGACAGTTTTTTTTAGGGTTGCTATATTTATTACATTTATTTCTATGTGTACTGTTTATTTGTGTACTGTCACTTTAAATGTTTTATTTTTATTTTATTTATGGTACAAGAACCGGTTCAAGGTAGTAGGAAGAAGCTTGTGTAACCCCCAGGCCTTGTTATTACATTAGGCCTGTCCCTCCACATTAAAAATGGAAAAAAAATCAGTCTAGTTATCTTACTCCCAGCTTCTGTATTGGAAAGGACAATGTTGCAAACCTTCCAGTAAGATCCTGGGAAGCCTAAGTATCCCAAATCACATGAAAAGACACTCCAGCAAAGAGCCTCTTCTTTCAAAATTTGAGATCCTCATAGCGAGGTCAAGGGGCACCGTGGACATAGGCCAGAGGTACGGTAAATATATTTTCTAACTTTTATCCAACAGATATTTTTTTCTCCAAATTGTATGTAGTGATCATACAGGAGGAAGGAAGCCTGATGTAATAATTAGACGTTGCCTGCCACCAAGACTGGGGATACTCGTTCTCGCCCAAATGCTCCGGACACTTATCCCAATACCAGAACTATTCAGCGAAGCCAAGCAACGAGCCATTACACGACATCCGGCTGCCTTAATGGAACTTCCGGTATCGGTATTTGGTATCGGCGAGTACTGGAAAAAGATTATCGGTACTCGTACTTGATATAGAAAAACTGGTATCGGTGCATCCCTAACCAAGACCATGCAAATTTTGCCTCTCCAATTGACTCCAATACATATCACAAAGCATTCTCTCCTATTTTTGTTGAAAATACATGACATGCAGGGTCCTGATTCTTGTTTTTTCTGAACCACAGACTCTTTGGAAGTCAACATGGCTGCCAGGTGAAGTGGTAACTGTCACTTATTTTCTACATTCCCACACTGCCTGTCTTCCCTGTAGCCTGTGGCACCTCCAAGTTCTCACCTGAATCGGACAGTGACATCATCAGTGCGCACCTCTTAAAGGGGCAACTACTATTTAAGGATGCATCCTCATGACTAAAGGTTGCATGTCCTAAAGTCTACAGTGATAGCACGGTGGCATTACAACTCTGTGAGGGGGACAAGACCAGTCAGCAGTGGCCCAGGTTGCAGTCTTCACTCCCAGAAGAGGCACAGCAACAGATCATGGGAGGATGAACTTTTTTTAAATATTGAGAATGGATGGCAGGGAGGATGATCTGAAGGATGGACTGGGACCAAAGAAAACATGACATTGCCTAAAAAAATTTACTTTATATATACAGTACAAGCAATGGTTCTATTATTTTAGTGTTCTGCAACAACTGAAACATGTTGAAGTATAGCACTTATATTAGGTTCTCTGCCAGGTACCTAGCCAGCTTTAATGACCTCCCCTCTTTCCACAGGGGATAATGTGACATTGGTCATTCTTTTGACACTGCACATAAAAAGTCATGGCATTGACTGGCAATGATTATATCCAGAAAGAAAGCCCAACTGTGTTTGGTTTGAAATAACTACTGTGCTTATACACAAGGATGAAAGTCAGCAGTTTCAAATCCTTTGGGTTCTGCTGTCAAGCCAACTAGATTCTTCTTATTGTTCATTTCCACTAAGAAGAATCATACTGCTACCCTGTCAGCTGCCACCAGGAGAGACCTTTGATCATCTAAGTGAGTCACTGTTGCCAAATTATCACCATGACTGATTGCTGCTCTGCTTCTGGAATTATTAGTTTGTTCCAAAATGTTTGTTCTGCTGTTGCTGATTAACCCCCCACTAGAGCTTTTATGCTGTAAGCAACAAGGCATAAAGACTTATAAACAAGAGTTCTACTTAAGGTAATTTAAAAAAGAATGTTTCAAAACAACTAATTGGCAGTGATGGAGTATCGGAAATGTCAAATTATGAATGAATTAAAGAATGCATCTAGAGACTGCGTGCATAGATTTCATAAAAAAAAAAAAATAACGGTAATAACATAACACATATTTATAAATATGCAAATTAAATGAATATTTTTTCATATTCTGATACAGGAAGGTTTGACATTTTTTTTACTTTTTTTCGTCATGTTGTTTTGCACAGGCCTTAATTCCCAAATGTAAAATATAATAATATAACATAAACTGCATACATTTACTGTTCCAGCTGTCTTTGAAAAATTACAATATGATGGGCTACCTTTCCAAAAAGATGTCCTGATTTAACAAATATTTCCTACAGCTTCCTTGCTTTGAGTACATCCTTTTGTGCTCCATAAATCTGCTCCAGGGAATCAGGCTGCACACTCAGTCCAATTCAGCAAGGGTCTTCGATCACCAAACAGCCCGCTCTAGTAGTAGCTGGGAGAAGCTTTTTACAACAAGGATGGATGTAAACGTACAGCAAGGTCACATGGTTGGAAGAAGTATTTCCAGAAACACAGATGATTGATGGATGAAACAGACCAAGTGGTTCATGAATTCTGCCCATTTATTTTTTGTGTTGTTTTTATAATTTTAATTAAGATTTTGTGTGAGGATTGACCTATGTTTATACCAAGCACGTTTATTATTATTATACAGGATTTATATAGCGACAACAGTTTGCGCAGCGCTTTACAATATAAGGAAGACATTACAATCACAATACAAATCAAGACAAGATGGTAAGGAGGGCCCTGCCCTTGAGGGCTCACAATCTAAAAGGGAGGGGGAAGTGATACATGAGGAGGGAGCTTTGTGGGGATGAATTGTTTGAGAACGTGATGGTTGAGCGGTTAGGTTGAGGTGGGATGAGCTTCATTTAAACTCACTTACTGACCCACGACTTTCAGTAAATATTACTTTCTAACATTACCCTTGAACTTCCCTCCTGCTAGTTTCAGGCCTTGCCCAGTGTTATTAAGCTCAGGTTCATATTGAATAATGAAAAAAGATTGTACCACTTGTATATAGACAAAAAAGTGGTCAAAAAAGTAGGCTTTCTTTATTGTAAAAAATCAACAAAGTATGCAAATGCGACACCATCACCAAGAATTCCCAATAAAAATGACAACGTTGTCAACCACTTCATAAAAATAAAATATATATTGAATACACTGCCCTCCTAAACCTTATCCATGCCCTTCATGTATTTAAAGGTTTCAATCATGTCCCCCCTTTCCTTTCGTCCCATAAGGCTGAAGATATATGTTTTATCCTCTCAGACCATGCATTTTTGTTGCTGTGGAAATATTAATATCTTTTTGTAAGTGATGCTTCCAGAACTGGACAGAGCAATCTAAAGAAGGTCTACCTAAAGCTCTATATAGTAAAATAAGGACCTCCTTCTTCCTGTTGTTGATCTCTCTAGTGGTGTACGTCAGAATGCTAATTGCTTTCCCTGCTGCCTGGTCACACTGCTTGCTCATTTTGCATTAAACGTTATTTTTCTTCTGTAGTTCTGGCTAATGCTGTACCCCCAATATTGGATTATTTTTCCCTTAGTGCATTATTTTGCATTTAGGAACATTTATCTGGAGTTTCCACTACTTTGACCAGTCTATCTTCAGTAAAGGTAACCTATCATATTAGTATTTTTCATAGGCTGCAGGGATATGACATACCGTAGTTACATAGTTGTTACGGTTGAATAAAGACACAGGTCCATCGAGTTCAACCTTTGGGTTTTATGTGTGTGTGTGTCTGTGTGTGTGTGTCTGTGTGTGTTTGTTACTAAGATTACCTGTACCCTTGTATATCTTGTGCGCTGAGAAAAGTATCTATGTATGTACAAATGTAGAACATATGATACGTTCAGTTCTTATTTTGGCCTTTCCAGATATGACAACTGTCTCTCAATTCTGCTCATGGATTGTCAATCTGTCACATGCCTTCCTGGTGAAGACTACAAGTGGCTATGTTAACACACATTGCACAGGCATGGTACCTGTGTACCTGGTACCTTTTGTGTACACTGGTGTACCCAAAATTAATAAAAAAGGTGACAAACAACATCTATGAGAAAAAGAAACATGTTAGTTGTTTGTGAGACACTGTGCTTTAGCAAACTAAACATAATTCAGTTAAGGTTTACATCTACTTTAAGGAAAACAACATATCTTAACAATCTAGCAAATTTTAACATAAAAACTACATTATATAAATGATACTCAGTATTTTACCAGTGCCTATTCTGGTACACCTAAACTGCAGACATTTCACTATATATTTTATAAAATATAATATATAGGGCTTTAAAATCTCAATACTGCTCATTTGGTAAAAAATTGACAGCGTTGTCCCATGTGCTTCCATCAAATGAATATAGAATTTGAGTTTCATTGGTAACTGTACACATCATTGAGCTTTTGCCAGAAGCAAACTATTAATAGCTCCAGGGCACACTGCCTATTGTGCTTCTCAGAGATGGAATGGTAGCTGTACAGCCATTTTAAAAGAAATGTAAACAGCTAAAGACTTGAAACTGAAATTATTAGACATTTAAAATGTACCTATATCCCAATTTTTAGTTTGGATAGAACATTGAGAAGTTAGAACCTCTGTCAGATTGTATTGCTTATTGTTTCTCTTTTGGGGAGATTTGTTCTCTCTATTTGTCCAGGTGACCATTGTCACCAGCACTGAAAGTGAGAGATGATCAAACATTTTAAGTTGTCACCTGAATAGCAAAAGAGGGAAATTGTCTTATGGGGACACTTGTTATGGTGACAACAGTCTAAGAGGGGATTCCTCTCATTTTAGAGAGATTTCCTTTAATTTCCTATGGTGTCTACCAGACATTAAGTGAAGGAGAACATTCCTAATGAGGCTCAGAGGGTGAACAATTTCCTTAATTCATCCAAAATGGAAAAAACACTTTGGCTTTAGATATACTTTAAGAAACCTGGAAATATTCTGTGTGCTCACAGATGGATACCCTTCTTTTATTAAGGTATTTCTGAGCTTGGGACTAACATTCCTTACTTCAACCAAAATGGAAAAATGGATTTACATATACTTAAAGAAATCTGAACAGTTTTAGATTTAGATGTACTTAAAGAATTCTGTGTATTCACAGATGGATTCCCTCCTTTCATTGGGGTATTTCCGAACTTGGAACTACAATTCCAGATTTCACCTATACCACCACATGCTAGTGTAACCTAGTACTGCAGTGTGACCATAAAATGCAATGTTTCTGTGTGAGAACCATTGTATTTTTATGGTCAGACATCATTTTCTCATCCCCTGCAAATTGCATTGTATTAGAGTAAGTCAGTATACTTTTCTGCTACAACAGGCGTTCAGGAAAATTGTATTTCCTGTTTTCTTGGTAAGCAAAGATAATCAAGAACAATGGAAATCTCTTAGGTACATGGACCACTGTTAGATGTACTTCCAACAGTGAAGGTTGTAATCATTCAGTTAGTAATGTACGCTTCAGAATAATTTAAAAGCCAGTCAGTTGCATGTAAAATAACTGACTGAACTCTGACAGTTAGATTTAGCATTTCTTTAATCTAGGTTTGAAATCAAAGAAGAATGTGATTAGTTCATATGGCCAATGGAGATATTTTTTTTCCTTAGGCACGAGTCTACTGTTCAGGAAATAAACATTAAAGTCAAAAGACATTTGCTGAGTGATAATATTAACACCCTGGAGGAGAAATGTGCAAACATGTCACTATAACATCTCAATAAAACATTCATCCCTAGGATATGGACAAATATCCTATTGCAAAGGAGACCTGCAGCATATAAAGCACCAGCCACGTTGGAGCTTATTGTCCAGTGCAGTTTATCAGACTAGCCTTCAGGCTGTATTAGGCTGTATCTGTTCTGTGAACCTTGGTTTTGGATGTAGACTTAGAATTTGCATTATTTGTGAGGGAAGTAACACATGAGGATACTGTTATAGGCAGCTCTGAAGTGCCGGCCCAGCTATGCACTGGTGACATACCAACATGGTTGGTGAGTTCCCAGCCTTATGAGTGGTTCTGTGGTTAAAGTGCATGTAATGGCAACATTTGCTTTTAGCTTTGGGTAGAATGTGGGAAGGTTTTGATCCCATGTCAGATTTTAGAGCACTCAGCGTCCTTGCTGAGAATATTCATATTTTCTATTTATCCATTATTACTGAAACAGAAAGTGAAGGAAAAAACAAAATTGTCACCAGAGCAAGAAGTGAGAGAAAATCCTTCAGTTGGGACACCTGTACCTATGACAAGTCTCTAACATGGGAATTCCATATACTTTGAATAGTTTTCTATTGTGCCTCCAGGACAGGGAATTAAGGTAAATCGTCCTAGAGGGACACAGGGATACACAAATACCCTAATAGAGGTTGGAAGATTTCCCTACTCTGTCTAAAAGTTAAAAAAAAGTTTTGGCTTTACATAAACTTTTAATAACTGATATCTGAGGGGAGGAGTGAGTGTTAAATAGCAAAGCTTCCTTTGCTTTATGCCTGTGCCATTCTTTTTTAATTCCCCCATGTCTGAGCAACTAGAAGGAAAGGCCCTGAGGTAGCTCTTTCCACCCTTTGAGAAAGCCAACATAGCAAGAACAGGGTTGCAGTAAAAGTATCAAATCCATAGTGATAATGCAATTCAAGAATGCTAGCTATTTAGTCACTGTCACTTTTTACTTCTCATGTTTACTGTATAGAGTGCTGACATATAACAGAGCAGTATACAAAAGAAGAAAACAAAAACAGTTTAATCAGTCCCTTACCTGGTGCCATTTATAACTGATTTCACCCATATCACAGAAAATCTGATGCATCTTCTCAGTTATATTTCCATCTAATATATCAACAGATGGAAAGCATATGTCACTCAACTGCAATCCACTGTGGCATTTTTGTGCTTTTCTTCATGCAGATTCCAAACACGTCTGATAAAACCAGCATGTTCTCAAGCAACACAAACAGCATTCTGCAGCCTGCTGGTTTTATTAGTTGTGTTGGGAAAGTGAATGAAGGAAAGCACACACCATCATATTAGACTGATGGGGTCTGTTTAAAAAAGCAGAGACTGTGACTTTCACAAACATTTTATGGTGGAGAACCATCTAGGTCACTAAATGTTAAATAGGAGTGATTGATTCTCTGCCAACAAATGTTTGTGAAAGTCACATTTTATGCTTTATAAATAGACCCATATGTGGCTGTTGTTTCCATCCTCCACTGATAAAATTGATTGGGTGAATTGTGCTGAACTTTATGATTTATAGAATTGACTGTTTTCTGGCAGCAGTTTTTCTTGATAAATTGTACATTGGGTTAATCCTTGAGGATTACACAGGGTGCATATGTACAATGCCCGATCCCAGGCATACCAAACAAACACATTCTTGTCCAATATGGATAAAAGCTCCTTCACCAGAGGCCAATAGTCACTGACTGTCTTTATGATAAATGTGCATTATAGGTTTATGTTTGATGGAATCTTTACTATGTAAATATTTACAGGCCTTTTCTATTGCAATCTCTATTTACATTTTTCCTACAAATATATATTAGTTCTACAGCACAAAGGGACTCTTACAGTTTAACTTTAGTGTTCAAATGAATTAAAAGATGCACTGATGCAAAGCACCATATCAGGGATAAAGGCAAGCAAAATCGTCTTCCACCTACGGGCAGTAATTGATTGAAAGACATTGGCTTATCACCTCTGTTAAATTAAATCCATGTGTGTTTACATTAATTGACCAGCATTATTAATTCTGCATTCAGCTCACATAATACTTTTCAAGCCTGGGCTTTCTATATAATCTCCAAGCCATCTACATGTGAAAATGATATTAATGTGCTCATCACACCCAGGAGTCATATCGATTTGTTTCTGAGGTTTCCATTCAGACAACAACAATACGATGTTCATCTGGAGAATGAGCCTTCACTAGTCAACAGAAGAGAACACTTTTTTAATACTGAATAGGATAAAAAATACCAGTGGACATAGCAAACAATGCAGAGAGAATGGGAAGCACTGAGTTAAAAACAAAATGTTGCGCACTGTTTCTACCTGGCTGGAAAGAAGACAAAGCTTATTAGTATCTATCTGCACAATGACATTGGCAAAAGGGATTTTCAGAGGCACTCGGCTGTAGCTGGCTTCGTGTTCTGTGTGTTAAACAAACTTAGAGAAAAGGAAATTAATATGTATTGAATTAACAGTGTTACTTGTACAGGGCCCTGTGCTGTTGTTGGCTTGGCTCCAAGAATTATTTAAAGAGAAACTTAAATTCTGTTAAAAAGTAATATAAAGCTGTTATTACAACTATAGAAAGTTATCTTGTAGATTATGTCATTTTTCTATTTCGATTTGCAACCAGGCAGGTTTTTCTAAAAGTACCAAAAAGTACAGGTTTTCCTTCCTTGCAACTAAAGTTTACAGTTAGAATTTTCTAGAATCATCCTCCCTCTGCTCCTGTAATGGTCTCTCTGTTTATCCCAGAAATATACACAGAATTTAGGTAATGTATAGAAAGTTTATTACATTAGATGTTGCATCCCCAGCAATGCCTCTGGGGGTTACTAGTTAAAGAGTAACTCCACTTTTGTTGAGAAAAAAATATTTTCCCTCTGGGTGATCAATGTACATTTCAATGATTTGAATAAACTTTGTTAAAGATTCCTACCTTTTTCTGTTCTAAAGAAATAGCAGTTTGTTGCAGCATGTCCTTTCCAAACTGATTCCTTTATGGGTGGGTTTGTGTTTGTTATAATCTGCTGGTGGACATTCTGTGTAGTAATGAGGAAAGTTGCAGTGTCAGCATCCCTTTAGTAGTAATTAACCCTTAGGGAACATCAACATTAAATTACAAAATGGCTTGTGTATCAATTATATATGCTACATTCATTTTTTTAATTACTTGATTCATTTTTATTTTGGTAAAGTGGAGTCCACATGAGTCAAAACACATAGAAGATCGAGGCATGTCACTTTGAACATAAGTTAATATGATGGGTTTGCTCAGTGAACTGGTAATGTGATCCAAAAAAAATCCATTTGGAGCCACCCAATGAGATACAGTGAACATTATAGGGGATTACGGGTCAAGAATTCCCAGCCCCTGATATGTTATTTGCCTAATAAGGAAGTAGCATGAGCCATTAAAATATAGAAGTGGGATCATATTACAGATATTTTCTTAAAGTTTCTTAAGTTATTAAAATGTCACCTTACAAGCCATTTAAAGAATCCTTCAGACTAGGCGACTGCATAACTAGCAGGGAAGGAGAGGTCTTTACAATCTGTTATTAAATTAGATTCTTCTATCTGATAGTATGCACTATGAGCTACTTGGGGACACCCCGCTTGTGGCGTTTATGTGTTATTTGGACTTGCTGTGATTGGGATATTGTGCTGGTGTCAGCAATTCTAACCCCAATCCACTCATCAGAACTGGCTGGTCCATTTGACCTATAGCTATTTCAGCAGGTGCCAATTCTAAAGGTTATTGGCCAAGGGTTAGAGTCCATCCATATCTTTATTAAGTAAGTAGCCTGACAATGAACATGGCAAATTGCCTAGATAAACCAGAGGGGACAGACAGTGGATCTCTGGTCCACCCGCAAACACCTGCCAGTCTCAGGTCCACACAAGGGACAGCGGAGCCCAGGATACATTGTAGTGTTGGTGGGGTGTGTCACGTTTTCAGCACTATACGAGTGATTGGGGGTAGCTTTCCAGCTACTCCGATCATTTGTAAATGAAAGACAGGTGTCTGCAGAAAAGATAGAGACCAAGCTCACAGTTGCAGCTACAGCCATGGACTTGCTATTAACCACTTTAGGACCAGGATGCAGACATACAGTATATGTATGGTGGTCATATAGTTGTTAATTCCAAAGAGCACATAAACACCCTAGAAGTGGGAAATAAGTTTGGTGATACATTAAACACTCTATTGAGTGTTCAGTTGAATTCCAATGGAGTTTTTAGTGAATCGTATTATTATTGCTACTGCATACGAAAATATTTTAGACAATTGCACACTTCCAGCTCTGTGGCAACAGTTTGAGAAATACATTTTTTTGTTCCAGCATGATTGTGCCCCTATGCAGAAAGCCAGCACCAAAAAGACATGGTTTGAGTATGATGTGGGGAAACTCAATTGGCCTGCACAGAGCCCTGACCTGAACCCCACAGAACATCTTTGGGATACATTGGAATGCTGACTGCAAACCAGGTCTTCTAAACCAACACCCGTACCTGACCTCACACATGCTCTTTTGGCTGAATAGGCACAATTCCTGACAGACACACCTAAAAATCTTGTGGAACACCTTTCCAGAAGATTTGAGTCTGTTACATAGCTACAAAGTGTTGCCAACTCCATATTAATACCCATGGTTTTGGAATGGGACATCCAGCAAGCTTATTGTAGCACCTTCATATTCTTCAAAGGCATCTGAGGGGTCCTAGAGGCAGTGTGGACTCAAATTTCACCTCAGGAGTAAGTCCTTAGCCAGTTGTGGGATAAGAATGTAAATTTGGCACCAGGACACATGTAGACTACAGACTCTACTTACGGTCTCTATAGGCAAGAGGACCTTTAAGCCAGACAGGCATCATGTGATTTGAGAGCACTTGACTGTGATGCAGATATAACACAAAAATCCCTTGTGGGACACCAGACTCCCTGTGAGGTTCAAGTCAAATTCCAGCTTTCAGGTGCCTCCAGCAGTTCCTCCCTGGTGCTCCTTCCCATAATCAGCTTCACTCTTTCTGGGGAACTACCTGCAGCAAGGCAGTGTGAGCTTAGGACCAAACCCAGGCTCAGCATAGTACATGTGACCCCCCTAGGCAGCTTGCCTAGGAGATCAGGATCAGTAGTACACATCTCCCCCAGGCACGAGCCGGGCACTCCCAAGGTCAGCCCAAAATATCTATGCCCTTCCCCAGCATGCACCACTGCATATAAGCCTCCTTGTTATTGGCCAGTGAGACACAAATGTTCATAACCGAGCATTATTGGGTGTTCTTATTCTCTTACCAAGGTCACACCCCAGCAGCAAACGAAAGAAAACAATAACATTGGGCTTAGGGGAGACCAAATGAGCACAAACTATTAATCATCTAAGTCGTGCTACAGTCCAACAGTACTAAATTTAAGGAGTCATCCCACTTAGGGTAAGGTGACTATACAAAATATTTGTGATGGTCAAGGGTCCACAAACCTCTGGCCATATAACATTTATTTATATCTTGTAATTTTAAGTATTTTTTCCAAAATGTGGACATATTAACCCACTGAGATTTGATTCAGATTGTACTGTTTGGGGCATTTTTTAATCTGTAATAGTGGATATGTATTTTGCAGTATGCATTCTGTACATGCGACTATTTCAGTATGCATTCTGTACATGAGACTATTTCATTCGACTAGTTGAAGCACATTGATACTTCAGTTTGGAAAATTCCCGCAAATTATTTGAAAAGTAGCCAACTCTGCACACCCCCGCAGCAATCACGCTGCTCATTAATTGTGTTTTTCCCTTTTCTACAGGTGTTCCATGACAGCATATTTTACATTTAGAATGCAAGATATTTATAATTCAAATCACTGCAAAATGATCAAAAGGGAGCAGCGGTATATTTTTAAGAGCAGATTGTATGCTTCATTCTGCTGTATAAGAATAATATGCATATTGCATTCTTTAAGAACTGCTAAAATAAACCAGAGGAAAATTATTTATTGCTTCTGACATTTCCATCTGAAAATTCTAATTGCCTGGCTGACATGCTAATGCTTTGGTTTCAATGTGTTCTGACTCGCTCAACTGGAACTATTTATTGCTACCTGCTTTTTCCAGCTCCTTTAAAGCTAAACCTCAGGAAACTATTAAAGATACACATTAAAAGGTATTCATTATTATTTCATTAAAAATATTTTTTAAATGCAAGCTGTATAAGATAACAG
The DNA here is from genome assembly GCF_000935625.1 of Nanorana parkeri. Lineage (NCBI taxonomy): Eukaryota > Metazoa > Chordata > Amphibia > Anura > Dicroglossidae > Nanorana > Nanorana parkeri. The sequence continues at coordinate 1,167,003 of NW_017306378.1, forward strand.
TTAGTAAGAATTTTAATGTTATAAGATAACATTTAGTGCAGTTTATATGAGAAACGATGCTATGTGCACAGATGGTTGATGCTCATGCAATAGGTGTCAAGTCATTCCTGACAAAGTAAAGAACCCAGTAAGTTGATGCTTTATTAGCTTATTGCAGTGCCTCAATTGTCCAATTAGTAGTCTTCATGTGGGACACCACTGTATTCCTTAACTGCAGCAGACAAAGTGGTGTCACCCTCCCAGCTGTGGTGTCTGGCAGATGTGTATGAACACATTTCACATATATATGTAATTTAAATATATGTGTAATTTAAATGTGTATTGAAATGTTGTCCTGCAGTTCAATTTAAGGTGTACTTGCTACTGTAGTGGGCAGCAGGACAGAGCAGAAGTGGCTCTTCCCTGCTCCAAGATGGCTACCAGAGCAGAAAAACACTTTTTTTTTTAATAGTGTGGTAAAGGGTTGGAGCCTCTGTAAGATTTAATTATTGTATGTGATTCTACTGACTAGATTTTCCCATGTACCTGTCCCAGGGCTGCTTCCCTGCTTTTTAAGTGCATTTTAGAGGCAAGTCTACAGATTGCCATTTACTTTAATGAAAAACACGGTTGAACATTTGTTTTTTTCTTATTTTAGCGGTCCTAACCTGGTCTATAATATTGTAATAATATGTAAATAACGTTATAGGATGACTACTGATGATGGAGAAACAAATGGGTGGTTAATAATTATAGAGGGAATACCCATAATTTAGCCTCTACTACTTATAGGCACATGTCTACTGTGCTTAATGTTAGATACAGCTCTGCCTGGATGCTCTATTGAGCGCCTTGGGGTCTGAGCCTAGAGCTGCTATAGGTGCCCTGATACATCACTTCCCTATGACTACACTTGTTCAGGTCAAGAAAACAGAGCATAGCTAGGGATGCATGAATCTGCCTGGGTCTGCTAGGGGTTAGTCAGCATGAAAACAAAAGGTAGTAAGGTAAGGTATGTCAGGTAGGTAGTTATAGGCCTGAATTAATCAATGGAAGTAACAGCCACAACAGAGCTATAGGAACGTTTACTCTTCAATAAATAAAGCTAGCGAGCAATTGAGCAAGCGGAAAATAGAAAGAGACAAGGCAAATTTTTGCCATACACATGTCTCTCCCTTTGCAGTTTACCAGCAGCACTTCCTGCCTGCATGGTCTGTCTGGATAATAAAACCTACACTTATTTTTTTAATTGATCATAAATTGTAATTTAAAGTTCAACTCCAGTCAAAACTTGTTTAACATTTTATTGCTTTGTCTTTGTTGGGGAAATGTACCCTCACCTCATGTCCTAATCACAGAGTGTTACAAGGAGAGGGAATGATGGGATATCTCTCTGATGGGAACATATTCAACAACATAAGCACATTTACTGAGTAGGTTGCTAATGGGCTAGCACACCAGCCAGGTATTTATTTTTTTATGTGTTTTTTGATGCTTCACCATTCTCAATTTTGTCCTAATGTTATGGGGATAGAATGTTTGAGATCTCACCAATTAGGACAAAGACAGCACTTAAAACTTTACAGATGTTCTGTCTATTACCTAGGCTATCAACATTTAAAAAAAAAAATACTTGGCTGGAGTTGGGTTTTTATCCGCTCCTTTCCTTCCCGTTTTAGGGAATTGTTGCATTGCTTTTTCCAGTTGTTTGCACAGAACAATTATATTAGATATAGCTAAATTATAGGCATCCCATACAACAGGGGTTTCACCTTTAAAAGATATAAAAAAACGAATGATCCGTCTGGTCACATTTATACTCACTGAAGCCAAGAGGGTAATTGCGAAGGCTTGGAAATCCCCGGACATACCGTTTGCGGAGGTCAAACGTACAGTATCGAGAGTGATGTTCTTTGAAAAACTTACTGCTCTCCAAAGGGATGCTTTGGTATCATTTCGTAAACTGTGGGAACCATGGATTGAGTCATACCATCCTCCCTCCTTTGATATGGAATCCTTGATCCTTTGATATCTCAATAACGGAAGCTTTCACAAAATGTAGATCCTGCCTCCTATCCCGACCGCTCCCCATATATCCCCTTCCTCTCCCATTCCTTTTACCTAGTTGGAACCAATCACTTCATACTTAGCCTCTGAACCTTGGTCCCGAAGTTTTTGTAACAATGTTTGTAGTACTTATACCAATGGAAGGTAGTCCTTGAGGACTGCACTGTTTGACTGTACCATTATATCATGGAAACCTGAGTTTGTAACCTTTATTTGATACTGCGTTTTAATACACACTGAATGTGAAAGTGTGATCACTGTTATAAGCATTTAAAACAAAACAAATAAAAACTTTTTGAAAGAAAAAAACTAATGATCTTGTATAGGGATGCTGTGAACTACAGATTTTCTTGCTACATCACTGATACAGATTGGGAAATAATAGTGACAATAGACCCTCCCTCTTAGCATATAGTTTTGGATAGTTTTGGAGTTTTGGCAAGGCCTATATCGCTACTAGCAGATCTGAGCCAGGTTAACATCAGCAATAAATTTTGCTAAAAATCTTTGAAATGTGTATAGTTCACCTGCAAGGGATTGTTTAGTTTAGTTGTAATTGTAACTTGAGTTCGTAGACAGAATGATTTTTCAGGCATAACATTTTTATTTTTTCGTTTTTTATGCAAAAATACATATCAAATTTGTCTAATAGTTTGCATACAAACTGAAAGATTAACACACAAAATAGCATCAGGCTCCAAATAGGCCCAAGCAGAAATTCATAAAAAGAAATTTATGTGCAACTAAGTAGTAATCTATCTACACATGGTATCTACAGAGTAAAAGTAGAAAATGATACATTGGGGGTGATTTACTAACCTAAACACACGCACGCACCAGGTCCGTGTGATTTTCACACAGCAAAACGTATTTATCAACCAAAAAGTCTCTAAAAGCATATTTCCACTAATGCCATATATGGAAAAATCATGCACATGATGCAAATATAATGCTGCTTCACAGTTTAGACAAAAATGGTTAGCTCATGCATTTACATTCCTGCATTCATCAATGCAATCAACACAACATAGAGCTAATTTACACAACATCACCTTGCAATTCATGCTTGGCTTTGCACAACACACCTGCTGGTTGTGTACACACTACAAAGGTGTTTAGATTCCACCCATAGATCATGCTGGGAGGGAACACACTACAGAGGTGTATACATGTTCGTGGTGTGTTTATAAGGTTAGTAAATCAACCCCATTGTGTTAATCTATCATTTAGAATAGTAATTCTTAATAAAATAACATTAACTCTAACTGGTAAAGGGACAACAAATCTAGGTACTGTATAAGGATCAGCTAGCAAAGTGTAAACCAATTTGCAAATTAAAAGTGGCAAAACCGGTGTAGCCACTTTCATGCTCCATTACACACCTCCCAGATTTTGGAGTCTGTAGTTTCACCTACCATACCACATGCTGGATAAATCTGGCAATGACATTTTGGCTAAATAATGGTCTTAATTTGTAAATAATTTAATTCAGAAATGGACCACAGTCCTCTAATCACAGAATTATTTTAAAAAATGTGTTCATTTCTAGCCACTACAGATCAATGATATTGCAGTGGTCCTGTTAGGATCTTTTTATATCACTTCATGTCATACTCAAATGAAACAGAGAAAATTAAAAAATCACTTTTGCCAGCGGGAGATATAAAAGAGAAGTTTAATTGAGAAAAGTAATTTTCTCGGCTTAGCTGCATAAAAATATGAATTCACATGTGTGTTTATTTCACCTAATTCTGCCTTTTTAAGATAGCTTCATTCTAATATTATAAACAAAAAACATGCAAAATAATAATGTTTTTCTGAAATACGATTAATTTGACTTGGCTAAGGTGGCTTGCCTAAGGTATGCTGCATAAGGTAGAGTGAGCTCCCTGAAGAAACCGGTGTTCATAATGGTTAGGAATGGCCAATAACATGGTCCCTGTGATACACTATATAACAAACGTATGTGGATACTCCCC